>NW_023339674.1:9648139-9658384 GCF_004916995.1 Morone saxatilis | reverse complement strand
CTGGGTTAAGAGATAAACTATGTGCTAAGCACTCTTTATTCTTTCTGTGCTACAATTCCCACAGATCATCTTCTATTTTGGATGTTCTCTTGATGAAGTCTCTGTGGGTGGCGACCTATAACACTCACTGTTCATGGTAACAAGTAAAGGTCAAACAGTAGAGCTGTTGCACACTTGAGGAAAGCAGCTGAGGCAACAGGCATGTGGACAATAACTGGTTGACCAATAAATAAAAAGCTTATGTACACTATCAAAATGTTCTTCATGAAGCTACTTTTGTTGAAAAAAATCAGAAGGCAGTACATAAGAGGTTTAGTTTTCCTATCTTTGATGCCAAAAGTAAAAAAAAACATTTGGCTATTTCCCAGGCAAGCACAACCAGATGATAAGAGTTTTAAATAAAAATGTTAGCGCTTTTAACAAAAAGTAATTTGTCACTACGTACATCAAATCACAAATAAACAAGCACAGAGAACTTAGATGACTAAAAATGTAGTTTTATCCCTGAAACTTTTTAACAAACTCTTCAGGTTTGTGTTTGTGTTGGTTGTGTGTGTGTTGTGGTGTGTGTGTGTGTGTGTGAGGCAGCATTTGTTCCACTGTATGGGAACAGACTTATCAGTTCAGCTGGAGGTGCAGCGAGTCGGCCATGCCTTCTGTCTGACAGCATGCAGAGAACAGTGGAAGAGGTTGCTATAGAAACTAACATTTTATCACAACACGGATAAGATCTATGACAAAAGCACCTCTCACCATCACTGACAATCCCCGCTACCAGATCTACTGCGTGTGCCTTTGGCTATCAGACGGTTATTGAGTGACGCGCCTGATTGCACATTTCAACCCTGGCCTCGATCGATCCCCTTTCGTAACATCATCGCATCTGAGTGACTAGATGAAGAGTTCACATGTAGTAGCTCATCTGCTGATGCTTAAAGCTGTAGTATCCAAGGAAGAAAAGTTCAATCTTCTTTTTTTTATTTTATTTACTAAAACCAAATCATTTCTACATGGCTGTCTTCTAACCTCATGAAGCAGCTTATCCAGCTTCTCCTGCAGCTCAGCGAAGTAGCGGGAAGTAACCAGGCCTTTCTGGGACTTGTCCAGACAGTCTCTGACCAGCTCGACTAACTGGTGCTGGATGAAGCCCAGCACCCCGTCAGCCAACGGGAGGGAGCTGTCTGGAGAGCAGTGGGTGATAATCTCCAACAAGCGCTCCTCCATCTGGGCTGTGGCCTGCAGGAAAGCACACAAACACACAGTTAAGGCATTTAAAGGGAATAATTATGATTTTTTTTTTTACTCTCCGCAGCACCAAATGTCCGTAATATTTCTGTGGGTGGATTCATATGGTTGTTGATCTAGTGATCACTTAGCCACCTGCTGGGATTTGTGGCTTTCAAGGCTGAGTTTCCATCCTATACTCTGTTTTTAAACAGTAACAGCCCCTACCTACTGATTTTTAAGATTTCACTACGTCTACAGTTTTATTCTGCGTCTTTATTAAGTGGATTAGATGGGACACGTATTCAACAAAGTGGAAAAAGAGCAATGTACAGTCTCTGTCTCAGTCTTTGCTGCAAATGTCTAGTGCATACCTTTGGAAAACGTTCTCGGTAAACATGGTTCATCATGACAATCTCATTATCAAAGGAGACACTCGATCGCCCGGGGCTGCAACAAAACAAAAACAACAGATTAATAATATTCTAATTGACAAACAAAGGCACTTTGATTTTTACCAATACACAATCAGATACAATTCTCCTCTGAGCCGTGTGAACATGGTTGCGTCATCGAAGCCATCACAGTTATCTAGAGATGACCAAAAGTCGATTCAGCCCACCCGAAACACGTCAACTCTAACCTCACAGTTTGGGTTTGACTCAAAGAGGCTTTTTGAGGTCAACGTCTACACTTGAACTTTTGATCTCAACCTGCCAAAAGAAATATTGTGAGCCAACATTCGTTTTCAGCAGCTCTTAAGCCGGTAAAGATACAATCACTGTGGATTTCACTGTCAGGTTTTGATGTTTCTACACCGACAGCAGAGGTTTCTTCTGGCCAAACTGTGTGAATCACCAACATCGCTCAATTAGTCATTTACTGCAACACCACTTCAGTATTAAGGCCGTAAGACGGGTGTATTTTTACAGAAAACCTTCCTTGATGAAGCTTCAAACAGAACAGATGGAGGGAAAACCTATCACATGCAAACAGGCTCCCTAAGCCATTTTTTTGTCATGAAAGACTCCTCTGTTAGACTGGATGGCTGCTGCCCAACACACACTGCTGCAGCTCACTGTGGCTCTCTGCATCGAGCCCCCCCCCAAACCACCCCCACCCTCGACTACAGTTCAGCAGCTAGATCCCTCAGGCGCTCTGTTAGCTAGCAATGCCCACGCACAGCACACCATGGTGCCAGAACACAGAGCACTCAGGCATCGCACAAACAGTGCAGAGCAGAGCCAACAGACAAAAGTTGTCAAAACCACACAGCTCTGTAGTCAGATCTCCACCTGCCTGCCGGCCAACAGGCGTGTGTAATCAATCCGAGGCATTTGAGACGCCAAAAGCTGTGTTTACTTGTGAATTCGTCTTGGTCGTACCGATGCACAGACATCTGACGGTCTACCGGTACATAACGACACCGAGGAGAGTGCAAAACACGCCATCGCTGTCCAAAGTTAATCTAAAATGTTGTTTTCCACAACAAACAGGTAGTTAATCCCTTAGGAAGGATTAATGCATTTAATCTGTATAAAATATTACTTTCATTAGTTTAATGACAGGCCAAGACATAACATAAAACAGATGTTTAGACTCAGTTCAGACTGGGCTGTAAAGTGGTTTTGATGGGAATATACAAGTGATGAACAGGTTTAACCCACCAACACTCATCTCACTGGATCTATGGATGAAGAACAGACACTTTAAATAGTCAAATTCAGTGATAAGACCGGGTAAAAATGAACAGTCTCTCCAAGGTTAATTAAAATTCATGATGGCAAGCCTTAAAAATGAGGTGACATTGTTGCAGTCAATGTCCTTCTACACTATTATCTATAAAAATACCAGCGTCAAGAGTCTATCCCACACTTCCCACACACAGAAGATGTAATCGTCTAAATATTTGATCTACTGAGCAGTATTAACCTTCTAAAACGTGTTTCCTAAAATGAATATGTAACAGTATAAAAGGACAATCTATTTCAATGCGAGGACCCCACTACCTGAGGCTGCGAGAACGAGGTCGTATGACCGTCGAGGGCCGTCCGTCCTCATCGGTCATGCTGTCTGTGCTGCGGAAGTGTTTGAAGAGGAAGTGCAGCTCATCTTGTGTCGGCTGGTAGGGAAGCTGGTGAAGGCGCTCCTGGGAGGACGAGGAGGACTGCAGACACAAAGAAGGATCCATCAGTCGTTCATTCAACAAGTTAAAAGCTTCACATTCATCTACGGCTGCAACTGACGCCTGTATCGAAACATGTATACAGATTAATATGTTGTTCATTTTCTTGATTTAATTAGTTGTTGCCCATAAAATGTCGGAAAATTGTGAAAAATGTTGATCACTTTTCCCAGATATCTTGTTTTGTCAACAACCCAAAAATATTATAGACAGTTTATTGACAAAGGAGACTAAACCGGAAGCTGAAATCAGATAAATTATCCATATATAGCATCTCCACAGCCAAACCTGGGATAATTGATTTTATAACAATACTGAATGATTTAATCATTTAGTTAATAAAGACTCTAGTGTGGTTGCTAATACCTGACTGTTAGTTATATACTAGATAAACGAGTTTCAGATAAAATTGTTTGAGAGCCAGCCATATCTGGTTGACAAAAGAAAACTATTTGGGGAACTATGATCCAAAATAATGACCACAATGTTTCGACATTGAACTTTTATCAACAGAAAAAGACAAATAATTGACTATTGATACCACAATGCACACCTAATATCTTTTTTTTTTTTTTTTTTTTTTAAATAATCCTTAAAACAAAAAAGGCCTCATACAGATATTGGGATGTAACACATGTTCAAAAGACCGTAGTGGATTATTAACAAGATCAAGTGAAGCCAAAGACAATTTTAAAAAGGTGCTAAATGTAGTATTTTGTGTCAAACTCAAGATTAGAGTTCCAGTAAATCTTGGTTTCACAAAAAAAGAAGTTGGTACTTGTCAGTGCTGCAACAGCATTAAAGTTGTGTTTGGCTCCTGTCTTGTGAGTTTGCCACAAATTGGAGCCTGTGCCTCTTAAATCATTTGATACTGAAAAAAATCAAGTCATTTAAATACACGTGGTAATAATTTACTGATATTAAATTACTTCATGCAGCACCTTTAAAACAACAGTTGGCTGTTGGGAATATTCCACTCACTGATTTATATTTACTTTTTAGTTTATGACGACAGCAGCATTGTGCACACTTTAGCTGGTGTATGAATAGCAGACAAAGAGTGAAAAATGTACTTTACACCTTTCCAGCCAATAATTAATGTATTTCTTCAGGTAATGATGTAAACAATAATGAAGCCCACAGAGGCATCAATTTTCTACGCAAATAAATGATGTTCCATGCGAGGCGCTGAGTAAATCTTTCCACACTGAACGAGACACGGTGTACGATGCTGGCAATCTGTTTAATTTTGCGGACCATGTGTCCTGAACAGAAGAGGGACAGCATCTGTGGAGTCTCCGTTTAATGCCGCAGTATAAAGGGGGCAGTGAGGGCCACTGAAGAGCCCTATTGTCCCAACTGACCTCTGCCTGCGTCTACCCAATAAACTTCCTTATAATAGCTGCACATGGCAGACCCCACCGCAGACTTAGCAGCACACTCTTTCCCCCCCTCTGCAAACTGTTCATTTGAATTTACGTCATTGTGTCAATACAGCACAACTACAGCTTCGTTCGACCGTAATATATCCGACATGTAATATTCTGAGCACCCAACTTTAAATAAGTTTCTGGCTTGAAAAACACTATACCGTCTTTTACATTTATCCTCCAAGAGAGCTTAGTAATTCATACTTACTTTACTTACTATACTTCTCAAATACTATACAGAAAAAACATCAGATAAGGCCAAGATAACATAATTACGACAAGTGATGAATAATATAAAGTAAATTGTTGATGTGACAAATGTGTGATGTTGTATGAAGTTTTGGTAAAAAGTTGTTAGAAAATAATTTCACTTCAATTATGTGATCTAATAATTTAAAAAAGCACACACACACACACATTAACATGCATATACACAGACTGTGTGTATTACTTCTAACACTGAGTTCCAAAGACTGGGAGAATGACTAACTCAAGCAGATGATGGAGGAAAACAATTAACGGTTTGTCATCTCAGGCTTGGCGTTCGCTCGCATTAGCATGAATGTGCTATTTGGGCTGAGCGAGGTGTTAGAACTGCCTGGCCGCCACGTATCAACCGGGGAGGACGGTGCCATGTTTCGGGATGACTTACTGAGACGGTGGAGCTCGGCGGGTTGGTTCCATAGCCAGACGAGGGGAGGGATGCCAGGGACCATCTCCGGCCCTCCGCTCTGAGAGAAACGGACATGCATGTTACATAAGCCTCAGCAGCAGTGGAATTCGTTAGCATTTCATATGTGAAACTCCTTACATAACAGACGACGGAGGAGTCCTGTGACTACGAGAGCGTGAAATTAATGTCTTTTTTTTTTCCCCAGATCATGTATAACAGGGTTCTCCGTGTCCTCGCTTGATTCACAGCAGCTTACATGCAAATAAAGCTATTCCTTCGCAGTAACAAAACAAACATAAAACACAAGCTTTTAAAAAAGGGAGATACATACACGGAGCAAGAATTTAAAAAAAAAGAAGCTACCTGTCGGCGCGAGCCAGGTGACTGACATCACGACAGCAACAGAGAGAAAGAGAAAAGCAAAGAAAAGTGGTATCGGTGAGTTTTGGGGAGTGATCCTGTGACCCCTGGCATTCAGCTGAGGGATTAGTACTGACAATGTTGCCAGTTTTCATTTTGGCCAGATGTAAGTTTACATAACAGAAACAAAATCTTCATTTCAAAAGCAAGACCAGCAAAAAGGATCTTGTCTTAAGTTTGGGTTTTGGAACACAAAACTAAAGCAAAAAAAAAAACAAAAAACTAAAAGGTTATGTGTTATTGTATTTGGCAAGTTGTTTGCGAGCAACCTGTGAGTTTCTCACGGGAAATACACAGGCACAAAGCTTCAACAGTACCATAACATTCAGAATTAAATCTATTTGGTGCGTGAATGAGCTAAATCTTGAACAATGATGTTCAAGAGACCAGGACGACCTCAAAATGTTGTTTTAAAAAGGCCACTTCAACAAATTAAGGAGTCACTGCATTACAACAACTATTTATCAACATGAATCCACTCTGATCTTTCTATGAGTAATGAACTGATCATCACTGCTCACGAGTTTCAACTTGAAGAAGCCTCAGTAAACACTGACACAAAGAGTTTCTGTAACTGTAACTTCCCTCAGCACAGTAGATGATCATATGGTGTAATGTCGGCCTGTAGAATTCAGTCACAAGATAGGAGCGTGAATAACAGACACAGAACTCGCTACAAGGTCTAAAGAGTCACGGTTTATTCATAGATTACCTCTCAACCTAATAGTAAGATACTGTACGTGCTTTACACGGACGCCAGCGCTGATTTTCTCAGAGTAGGCGTCACTTTTCTGTCGTATTTAAGGACAAAGCGCCTGAACTGCTCACGAGTTTTTAAATGGCTTCTCCTGGGTGTCTTCGAGGTGCCGCCTGACTTGTAGGCTACGCATGCCTGGAGCAAGACAAGCGTGTTGCCATGGGAACCTGGTTGAATGACGTGTGAGTGAGTTTCGGGGGGGTACCCTCTATCTAACCGCACTCGTGCTGCTGAGGAGGAGACCTGGCAGAGGTGCGAACGCTCCAGGATGAGTCAGCCTCAGTCACCTTGCTGCTGTTTTCTCTTCCAGATCTGTCACAGGAAACCCTCAAGAGTGTGATCGCGCAGTAGATTTATTTCATTATTGAGGTTTTTAATTTGTATTTCGTTCATTCGGGTCGCCATTGTCAAATTACAAAATATCCAGGGCTTGTAAACGAGAGCCACGTAGAGTCAGGAATCAAAACTGACTGCAGTTCCTGTAATTTTAATTAAACTGGCTGCCCAGATCTTTCTGGGAACATCAGCAGGATTTAATAAACCAAATCCAAACATTTTGTATAGTGCTCTGAAATGTTATTTTAGCAGAGATGTCAGAGAAATAAATAATTAAATGGCAGCCAGTACTTCCAGTTCATCATACTCCCCTCTGTGTACTCGCTCGCTCACTTCAAGAGCAAAAAATAAACAAACTGCGCTGCAGAAAAACATGTTTAACCCTCCGTATTTCTTTATGCACAAAACAGCAAACGAATATCTGTGATTAAAATCCCTTCATGAAAGTCTTGATGAAACTTCTACTCATATATATTCACATACATTTCAAAATAATTCCCAAGAAGCTTATTTTTAATAATAGGGAAAAAATAAATCCAATATAACATAATAAATATGGAAAATAAAGTTTAAAATAATGCATGCATACTACAGGACTACTGTTTTTCTTTAAAGGAAATTCCTTTTCACCCTATAGTTAGTACCAAATTACATCTGTCTGTCTCCAAGAAACTTTTGAAAACAATTACATACCACTAAAATAAAAATGAAAAAGTGTTTCCCTTCTTTTTAACTGTTTAAATGAATTACAACCATAAAAATCTGAGATCCTTCATGTGACAAAACAAACACATCACTATGGGGGGCTGAAGGATCCAAGAGGGCAGTGTTGACATACCTTCGGGCAAACGGAAAGTTGAGGCAGGCGCTGGTCGACACATTTCGAGGGCTGTCTAGAGGGCTGCTCGCGGCTGAAAGAGGAAACACAAAAGTCACTACGGGTACTACCGACAACTGCAATAATAAACCTTTGAAAATAGAACCGAGAGGAAACCACGTGGTTGCGTTCACAAGTGGAAATGGATGACATCGTGTCTACGCAGGAACAGTTTGGTCTCACTAGAGTCTGGAGGTCTGGGTACGCTGGAGACCGGGGTTCGTTTACACGCAAGCGGCTGAGTACCAATTAGGACAGGAGAGAGAGAGACCCAATTAGAGCCCGACTGCACTCGGTGATTAGATAATCCTCGGCATGATTGAGTTCAAAAGGGAGCACGTCCAGATACCGCTGGTATGAGGAGCTCTTGAGCAGAACTCTTTTCATAGAGTGCAGCTGCTTTATCACATTAAGGGGCTGAACGCGGTCTGAGCTATCGTTGATTCAAGGAGCAGAAGGACTCAACTATTTAGAAATTACACGCCCCTTAACTATCCTACCACTTTCTGCACGTCTATTTCTATTTCTTCAATCTCATATCATCCCCGAATCAAACTTTGTAAGCTAAAATGTTTTTAAAATTCAGCACCAGTGGGGTTATAATCACAACAAACACTGTCAGTCATTGATCTCAACAATTTAATTGCAATTTCTCACATTTTCCATCAACCTTTACTAAAAATAATGATCTGTTGGGGACTGGAAGATGTTTGGTGGAAGGAGATGAAGTGAAAAAGTGTTGAATAATGAAAACAAAGTGTTTCTTCTTAATGTCACATTTATGTTCTGCAACAACAAAAGTACATCGATGACATTCGATTCACTCCACCTCTTCTAACCCTAATCAATCAACACCACACAATCCTGTACTGGAATTACACTTAGGCTTCATTATTGTCAACTTCACATTGTGTACTTGTCTCCTGTATTCCACAAACCCAGTCAACCAGACACCGGCTATAGTAAATAAGGGTTGAACAAGTTTAATCTTGTATTAGTGGCCGCGTGGCAGGACAAGGTGCCCTCCAGCTACACGCATTAACGTGAGAGGAGCTGATACCTCAGCAGCACGGCAGGCGAGAAACAGCGATGTGTTCACTCAACGTCGTTTAAATAACTACGAAAAGGTGATTTCTGAGCGTTTACTGAGTTTAAAGCTCATAATTTCCCCTCCAGTGTTTGCTCAGGTGAGAACGATACCGTTTAATCTTTGGAGTTACCGAACAACAACAGAAGGACTTAGTAATATCTCAATCTGTTCTTAAACTGTGAACATGCAGAAGAGCACAGTCCATCCTGTTGGTGTGGACAAATGCCAAAACACTGCAGTTTAAACTTCACATATCTCTGTTGATTTATCAAGACGGGAATCATTTTCTAGATTAAATGTAAATGAGCACAATGCCACGAGGTATTTTAACTGCCTCGTTCATTTGCATCTATCTGATCGGCTATAAGACACTGCAGCTAAACAACAACACTAACATCTTTCTGTGCAGCGGCGATCCTGTCGAGACTCGTCCGGATTAAAAAAAAGTTACCGAATGTCGAAACTGATCTTACCAGTGTGGAGGGAGAGCGGGGAGAGCGGCCGGGACAGCGTGGGGGACGGCGTTCCGACACCGAGGCTCTTCCTGTTGCTGCTGCGACAGCTGGAGCAACAAACAGGAGAAAGACAAAGAGAGTCAACAGTCTGCAAACCTCAACGCACATCACTCACCTGCATCTCCTGTCACAATGTGCATGGAAACGTCTCACGTGGCGGTTTGAACGTTCAGTGACTCGTGACTTGTGAGGCAGTTAAATGAAGTTTCAGTCCAAGCCTCCTTGTTAATTAAAGGTTGTTTGTGGTATTCATTACGCAGCGGGTTGATTAGAAATATAAAATATATAAAAGGCACTCAATCAATTTTGACGCAGACTTAACAGCCTCCCATTGGTCTCATGGGTAAACTACGCCAGGCTGTTTTGCCATATGGGTTGTTTGTCACCGGCGTACCGACAACGCCTCACTTTCTCGTCGTCGTCGTCGTTCTAGCAGCTTCCACTAAAAGTGTTAATTTTCTCACTTTAAGTTGAAAGAAAAACCTGATTGTGTCACTTAGAGACTGTGTCACCGCTAAGATGTTAGTTTATCTACCTACAATTACACATTTGGCTCATGCGATGCTTCAGGAGTATTTATACAGAAGTGTGTGTGTGTGTGTTGAGCAGCAGCTTGAGGTAACATTGCACAGATTAAGAAGATACTTGACCTCTAAAGTAACAGACTGTGATCTACTAAGATGATGAAATAAGTCTGAATAACACCAAAACACAGCTGGACGTTATCTGGTTATTAAA
>NW_023339674.1:9639744-9648114 GCF_004916995.1 Morone saxatilis | reverse complement strand
GAGGAGTGTCCAGTTTCATTTCTGTAATATTGTTTGCTATTCTTCAGCTAACTAACGTATTTTTAAAAAAAAAAAGCATAACGAATACTCCTAAAACCTACGTTGAGTGAGAACGGTATTTATTTCAGCATAAAGAAAACATGGCAGACCAGTGAGACTAACTACTAATACATTTCAGTAATAATATTACAGTTACCCCCAAAAAAATAATTAGGTACAACATTACATTTGTAGCTATCCCTGGATTCATTTATGTAATCGTGGAGGAAACTTGTTTGGAAGAAACTTTTGTATTTAGCAGCCGGAAATATTCCCATTACATTATAATGCAATATACAATGAACCCACCTGCAGACACTCTGAACACAGTGTAATAAGGACCACTGTCAATTTATGTTTAAGGTTAATGAGACAGTGCTCGTTGATTAACAGAAGAACTAAATGTAAATTAGTTAGAGTAATTTATCCATTTAATAATATTTTCCTTTTGTCAAATAGAAAATAAAATAGAATAAAGCAACGCTACTTATAAAATATCATGTAGTAGTGTATGCAGATTTTTCTATCCATTGATTAATCCACTATTGTTTATGTACTGTTTGATCAGTCCTTTTAAAGCAACAATGGGGCAGTTCTCAGCTTGTTTGAACAGCAGCTAACACATTTTCTTACAGGTCTGATCATGCAGCAAAGTCGATCAGACCGAGGCTGCTGAAGGATTGTAGGAGTGAAACTAAGCTCCACACCACCGTGACTCCTACATTGCACAAGTGCTACAAAACAACTAAAAGCGGAACATGGCCAGAAACCTTTTCTCTAGTTAACATCTTGACTATTTATAGGCTACATTAGTTTGATAGTTTAACACAGTTGAGTGGTGGAGATGATCACAGCTGTGTGTTCTACTCCTCAAAGAGTTTATCTTTAAAAGAAAACAAATAATGATGATTAAAAACTGTGAATTTTAAAGAGCAATCTATACATTTAAAAAAGCTTTCATTTCTTCTAGCACAACGTTAAAATAGTCCAATCCCTGATTAAATGTTTGGTTGACTGGAGACTATTTGGTCAAAGTTAATAATTGTAAAGAAACACTCTCTCATACGATTGTGGATATTTCCTACAGGACCTGAAAGCAGCATAAGATGTTGTTGGGTCATACCATGAGGAGTGTGGTAGAGGGAGGATGCTAGCAAAACTTTTACACAGTGGTACATTCCACTGCACATAGGGACTCTAGTGTTTATCTGCAGCTCAGGATTTATGTATGCATGTATATACTATGAGTGAAACTCTGAATCTTAAAAAAAATCTAAATAAATGTATTTTTTTATTGATTTATTTGGATTGAGGCTCAATTTGAGGGTTATAAAGTAGCTACATATTATTATAATGTGTTGTTCCACTATTTTTTCAAGTGGATAGTTGATGCAAACGTTATGAATAAAATCTGATTATATTAAAAGTAATTTACAGTTTGCTTTCTACCTATATGTAGATGTATTTACAATATGAGGAGAACACAAACATCTTTGTGTCCCTTTTATAAACATTAACATAATTGATGATCAAAAGTCCCCTTCTTTTCACGTGTTTAGTTCTTTTTTAGTACATATAAACCTTATTTGAGGCCATCAGTAATACCATCCACAGTGTCCATTTTGTCAAATCATTCCCTCACTCCTAAATTCTGTCCTCTGCCCAAGACAACACACATTTCTAACAAAATTCACAGTTTTTCTTGGGTCTGTTTGTCCTTGTGTTTGTGCCTCAGGCAGCCTGGTCACAAAGGTGAAATAATATATATATATATCCTCTGTCACAATTTCAGTGTCTTCTGACCAGACTTTTACTCTTGAATAGCATTGTAAGTATTTGATTCACTCCTATTTTGCAAACATACTGCTCTTTGTATCCAAAACCCAGATGGGAATGATTTCTTGTGTTCATTTAATCTTGTTTTGATTATTGTTATTTCTTTTGTGGGTTCCTACTCTGGCTCCCCTGTTAAACTGTGGAAATCTTCACAATATATATATTCTGTAGTTTAGATTAGTTTTTACTGTATATTCATGTTCCTTTATTGCATTTCGTGCCTTTTTTACGTTAGACATCTGCTATGTAAAGCTGCTATTATAATAATAAAATAACAAAACTTGTATATATGTTGCACTCTCTCTATACACTGAATATGAATCCCGTTGTCATTGCATCAATGCCATCAACACAACCTCTACATATTCAGCGTATCAGAATCAAAGGTCGATGTAAGGAAGCAATTTACTTGCATACAAATATAAAATCTGATGCAAGAGAATGAACATGTTTGTGGATGGTAAAACAAAACAAGAGGGGGGGGCGGTCTGTAATGCAAAATGCTGTGAAGGATGATGCCAACAAATGTGCAGTCTGCCATACTGTGGCACCAGAGAAACTGCGTCGCGTTAAGAAATTCTTGATTATCGCATTCCCACTAACATTTGCTCATTTTTCGACAGAGAGAAAATGGGATTCATTACTGTACAGTGTGTGGTGTGACAGCCTAGCACTGCTCACACATCCAGAAACATGCTGGATGCAGCCGCCTCTGTTTGCAGTGTTGCCTTCCTCCACAGCACCCAGCACCGTTGCCAAGCAACCCACATAGACTTAGAGACAACTAATAAATGATAGGTCTTCACTGGTGAAACAGAAGCACCTTAATATACAAAAAAAAAAACAACTAAGACTTATCGCATATATTTACATTTATATTTCACACTTTTTTTATGAGTTACTACTATAAAATCTGTCATTGGAAAACCACTCTGCAGAAAACACTTCAGGTTAGCTGTTCAATCGGGGTTAAAAGATTTCAACAGTTTAGACAATATAACTATTTTTTGATGTCCTACTAATCCAATCTATATCAATAAAGTCAAACAAATCTCATTTAATACTAATCAAACTATTATCTGCTGTCTGTAAGCCAAATTAGAGCTTTACTCTACTCTGTCATGTTATATCTGTAGCATGTTTTTAAAGAGGCCTCAAATCAGAGATGTGATGGAAAAAAAACAGGAAAGCTGCTAAATGGACCATCTGGTGACATTGTTTTCGGTTACTTTCGACCAAATAACCAAATAATACAAATTGTACTATTATGATTCAGGTAGCCAAAGTCTCTGAAAATCATTTCACCTCATTTTTTGTGGTATCTCAAATAGTGTGGCATGAATCAGTGGACGTTCACTGGCACAGACCAACGTTGTTAAAGCATAGGGTTAGTGATCCTACAACTCCCATGAAAAGACCAAAAAGTGTTGACTGACAGACTAAAACACTGTTTAGTCTGTTTAGACTCACACTAAATATTTCGACTCCACCCTGTCCGCGACTCTCAGCCTCGAGCCCATTTGTTTGCAAATCTTTAAAAAATGTCTCGAAAATATAAATAAGTTTTATTTTGTAAGAATTTCTTAAAACAGCTGGGCACTGCAGTTACTAGCAAACATGACTCAAACAGGAGTAAACAGTTTGTTAGGGACTCTTTCCAGCAATGGATAAATGCATTTGGCGTTCTAGTGAGCAGCAGGATGGTGTACGTGGGATTGTTGAATCAAATTACTGTAATAAACTGTGGCTCATTTATGCGTTTTTAATAATTTTTGGACAACAAAGATTGTTGCTCCATGGTACAGATGAATTAGCTTTACCAGGCTTTAGCTACACTGACAAGACCTGTTAGGTGTTTCATCCAACTGTTGGTTTTGTGGTGAACTCACTCGTTGATGAGAGACCTTTGTAAAAAGGCACTTAACATGTTCAGTCCATAGAAACAGTCTACGTGTGACCTGCCTGTCTTACCTCCAGGGATGAAGTGTTTGTAAGGGGCTGCAGGGGCTGCAGGGGCTGCATGGGCTCAGGAGGGTGGGGCTCTGGCAAGTGGGCGACAAACTGTAAGGCAAGACATGTTCACATGGATTAGTGAACTGACTCAGCACGGCAGCACGCCAACGTTCACCGTCAGTCAGCAGCAGAGCTTTGGTCGAGGGTTAGAGGCTGATGCCTGCCTCTCATTGGCTGACGTCCACAGCCGATGGTGACAGACATCAACTGTCTGCAGGGTGATGCTGCTGCCTCTTTGTTAGTTGGATGACACTGGGTGCATCTGATTAGTTGCTTAGAAGGTTGGCAACACATCAGAAAGGAAGTTTCATCAGCCAACACGTGTTTACTGAACGTCTAACCTCTAACCTTTAACTGTGTTAGGGAGTGTCTGACATCTGGCAACACAGTGTAAGCCTGTGTTATGATGCTGATATAAGCTTGACTTCAGATTAAATTTAAGATGTTCAAGGAAAAAACACTTTGGGTTCCTGTGCAACTTCAGACTGTACTTTTCAAAACAAATATTGTCTACCATCTCACATCTTAATGCACTATTTTTGCATAAAAATATGCACGCTCAGCCATCCTATGGTCTATATCTCCCTGATGCTGACCCAGCACCGAAGCTGTTTTCTATTGATTTCCCTGCTCAGATGTAAAGCTCTGCCTTGTGGGCTCCACAGTGCTGCTATTGTTTCAGTGCTGCAGAGGCTTCTCAGTGCTAAACACAGCATCGGCTACCAAAGCGCTAATGAACGTGTTGTCATAGTAATGCAGGGAGGATGGTAGGAAAAACAACTCCCTGCACAAAGACTCCTCATTCTGTAGTGTCGGCTCATAATTACACAACACATGCAACTCATTACGCTGTATCTGTCTTGACACATTTTCTCCTTCAGACCCCTTAACCAAAGCCCTCAACGATGCTCGAGTGAGTAATCGTCCGTCATTTACATTTTGTTGGCACTTCCTGGACACTCCTCTCTAAAGTGTAAACTGAGCAGAATATCTGGGTGACATTCACACAGAATTACTGATTTGCTTAGAGGTTTCAGGGAGACTGAAGTTGCGTCCAGTGGCAGCTAAAACCTCTGAGTGATAAGACAGCAGCAGGATTGTCTTTTCTTCAAAAATAACAATAATGGCGAGCAAATTTAGAATTTGTATTCAGAAGTACTGGGTTATTCCAAGATATGTTAGTCATACTGTTTCACCTCACTTGCAGATAAAAAGAATACAAGGACTTAAAGGACCAGTGTGTAGGATTTAGTGGCATCTAGTGGTGTAGTTGCTGATTGCAACGTCTTCGCCTCAACCCCCGTTCAAAGTCTGCATACAGTGGCTGCTAAACTCGTTTTTTGTGTCTGTTCTGGGCTACTGTAGAAACATGGATCAACATGGTGGACTCGGAAGAGAACCCGCTCCCTCTGTAGATAAAAAAACGTCTAATTTTAAGGTAACAAAAACAAAACAATTCTTCTTTTCAGGAGATAATACACAAATGAAAACATATCTATGAATATTATATTACCTTAGTATATTAGATCCTCCTAAATGTTACACACTGGACCTTTAAATCTGGAAACAAGAAACTTGTTTGACAGGACCAGTGTGTAACATTGTGTCTGTACTGACGACTCTGAAATGTGTAGGAGAAACTAGGTGGGCGCAAAAAAAACGTGAAAGGCCCTATCTACAGCCTGTGTTTGGTTTGTCCGCCCTGGGCTACTGTAGAAACATGGAAGTTTAACATGGAACGAGACCCTGCGGTATCTGTAGATAAAAACTGCTCATTCTAAGGTAACAAAAACACAGCAATTCCTATATTCAGGTGATTATTCACTAATAAAAACATACTTATGAGTATTATATCCCATTTCTGCTAATAGATCCTCCTAAACATTACACACTGGACTTTTAAGACATCTATCAAGTATGTGGTGACCCCAAACCTAAATGTCACAGATTTGTTTTTCAAGCTAATGTGCGTCTGGACTAATGTGCCCATCAACAGTAAAACCCTGAACCCCTCCCTGCTCGCCTAGTGTGAAACCTCCCTTGTATCTCTGCACGGGAGCGGCTAAGTGCCTAAAAATGAAACAAAAACAGCACATGCTTCGCTGAGAATGATCCACGGAGGAGGCAGATGGATGGATCAGAGAATGGGCATGTGAGCAGGGAGCTCCTACGCCTTATGGATCAGCATCTAATGGGCAGCAGGTACTCTTCCCTCCCTCCCTGCCTTCCCACAAAAAAAAGGCTACATTCACTCTGGAGGGAGAGTGGGTGGATATAAGACTGCAGCCATGTCCTTTGGTGGAGATGGGATTCACAGGTTAGCAATTATACTGGAAAAAAATATCTCTTCTCCCAAAGACTGAAAGCCATTTGTCTGTCTTGGTGCTGTGAGGGGGAGCGTGTGATTCATGCAGGAATCGTGGAGGACTTCATGTGAGGTTGGGAAGAAAAAAAAAAGACACAATAGAGCTGGAAAAACACAAAAACATCATGAGAACAGAATTCACTCTGAGGCATGAGCTGCACCTCTGACACTAAGTGGAACATTCGGTCTGATTAAAGAATTAAAGATCTATAAAACTGAACAGCTGAGAAACTGAAAGAAGTAACACGCACATGTATTTGAACTGCCTGAAACTTTAGACACTAACTTGGTTGTAACTTGGTTTTTAAAGTTTATCCAGCCATGACTTGTGCAAACACAGATACAGTTCAAGGTTGGAGAGCTGGATTTTCTCTACATCCAGTGTGGTAAATTAGTTTAAAGATTAATAGACAAGACAGGAAAACTGCCAATTTGGAGCCTGTTTTAATGATAATATACTTAAGAACTAGGCAGCTAATGAGACACCTGCAACTTCTCTAATCTACTAAACACAGTCCTGTAGTAGTAAAGCCTCAAGCAAATGTCATCACCCTGGAAGAAAACATGCGGGACTATTTGCATTTCCATCTGGTTTTTGGTCTCAGAGCTTTAGTGGTAGTTGTGTTGTGGGTTTTTAAACAGCCACTTTCCATTTTTTTTTTAAAAAACAACCTCTGTGTTGACACTTGAGTACACTGCCGTGTCAAGACTACAGGAGCACCTTATCTTATTACAACTTTTAAAATTACAGTTTCACATGACAGCTTGCGGTTTCACACCTGCAGATGAAAATAATCAATTTAAAAAAGGGTAACTTACTCCAGAGTCAAAGATGGGATCTTCAGTTTATCTCGCCTCGACTTCATTCTTGCTGAACACCAAGCGGGGGCTTCATTTACCACAGCGCAGCACCGCTCGGTCTCACAGCCGGCTTCCAGACACTCATCGCTGCGGTGGTTGACTAAAAATAACCTGTTTAACTGAGTATCGTTTACCAGCGGCTTCAGTGGATTCCCGGGGAGATTTTCCGCGCTGGTGGATACAATAAAAAACGGAGTTCAATGTAAAAACAATACGATGTTGGTTTCCCGAGGCAGCTTTTGCGCTTCTCGTCTGTCTCCAAGGCGCACCGGAGAGCGACTGCCACGGAACAGAGGGAGCGACGGGTCACCTCCATGTGACTGGTTGGGGAGGGAGGAAAAAAAGGGGGAGTCTATTGGAGGGGGGTGGCTAAATCAATTTGGGCGGCGGGTGACAGTCAGCGCAGGAAAGGGAGGTTGGGTGAGGAGGGGCGGAGGAGAAGTTGGCGTTGGGGGCTTGGATGTAATTCTCAAACCTGATGATTCCGGTTTTCATTTTAAAAAATAAGAATAAAAGACGAATGGGGGCACTCTGGGGGTTTGGTCAATTCCCATAATATGATATATCTGTATGTCTTTTATGCGTTTGTACCACGCAGTCTCTGTTTCCCAGCTGTTTATCAGCCAAAAAGTGACACGACGCACACAATAAAAGTTTTCACTCGACATTTTTTTGATATCTTTCCTCTCTGTTCCTCTCTCACTGAAACAAAATGAAGCCGAGCCGTGAACACTGGCAGGCGGCTAGTCGTGATGAGGCTGGGGAATACCTCCGCTGGAAGCTGGAGACCGTGGCAGCTGCCACACTGGATGCGCTTCTCACTCTGCAGCGCGCTGTGTGCGTAAAGCGTGCGTCTCTGTGTGTGTGTGTGTGTGTTGACTTTCTGCCCCTGCACGCCTTTATTTTCTGACTGTGATGTAGGAAGCCATTAATTGCACGAACGGAGTCAATTTCCCAGAATTTCCCCAAGGAGGAGGGAGGGAGTGTGTGTGTGTGTGTGTGTGTACGTCCGTGCAACCACCGAGCACATTTCACGTCACATTTCTGAGTAGTTTATTAGAGGCTCCTCACGTGCAGACAGGAGGTGTTTATACGGTTTGCAGCGTGCTTGAAAGTAGATTTCACAGTGTGTGTAAGTGTGATGTGTGTTTTCCAATGGCGTGCTTGAAAGGCAGTTCTCTCGTACTTACTGCAGGTGTGTGTGTGTGTGTGTAATTGCATACTTGAAAGTCAATTTGTCTCTCTCTCTCTCTCTC
>NW_023339674.1:9638922-9639703 GCF_004916995.1 Morone saxatilis | reverse complement strand
TGTGTGTGTGTGTGTGAGTTGTCACTTTTTGCACCTCAGCTTGGTTTCTGCAGAATGCCTTCATCTCCAACAGCAACCAGCGATGACACCAGTGTCTTCTTGGTTGCTAGGGAGCTGGTGATGGTTTCCCTGGTTGCTAGGACATGAGCTTGACCCAAGTAGGCTACAGCCACTATGATCAGCTAACACACACACACACACACACACACACAGAGTCAGAGTTGTTGGCTTGTTACCTATGACCCTCTAAATGTTATTAAGAGATGGTTTTGCCTCCTTACAACAATAAATCTAGCAGAAAACACTTTATACCTGGGGTTATTTGGATTTTTTTATTTGGGGTAAATGGGATTAAATCTGCAATAACTGATTGTTTCGGTGCAGCAGAAACAAGTTGTGAATGTAAAATTGACATACAGTATGTCAAATATATATATATTTTTTACTTGTTATTGTCTCTGGACACCTTGCAAATTCAATATTAACCTTTTTTATTCTCTTATTCCAGAAGAAAATATCTGTCTCTTTAGCTGCTCAATTAGCTGTCTGGTGCTGGGCAGGTAGTGTACAGTATGTTGTTAGAGCTTTTTCACATAAAAAAAGCTGAAACGAAACAGTGGGGTTGCTGGCCCGATAGCAATGAGCTGAAACTTGCTACAAAGCTGCATAAAGCCAAGACAAGCTGCAGATTCAGGGTTCATCGCCATGAAGTGACCCCTTTCACATTGTTTTCACATTGTCATTTGATATATTATTATAGAAAATATCCATTAAAATTGCT
>NW_023339674.1:9636683-9638911 GCF_004916995.1 Morone saxatilis | reverse complement strand
TAGGATTGTCAGACAAAGCTACATACCAACCAATCAGCAAAAATTTAAGCAGTTAGGTCACTCACCACCTCTCCAAGATCGTAAACCTTGATAACAACTAATTAAATTAGGCATTAGGCATCCTCATGAGCTAAGTATCGTATCACAGCTAGGGCCTTATGAAACTATATAGGTGGTTTATGAAATATACAAAAATAAAACTGGAAGTGTGAATGTGCGGGAACAATAGAGCTGTTGTCTGGAAAGGTATAGAACAGTGTCATTTGCTGCCTCGTTTTTCCATCTTGTTTAATCAAAATCAACAGATTCAGTCCAGTCACACATTGGAAAGCATCCGTTGAATCCTTGACAGAATAGCCAATTATTTATTGTACAACCAACATTAAAATCTGTCTCAAGCCCGATGTTGCCAAAACACAACGAGAAAAATGAAATTTGTGGCTTTGCCTTTGTGTCTGAATCCACCTGTTGAGTCTAATGAGCAGAAAAAACAGCCTGCTGTGTGTGCTGTTGGGTGGTAGGCAGTGAGTGGCGGGTGGTGTGTGTGTGTGTGTGTGAGGAGGGTTCCCATTCCCGATTGCCTGGTAATTGTTTTGTTAGAGCAGCATTTCATAGGAGAGTCGGTTTCCCTGTTACCATGGCGATAAGGGCTTTCCTGCTCTTCTCTTCCCATCAGTCTGTGTGCTCCCACCCATCTCTGCTGTGCGAGATGAGGCTTAGCTAAACGCTGTTTCAACAAACGACCCTCAGCAAATGGCAGCCAAGTCAGGCTTTGGGTTGAATACACTCTAATCCACCTCCAGTGAACTGTTTTTAACCATCACATCATGTTTTTTTTGTCGTCTTTGCTGAACCACCCAAAAAATACAGTGTAAATGGTGCAATACTATAGTATAAACTGCAGATAGCACAGTAAAATGTTGCAAAGTGCAAGTTAGTGTATGACATATTTCTGTATAAATAGCTGTGGAGCAAAGTAGTACAGTTATATGTATGTTTCATCATGCCAAATAAGGTCTGCAAAGACATGTTAAAGGGTATGTCCACCCACAAATTCAGCTAGAGTCCTCCTTCTCGATGTATTTTTAAAATGCAACAGAGGAGTGAGGGAGCTCTGACTGTAGGAGGAAGGCCTGTGTGGTTAAGTGTGTGATGCAGGGGGGTCAGGGGGCCACTGTCTGGCCATCTCTCAGTGTAGCATGGACACCGTGTTGCTATTCAGAGCTAACGAGCCGTGAGAAGCTACTGTCAGACTCTCTGTATCTCTGCTGGAAGGAGAGGAAGTCTGGTGGAGCTTTGGCAGCCACTAGAAGCACGTTAATGTTCCTTTAAGAGAGTTACTGTGTGGCTACTTGTTTTCTGAGCTAAAACAGCAAATTTACACACAATACTGTTTCTGTATTGTTGGAAAAAATAAACTGTATTAACACAACAACAAAGATCTGTGTGATTACGTGTACAGCACAAAAACAAAAACATGTGTTTCCACAGAAACTTAGAGCAGCGCTTTCTAGGTAACTGTAGATTGCAGATTTAGACTCACACACATCCAACATCTCACCCACAGATATTGAAGGCTTCGATAACAAGTGAGAGGCAGGAAACACTGTGCACCAAAACCTGAGAAACAGTAGGTGAGGCATTGTTTCAGTAAGAGTTGGTGCATGGGAACCCTATGAGCCAGCGCCGGCCTCAGATCCTCGGGCAGCGAGCAGAGCCCTGTGGATCAGTGAACCAGTAACATCTTTTAAATCACTTCTTAAAACATATCTCTTTAAAAAAGCCTTTTATTTATTCTGGCACACGGCTTAATGTCTCATATTTTATTAATAGTATTGTTCTTATATATTAGCAGTGGGTATTTTATTCTTCTTACTCTTCTTATTCTATTTATTTGTATATTATACTTGTTCGTATTATTTGCCCCAGTGTGGTTAATTTTGCAATGTTTTATTGTTTTTGTTTGTTGTTGTTTGTTTTATTTTTTATTTTTTACTGATGGGGGTTTTTCATTCTATTTTATTCTCTTTTATTCTCACCTCTGTATGATTTTAATTGTTGTCATTTTTTTGCCTAGTGCCTCCTGAAATCCTGGTTCCAGGCATGTTAGGCACTTTGTAACTTTGTTTTTAAAAGTGCTGTATAAATAAAGTTTATTATTAGATTATTATTATTATTATTATTATTATTATTATTATTATTATTATTATTATTATTATAGAATGTAG
>NW_023339674.1:9633673-9636583 GCF_004916995.1 Morone saxatilis | reverse complement strand
AAGTATCTGTACTTAACTTGAGTATTTATTTTTCTATTCATTTACTTTTACCCCCTTACTCCTCCTCATCTTCAAAACAGGTTCCTTCAGTTTTAATGCATTTGAGGGGAATTATTTATTTGTATATGTTGCATCATTGCACGCCTTCCCAACATCAAGACCGGATGACTCATGACGACGTAACAACACGTAATGACCCTATTTGAAGTTTCAGTTAGCTTTGAAACAGTAGAGGTAGAAATGTCCTTCAGAGAAACCAGAGAGTACTTTTTTTACTTTTGGTGCATTTCAGAGCCTGTACTTTTTCACTTTTATGTGAGAAGTTGAATCAGTACTTCTGCTTTTACCAGAGTCTTTTCTTACACAAGTATCAGTACTTCTACTTGAGTAAAGAAAGCGTGTGTACTTTTGTCACCTCTGTTTTTTTCATCATTACCATCATTACTCACTCTACTCACTGTAAAAGTATGCTGATAGATCTATTTTGTTTTGATTCTGTATTGTTTGTGTATCATTTATATTAGCTATGGAGATATAGGGTGGGGTAGGTGAATATGGTGGTGTTCAAAATATGTAAATGTCCTAAAAAGAAAATAAATAGAAAACAGAAGTTAAAGAAACAAACACAACAGAGATGTACAAAGGAAGTCATTTGAATAAGCTGTGATGCAGGAAATGACATCACAGGGGAAGTGAGTGGCAATAAGTGTGAGTGTGTTTGTCTGAGTCTGTCAGAGAGAAAAAAAGAGATGTGATTATACATGTCCGGGGCTTCTCAAGTCATTTGCATTTTACTAGTGAGTCCACAAGATGGCGTAGAAATACAATAATGGCAGCCTAATAATCACATCAGTATTTCAATCTACAGTATTTGGTACATTCCTTCAATGTAATCTAATCTGTGGCCTCCTGTGGCAAAACCAAACACAGGTAAACTGCACGTTGACCTCCATCTGAGTCATTAAAAGGCAGTGAGTGTTAATAAGGATAATTAATAATGATATAAATATGAATAATAATTTAATTGAGATTTTAGAGTCTTGCCGGACGTTACATCCATTAAATTGGTCTTGAGAAGTGGAGATTTCTACGTTAAGCTACTGCTAACTCTAGGTAGTCTCTTCTCAACAAGCAAACCACTGCTTTTATTTTGAAGAAGCAACAGGAAATGGTAGCTAAATACAAGTTTAGCTACCAGCACCTAATTTTTTGGTTGTCAGAAGGTTGGAATTACATCACCTCGGAAAGTATGTGCCCTTACAGCTGAGTCAGCTTCAGTGGGTTTAGCCACAGGGTCTTTCTCTGCACAAAGTCACACATATTTGTCGTGGTGATAGTGTGGGAAGATTGTGAGCAGGAGCTGTAAGGAAATCAACTCCATCAACCACTGAAACCAAACATCCAACCAACAAAATACCCCGTGATACATGCTGACAGTGTTTTGTCTGTTTGTCGTAAAATTTTCACTTCAAAGCCCCCCAACTTCCTCTCCTGTGGTTTAAGTGTTGCCTGTGTGTGAGTGTGTATGTCTGATTTTTACTGATATATCCAATGACATAGCAATATGTGTAGGTAATATTAACAGCATAAATGTTTGAGTGATTCTTTATTTTGTATAAAACAAATGGGATTAAACAAGACTGGTTTATTTTATAAGTAAGAATTTCATGCTCATAATAAACAGTGTCCTCCGGTGACAGACTCAAGTTGTCTGAGGGGCAGGGGCAAAAAAAAAAAACAGGGCACCAGCTGCATGTGGTGAGGCAGCAGTGTGCAGGAAGTCGTAGTGCATTGGTGAAAAACTATCTATTACTACTTTCTAGCATGTAGGGCAGCCTAGAGGGTACTTTATCATGTTTTATCTATCCAATAGGACACTTTTGCAGCACTTTTTGGGGGCTCCAGTGGCGTCTCTTCCCTATGATTTGTGCTGTGAAGAATCCATCCATCAATCCAATATTAATACCAGCTTATTCTTTACAAAGCTGGAGCGTATTCCGGCGCAAAATGAACACAATGTAGTAGTGTGCAATAAGATAAGATAAGATAGGTATATCTTCCTTTATTAGTATATCAGTAAAGGGATGCTTAGAAATAGCTATAAGCAAAGGTCTCTAAACAGTCATATCTATCTTTCAATATTGATGTATTAATGTTTTGCAGATTTAAAAATGTGCTTGAGTCATACAGTCATTGAAGATCAATCAATTGATCAAACAATAAGACAATAAAACACCCCATAAGTGATAAATGACTCTAATCAGTAAATCACCCAAAACAACGCTATCCCATCAATGTGCAGTGATGAAACATACATTAAATTAATAGGGACATTGTTTTTTTTAGAAAAAAAGTTGCTGTTGAATTATATGTCTGATTGCATTTGTATATATTTCTGCATCCTGACAAAGTGGATTTCAATTTGGATGATAAAACTGAACCTCACTTGACTTTCAGCAGCTCTAATAAAAGTCTGTTAACTTTGTGAAACTGGTATCCAGTAGTGCAGGGTAAATCTGTAGGCTTGTATTACTTCTTCTGTAGGTAATGTTAATTTCATAATGATTCTTGCTGCAAGTGACAATGTACAAACACTACAGCCCCATTTCTGTTACAGTAGTCTTACATGTCACTGTTTATAATTTGGCTAGACGGGCTGCATTGAAAAAAATTTGTGGCATAATACTTACTTCTCTTCAGACACCACTGCTGATATCTCAAAACCTCTGCACACAAAACCGAAACTATTGTCTAAATATAGATGGAAAAACATGGGGTTTTTTGTAGTTCAGGCGAAACAAACCTTTAAGAAAAAAAGACATGCATAAGTGAACAATCTAAAAACAAACTCTTGCTGTACTAATTTGTATGCAAGTACAAGTATTTACTGTTTCCATCTGCTTTTTGCTG
>NW_023339674.1:9625740-9633661 GCF_004916995.1 Morone saxatilis | reverse complement strand
TGTGTAAAATGTATGCAAAATGTCCCTTAAAAAAATGAAGGAAACCATTTGCTCTTCCTGAATTTACACACATGGTTGAGTGACAGCCTCTTCAGCTGAGTTCCTCACAGTCTGCACCACATGTCCATGAACTTCTTTGAAGTCTTCCGTTACAGGAGGTGCTTGTGATGCCGTAGGTAGATAAATCGGTGTTTGTACCAAGTTCCTGTCTACAGTTTCCTCCTCTCGCACACACAAACTGCTACTTCAGTTGAAATATCAAACCAGAGGATTCAGCACACCAAGGGAGCTCATAAAAATCAGTGAAACCAAAGACTTAAGGGCCATCTCACCAGGCCTGCAAGCAACACAGTTCTTCTATCATGGTTGACAACATCGTCACAAAGCCTCTTGGGTTAGTTTTGATCGTCGTAGCTCACATGGTATTCAACGGTAAGCTGTCTTCTTTTGGTAGTGGATGTTTTAAACTTAAAGACATCAGAGGTTTTGTGGGTTTTCACCTGCTAGAGGTTAATTTTTTCTTCCCTTTGTTACATGTTATTATGCCCGATTGGATGTTTGTGTTTGAGTTATTAAGGCATCGAGACATCTTTGTAATCTTGTGAAATCTTATAAGATATTTACAGTAAAGCTCACTGAGACACTGTATGTAAATCAGGTAATACAAATGAATGGTTTCTAATAGTTTGAAACGCTGTTTTAAAAAGTCCACTAGCGTTTAAATTAGGCCTATGTCTTTAAATTCTTCCTTTTGTACAGATTCCGGCTTATAATAAGTATAGTCTGTAATAACAGACAGAATACAGTGTTAGGGACAGTAGTTACACAACTTGAGCAACCATTGTGATATACAGGAAGCATCCTAAATGTTTTATTCAGAGTCAGGACTTTTACATCCATAACATACTTTATGTCCTCACATGCCGTGGAAAACAGATTATGAAATACAGTGGAAGGATTTGAAGTTTCCAGGCTGGGCCGTAAATTGTGAACAGAAATGTGATGCTTTAGTATTAATCACTTAAGATTTACTTAAGATTATTGGCATATTAACAGCTAATAAAAAATGCACATATTACACATTGCTTATACATATTCTTTTCTGTATGCAAGAAGAAAATCTAACAAAATATGTTAGCCTCACATTTCTTGTACATTTTAATTAGTCTGAAACTAATTTGATTATTTATGGCACATTTTATAGGAATTAGTTGTAAGTCTACCTCTATTTAGCTACATGTCTGTATATCCAGCCTACTAGTAATAGTTATAGCTGAAATACATATAATACATTATTTATTATTACATTTAATACATTTAATGTAATTTAAAGGTAGTTTAATCACATTAAATCACATTAATTCTACTAAAGTCAAAAGCTGAGAGGGCAGTTACCGACACTGCTGTTTATGATAGCAAGGTTTTTACTCTGCTTTATGAATTGAACTACTTCCTCACTTAGATATGATAACAGCTTGATGATGACAGCCTGAGACCAATAATTTAGTTTTAGCCTTTGCTAAAGCTAATAATGGCTATCTCGCCAGTTAACTTTCACTTGAAATAATGTTAGCATTAGCTCTGTGTGTCGCTCTGGCAGGTAATGCAGTAGGAGTAATGAATGAAAGGTTGTAGAGCCCACAGATTAACAAACCGAGAGCAGTTACTGCAACCTGGGGAGGAATACAAAGGCAGAGAGCAATAATTATACAGCCAGTGCAGCTTCGTTTATAGCCCAGTTTGTTAGTTACAAAGTTTTGCTTTTATATGACAGAGCTTCTAATGATTGCTTTACTCATACACATCTCTTGTTTTGTCTCCGTACAGTCTCCAGCCAAACGAATTTCACCGGTAACCTTGGGTCCGACATCATCCTTAGGTTCAAATTTATGTGTAATGTCAGCCTAAAAGAAAGTAGTCATTTGGGGGTTTATATAGGCCTAAGCCCAACAGAAGGGCTAAAGATTGCTCAGTACACAAAGGGCATAGGAGGATTTAAGATTGACCCTAAAAATAAATCTGTATCTTGGAAAATTATGAATCTAAGATTAAATGACAGTGGAAGTTACTGGGCCAGTTTGTTCGACTCAGAACCCCCCACAGAAAGTGATAAGGTGCAGCTGGTCGTCCAAGTGGAGAACAGAAGCACCACCACAGGTAGGCCTCTCTATGATTATAAGCTACACTACATCGGATATTACACCAATACAGATCAATATGACAGGAGGAAACTTTGTCCATCTGTGACCACAAGAAGACAAAACCTTTTGATTCTGTAAACAAATCTAGTTCATTAAGGTCGGTGGATTTACACACATTACAAATTTAAAGTCATTAGCTACATGCAACTTATTTGTTAAGGTGACTTTCTTTTAACTTTTTCAGATGAACAACAATGTGCTCATTTACTGTGTTCAGAGATACCCAGCGCCGACCACCTTCACTTCCTCTGTAAACAGAGAGAGAGAGTTTGTTTGTCTCATTGTGTTGAGTGCATATTTACCAGTCCTATAGGTCCAGTATCTTTTATAGGATAAGGCTAGTTGTATTGTATGTGTTTCTTATTGTCAACAAAGCAAACAAAAAGACTTGAATCATCAATGAAGTGAGCTTGCTAACATGTAAAGCTGATATAGCTTCATATTTATAGTTTCATAGAGGTCCATTGTTGCACTGGGTGACATCCCTTTATTATGTGCTCTGTGGATATAATCTTCTATCATGGTACATGCAACACTGATATATGCACTTTTTTACCCTACCTTATCTCATGCACACACACACACACACTCAACATGTGGACAGGATGAGCTGGAGATCGAACCACCAACGCTGAGATGGATTAATGGACATCTCGTTCCACCTCCTCAGCGCCCACTAGAGTTTCTATTAAGAAACTATTTATGGAAAACATTAACACACACTGCAAATAAAATACCTGACAAAGGTATTGAAAAAACAATAATGCCATAAAGCAGTCCTGCTTATTGATTTGGAATATTGACCACAAAGGTCTAATGCAATCAGAAATATTAAAATGATAAAGACCACAAACCTACAAATCTACTGGTATATTGTCTCATATCATCAACATAGTTTAATACTGTATAATCAATCATCTCCATGACACCACCCATTGATTTCTGAAGGGCAGTTGTGAACTCAGTATGGTCGGCTCTGGCCGTTACTATCTTGGCAGTCCTGACTCCGCCGGCTCCTAGCTAATCCAAAAATGGGCAAATATGTGGAGCGTGGGTGGAGCTGAAGGGGCTGAATGAAGCCTGATTACTGAAAACAGCCGCCTGTGATGGCACCCACCTGTCACTTGAAGCGGCCATGTCCTTAATCATACATAACCATTGACAGTATATATAACATCCATCTTTAAGCCTTTAATTTAAACCAGTGAGTTATGTAAAAATTCACCCTCCGTACAGTTATAGAGCGTTAGAGACCAAAACCATTTTTTGTACCAGGCTGTAAACATGTGATGTAAATTTGGGCATTTTAATCTGAGGCTTTATGGAGATTGACTCACTTCTGTAGCCGGTCTCAAGTGGCCCGTTTGCGATACTGCAGTTTTTGTCACTTCAGTAAAGTCACCCCTGAATACAACTGCTGCTGTAAGATACTTATATTTAGCAGGTGCACTGTTTGTTCACTTTCTTAGCTTAGCGTGTGAGCGTGCTGTTATTTGCCACTTAGGACTAAACACAAAGTACAGCTGAGGTTGACGGGGATTTCATTAGTTATGCAGGTGTTAAACCAAAGTTTATGACATTTCACTCTAAACCACAAATGTCAAGCTATTAGTGGCTTTTTTCCACATATATTTTTGTGAGTATTTAAAAAGATTCACATATTTAAGAAGGAATTTACTTACAAATGGAAGTCAGAAAATAGTGAGAGATGGACTAATGTATTGTTTGTCTTTTTCATGATTGTTGACGATAAGGAAAATATCAAATAATGATTACTTAGAGCTGCTACACCTTCTTATCGGCCCACATCAGAGATGCCATTTGGCACTCCACAGTGTATTAGTGTCCATGCTGGTTATAGGCTCATGATTAGTTAGTCTTATCTTTACTGCCTACTTTATATCATATAATAAAATATGATTATACTGCATTAATTGTACTGGAAAAATATAGTCAAATGCTACAGTTTCTATTGAGATATATACGGTAATTCAGTATATTTTGAACAATTATTGCCATGGTACTACTGAGTGTATATTTTCATAATTTCCTTTTAACTCCTACAGTTCCTCCTTCTCAGAGTAGCACACCAATACCAGACAGTGGAAGTTCCTCTCTCATCGTCACTGTCCTTGTGGTTTCACCTGTAGTGCTGCTGGCTGCAATACTACCAGGTTTAATCTGGTGTCTCGTGAGAACCAAAGGTACAGTAGTGAACCTTGCTTTCCTATATCCTTCTTGATTCACTTGTCTACCATACCTGATAATTCATGGTTCTCAGGGATATTATTTTGTGTCAAAATATTGACTTATTGACTTTTAATACCTGAAATATGAATTTCATCTTATTTTCATTCTTTACTCAGCTGAATTTTTGAAATTTAAAATATAATCTTTATGTTTGACCTGATAAACAAAGACATTTTAATCCAAGATTGGATGTTAATTATCACTGGGATTCATTTAATCCCAGAACCAGTTCACATTTAATCTACAAATGATCTGTTTTGGACAATAACAGTTAATAGTATTTTCTACATTTTTCAAGCTAACAAAGTAAAGGTGAGAAGAATAATTGTTATTCTGTGGAAAAAATGTGCAGTTGTGTGGTAAGATGCTCAAAAATGCAAACCAGATTGCAGTTTCATATCCTTTTGATACATGTGATGATTCACTGCTTTTGAAAAGAAGTCTTCCTTCAATGCATGCAAATTGAAGTGTGCCTACTATCACAGAGGGGTGGGTGGAAAAAAACAACACTTGCATTATTTGTTCACTATTACCAATGCGCTTTCACTTGATGACAGAGATAAACCCCTCTGGCCTACTTTGAGTAGGAACATTTGCTCTTTGAAATATTTTGACATCCCCCGTGACCTCAGAAACCACACTCGATGATTTCCCGTACGTGTATACAAATGCATGCTTTTGCTGACTGTGCACTCCTGTATCATGTCATGCTAACCCGGTCCAACCGTTGTCCACAGATAGCGCTGCTCAAGCAAGGTTATGAACAACTCAGCAAACTGTCAGATGGTGGAGATAAACTGTACTCCTCTACATCTTGTTGATGCCAGATAATAAAGAAAACTTCCTTTTATCTGTTTCAAGATTGTACCAGTGGTGCATATTTGAGATAAAAATAAATGTTTGTTGCAATGCTATGACCTTAAACCTGATTAATGTATTAATACACCTACTTAAGAAACCACCTCTACACTTTGTAGCTTGTTTGTTTATTTTGTGCAAAGGCAGAAATATAAAAACAATTTGTAGGTTTATATGCTGGACAAACTGTACGCCTCGCAGCGTCTCTAGCGATATCACAGATATGGTCGCTAAGCAAAGGTAATAGCAAAGGTTTTTATACATGCATGAGGATACAAAAACCTGGCAAACACACTTTGATGAAATAAGTCCAGGAATTACTTCAATATTTATCTTCTCATGTAATAACCTGAATTAACGTATTTGCTAAAACCTCGGACCTCAGCTCTGTTCAGATATACTTCCCTTTGACTAACTTTGAATGTACAGACTTCATGACAAAACATAGATGTTGATCAGTGGTAAATCAAATCCACACATCTTGCAGTGATTAAGGGGATTATTTGCCTGCCTGACTCAATATTTCACCGTTTCTGCTTCTTATACAGACAAGCAACAGCAACCATCACCACCACCACCACAACAGAGCTCTAATCCCACAACTCAAGTAAGAGAACACACTCATCTTTCCCCGTCTTTAAATATGCAAATGTCAAAGCATTCAAAACGGTAATTCTTAAACTTGACTCTGGCTGTCTTTGCAGGAAACACTTGAGGCGTCCAAGAATGTGCCTGGACAGTCAGTAATCTACAGCGTCCTGGACTTTCCCAAGAGACCTCCAACAATTTTGGAGATAAACCCAAGTGATACAGAGTACGCTGCTGTCAATTATCTCCCAGAAAAGAGAAGTGTGTGACATGCAGCTCTTTGCAAAGCAGCTGGTCTTCTTTGGTTTGAGTGCAAGATGACTTATATAATCTTAAAATATATTTCTTGTAAAGTATGATAAATACTTTTCATAAAACAATAATGAACCCTCTTAGCCTGTCAGCTCTTTACAATAATGAGCAGAAGAGTTTAGAGGGGGAGAGTCACTGTTGCTGCATGGGTCGTAAGCATATGTAGGTGTCACTTTGTTCTTAGTGGTCTCGAGATTGAAATGTTGAGACAGTAGCTGTGGCAAACCACAAACCTACACGATTTACAGTAGGAACTTTTCGATTTATTTTGGTTTATGTTTGCTCTTTATTTGTCTCAGGATCATCTGGCCACTAAACCCTTTAAGTCTGGTGTGATTATGTGTTTTTGTTATTGTTAACAAATGCCATAAAAAGACTAAAACCAACAACGAATGTATCCTACTAGCATTTCCTGTGCATCCAGAGTCTGATATATCTTATTCCTCTGTGGCGCAGAGCTCCATTGTTGCCCCCAAACTACCAAATGCACATTATTGAGCCACAAAGTTCAGACATGTTCCTTTATTATGATGAACGCACTGTAGTTTGATTTAAATCCCACATTAACCATCCTGCTGCTGTAAATACTCACTGGAGCACCAAATGTGTATTAATACTCCACTAAAGATGCACTATTTATTCCTGTTTGAGTTTTGTTAGTCTTTTCACGGGATTTGTTGAAAATAAAAATCTAATCAGGGCAGGCTTATCCTTTAAGCCACCTGTGGCTAAAATTGTCTCCAGATTGAGGGTGTAAAGGGATGGCAGATGTTATGATAATCATTCAGGCAATCAGAGACCATTAGTCTTCAAAGCTCAATGACATTTATATCTGACAAGAAATTTTGTGCTTTACTGTCATGACAACTTTGACTTGTTTATTAATATTTGTATCTTCTGCAAGTAGACGTAATATCTTTACACACTCCTTGAGTTTCAGGTTTAGTAAGTAGTTGGGTACAGTTCATCTTTTCTGTCTGTGGTTTTTTCATCGTTGCATTTATCACAGTTTTGACTCATCACTTTTCCGATGTTAAAATAAACAAAACTAAGAATCTTAAGTGAAATGAAACAGTTTTAGGAAATGGAGACATTTTATTTATAGATTAAAGTTCTGCTACCACCTCAACAGTACTGTATGTTCACAGATAACATTTGTGATTTTTCCATTGACTGTAGAGTGACAGTTTGACGCTGTCACACCAGTTTTATACAAACAAAACAACTATCTGACACTATCTCGCTACCATTTTCCACTGCATGTCCTCTCTTTTTTCTGGCAGGTGCTTATTGATGTTTTGATATATTTGACAGACAAAGTATTGATTTATGTTCTCAATGCCACATATTGATATTGATTAATGTGTGTTATGCGTGTATTATGTAAACTCAACATATGTTCACCTGCGACAGGCAAGCAGGTTGATTATTCAGCCTGGATGTTGGTTGTTACTCAGAAAGGAAAATAATCTGCCAAGCTAGATGATGATGATGATGATGTGTTTTTTTGTTGTGGGTGCAATAGCACACAACTGTACAAAGACTGAAGTCTTCTTCTATGCTCTTATAGTCTTGTTGGTAAAATAGCAAATAAGCAAGTAAGTTTCTTGTCCTGTCAGGTGTTGTTATTTCACAAACTACTTAACTGTTTCTTTAAATGTACACATTATTTTTGCAATGAATGTCGAAATATAGCAATAAACTTTATTTTT
>NW_023339674.1:9622660-9625733 GCF_004916995.1 Morone saxatilis | reverse complement strand
TATTTTTTTGTGCGTAAATGCTGACCTTTGTTCATCAGAGTTGGATCAATGTAAATAACAGATATAAACAAATGCAGTAGTGCATGTTCAAGGCAGTGTTTAAAATTACATAAAAACACATTGCAGCTCCACACCGGGTTTTAGTTATATAAAAAATAAGTATAACAGCGTGCTCAGCTTGTAAAATTGTTGGTGTCCTGAATAAAGTGCCTTTGTCTGCATGTGGTTTCAGTGACAGAGTTAAAGCTGCTCTTCAGGCAGAAATAATCGTACTGGTTCAGTAAAACTTCAAGCAGGTGGAGCTTAAAGACCACTCTTCATTGTGGCACAAGTGTTGCTAACCTGACGTGGCCTTACTTAACCTTCGGTAACATAAAACCATGCAGCACTGATCCACTATACTAACAGGGTTGTTTTCATGCAGCCACAAATTTTTCCAGATACATATGCTAGTTCAGCATCTATGAAACCTTAGTATGAATGCTGCAAGGTCTGTACAATTTGTACTTTCAATTTTACTTGAAGCCCCCAAAAAGGCTGATGTCTGCACTGTTGTGGTGTGGCTCATGGTGGCCTTAGTTCTGTCTTTTTGGGTTGAGGTTTGTGCTGACACAGCTAAATGAGACAGTTTCATTTCATGAGAAAACTGGATAAGCGGCCCACATAAGGAAAAAAGAGAAAGTGGTTAAAAACTAAATGAGTGGCCAGTCATTTTTCTCACAGCCCAGGTATGTAGAAAAGGGTAAACCCCAGAAAGCTCATCCGTTTCCCTCAATTTGATATTTCTTATAGTCATCTGACAATGGAAACAAAATAATTTCCAAATCACAGACAAGTATAAAAGTGTAAAACTGATAACATGCACAACTACCATATAATAATAATATAAAATATTAGTTGAAAACATTAGTCATTATTACAGTTGATATTATGTTTAACCATAGTCTCACGATACCAGACACTCGGAGATATCATCGCCTGCCAATCGCCTGGGGATTTCTAAAAGCAAAGTAGTTGCTTGAACATCAGCGAGCATGGCTGCTAACCAACGTACCCCACTTACTTCAACGACACGCCTAACCTAAAACAAAGCTCTCCCCCCATTCTCCTCCACAGTGAAACTAACTAGATATAGAGAATCACTTTGTAATGCAGAGAGAGCTTTTTAACAACATTGAAAATGGATGTCTCCAGCAACGCTAAATAGTACCACCACCTAGTTTTAGCAACACAAGCCATTAGCGAGTCCTTAGTGAGCGAAGTGTTTAGAGACTGACTTAAATCCATGTTTACCTAATGCATATTCCTCAATAATGTTTTGTTGAATCAAATTACAACAAACTAAGTGATGCACAGCAAACCGGGTCCAGGTAGTACTAAAGAAATACTGCAGAGTTTCTTGGGCTAAACGCAAAATAATCACACTGCCATGTACAGTATAGTGTGCTGGGTGCTCTGTATTCACAGTGTACAGGGACTGGGAAGAAATGTAGGCTCAGTTGGAGCCAACGACTAATTTTTTCGATTCTGGCCTTGATCACAGAGAGACAAATATCCGCAATATTAACATTTTTTTGTAGTGGGGGAAAGTAACGAAACCCCTTGAAAAAAGCAGGTAGTCTATAATTGCTTTGCTGTGGGCAAACAATAAAGTGAAAACATCACATCAGAGTTGATAAACTTGACATTAAAAGTAATACTTCAGTTGAAACTTCCAACTTTTAAATTTGACTCACAATGTTGCTTAGGACCCTTTAACAGTTTGTTACCTCCTATTTTAATCTTTAATCCTCCATGTGAACATATGGTAGTCTACTGTACAACTATGAAATGAAATACCTAAAGGCAACATGCATTCATATTGATCCACAAGCCCTACAGGCAGATACATCATGAGTTTTACTGTGGGGCCCTGAGAGGAAATATTAAAGACAACCCCACTCTGCTTCCATTTCCACTTCCTCAAGCCACATTTCCACTTCCTCAAGCCATTGCCATTCTCTTTTTATCCAGTGTTTACGCCTTGTCAGTTAGTTTTGGCTTTCAAGTGTCTGTTATCTTTATGATACCTGGACCTTTACCTACATACCTGCCCGACTGCCTACCTGTGAGCTATTTCTTCCTCTGCGTATAGGTCCTATCCTTGACGCCAGCCGTGACAAAGATCCCCTCAGGACACATTAAATACTTTGCTTTCAATTGCAATTTTGGTCGCATATGTTTTTTTGTTTGTTTTTTCCATAACAAAGTTCTATAAGCTAGTAATAAATTCTTAAAATGATATCGACTCCTTCTTGCTTTGTTGAAAAATTCTGACTCTATGAATCATTTCAACATTTTAACTGCTGCAAACAAGATGTTTGGCTTTAAAACAGCATTATAGTGTCAAACTGCACATAAATCATTCTAAGAAACATCCAAGTGCAGTAAAATCAAGCAAAGTTTATTTCTCAGTGTAGGGTGGATTATAATTCATGTGACACGATTCATTCTGCACAGTAAAACAGAAATATCTGAGCAGATTAAACAGCTGCCGTTTCACACTTCTTTGAGGTGAAGCTGGACTTCATTGTTTTTTTGTTTTGTGTGCAGGTTTGCTGCTGCCTAGATGCACTGTCACAGGCAAATAATGTGCCTGCACTTTGCACAACATAACACCCACCTCTACTGTACTGAGGTTTCTCATAAACAAACCTCGCTTTTCCATAACTGTGCTGTGAGCTGTTGCATCTTCTAACAGCAACATAACAATGAAGAATGCATAAAAAAATAAACAAAGTTCAACTAAAGAGCCTGAACTGGTGAAAGCAATCAACATTACATTGAAAAAAAGCAACCATATAAAAAGAAACACAAATGTGTGTATAACAAAAAATTGTATATTTTTTTCTTTAACACATTTAAGAATAATTATCCCTGTAGTCATCTTTTGAACATTTACCAGAGCCTTTGGTCTATTGTGCAATTTCCTGTTTGCCTCATTTGCTCCTTTGGGTTGTCCAGTTGCCTGATTTAAAGGTCCAGTGTGTAACATTTAGGAGCATCTATTGGCAGAAATGGAGGGGGGGTTCAC
>NW_023339674.1:9615433-9622560 GCF_004916995.1 Morone saxatilis | reverse complement strand
ACAAACCGAACACTGGCTGTAGATAGGGCTGTTTGTGTGGTTTTTTTTACACTTGGAAAGGGACAGTGAAATGACGGAGTGGCAATCTGCAACTACACCTCTAGATGCCACTAAATCCTACACACTGGACCTTTAAGCAACCTGTTTCACTGAGAATCAATAGTGTTTCTCCTTATTATTATTAGTATAATTATTCTCTATACTCGCTGCTGACATGGTGTGTCATATACTGCTGCGTGTAAACTTGTTTGTCCTTCAAAGGGACTGCAGATGAAAATTAGCATTACAGTTGCAGCAGGCAAAACCTGTGCAAACCTACGCAAAACCTCTTTCTCTGCTGCCTCGTATCACTCCACAGGGCAGTGATGCAAGGAAGAGCACCACAGGCTTCAGACGCAGCTACAGTACACCACAAATACCCTCTCTCACACGCACACAAGCACCACTGTCCCCATTCTGAAGCATTTGCCGCCACTGAATCACCATCTGAAGGGTTGTTGCATGTGAATCTGCATTTGTAGAACAGCCAATAGGAACACCCTTTCCCTGAAATGACGTGTGATTGGCCAACATCTTCTGTCATTTGTTAGATTTTCTAAAGTCTGATAACAGATCTTGACTCTGTTTTTTTCTCAGACAACTTGAATATGCTGAAAGGTTATCATATAATTTTTTACCCACGCTATCTGGTACAATACATGAACACATTAATGTATGAAATGGTAACATTTATGTTTAATATTGTACGTTAAATTAATATATTGTTGTATGCATGGTTAGCTGTAATTTGCTGATGTATTATTAATAAATGATCAGATAAGGAGTTGAAATAAACCCTCTAATCTTTTGCGGCGTGTATTGGAAATAACACCTGTTTGTGTGTTAATACTGTGGTGACCTGTAGGTGTAGGGTTGAGATAGAAGCTGTTTTCCACTTGACATCAGCAGAAAGAGCAGCAAGCTCTACCCTGAATCTAAAAATGTGAAGGTTTCAGAAGTCAGTGAGGAAAATTCACATAATTTGTTCAAAGTTTCCCCTTATTGTCCCCAAATTTTCTCATTTTACCTTCTGAGAGAGCTCACATAGATACCTGAAGTATGAAACTATGAGTGATTGATCACTGTAGTGTCAGCGGTTAGTTGGTCACAAAATGTGGATTTGTGTTGTCTTTCCACAACCACAACCTTTTTCTGCAATGCCCAACCTTTGGGCCTCCTTTCCACATGTTTTACACCCAAGAGACACAAGGATACTTCACTAATTTTACAGGGAAGTATAGCATATGACAGATTTCTTCTTATACAGTAGTTTGGATTTGTGTTTGTTTGATGAACATTACCGGTTTAATTTTCTTCCCCCTTCGAAAGGTTTGTCCATCATGCACATGTTGCTTTTCTGTATGGATACATTTACTAACATGAATCTTGATAGCTTTCTGAGCACTCTTATTTCCTTGTCGTTCCCATGTGAGTCATTGCATGGACCTCTGGGTGGGACTGATACACAAAAACATAAATGATGCTTATATCCCAGTAATCACTGCACAAGCTTCCACCCGAAAAAAACAAAAAACAAGTATAATATGTCAGTTTTTCAGTTGGATCTCAGCTCTGATTAGTCAACTTCCTCCTCTGTGACTAATGTTTTTATTAATAACACAATACTGACTGACGCCAATAAAAGTCACTGACAACTTAATAGTGCAACTTCTGAAATTATGACATTTTGTTCTGAATAAAGCTGCGTGATGGGTTGGATATGCTGTATATGAGTGGAAGCTGGAAGTGAAGATGTACCATTACAGATAATATAACGGATTAGTTTGATGTAATGACCTTTATGTATGCAAATAGAGAACAGCAGGTATTGATCAAGTGTTTTTACTGCCTTTCAAAGCAGTTCTGGACAGTTATCACACTGAATCTTGACGTACAGATTGCATCTTTCCCTCTCATATTTACATTTTGCAGAGGAGTTAATCATTCCTTCGTAAGGTTTCACACCTCTGAATCGCTGCCTACACCTCCGATTCTTTCAGCGCTTCCAACAAAAAAATAAAGCGCAAATAAAACGGTATTTCAGTCTGATAGTCACGCAAGCCTTTTCCTACCCACATCTCAATCAGTCCATTTCAAACAAACAATAACAATAACCACAATTTCGTGAGTTAATACTGCTCTCTACTTCGATTTTCCCTTTCCAGATATTTTCCTCTCTCTGCCTGGTTGTATTGGAGGCCAATCAAATGCTAATAATATTCTCTGCAGCTTTCATTGTGATTTAAATGCATCCTAGACTGCCTAGAAACTGTCTGCCTGCCTATAAACCCTCAGACTGTGACATATTGGATGGACAGCCTCAGCTGCAGCGATGGCTTTTAAGTTTCTGACTCACTTTCCCTTGGGACCATTGTTTAAAGATTTCTGATGGGAAGCATCCCAAACAACATTTTTAGTACATTTTCCTTTCATGTCAGTTTAAAGCAGTATGCAGAAAATATTTTTCGAAGATAAAAAGCTCTATCTAAAAAGGGGAATTTTGTAATTTGGTGAACTCTTTATTACCCAAGACAAATGTTCATGAGATGATTTACTCATTCAGCTGAACTGCAGACACAAACTGACACTGCCCTCTGGTGGCATCGAGTCACAGTACAGATGGGAAACCATAATCCAACATGAGGGCTGGAAAGGCCACGCTTTTATTTTGAAACCACAGGACAGACACAAGCTGTGTGTTACTTTGCATACGAGAAAATTCAACTTTGGAGGGCAAACTACAGGTAGGATCTTGTGAAGATATGGATATTTAAGAATAGAATGAGAAAATAGTAGAAATGTATGAATTTGAAGAGGATATGAAGAGATATAGATCATGCAGGTAAGAGTGTGTTTAGCAGTGGCATAAATATCATATTCAATATAAATCCAGACAGTATTTAAAAAAAACAGTACAGTACGTACAAATTTACACAAAATTTAAATCAATACCATATATATCAGCAGCAGCAGCCTGCCATGACTGATGTCTGCATTCAAACATTCAACTTTTTCATCAGAAATATAAAACCCCTGATTTATGACCCAAAATGATGTCTCTCTGAGCTAATTATGAGTCAATTCTTCTCAAAACCAAAAACTATGATAGGATTATTCTGACTCAGTTACCCCCAAATAATACCAATCTTTTCTGCCATCTGTTGGACAACCTGAGTTACAACATACACAGTGTATTAATGGAGGAAATAAAGTTTGATGTATGTATATGTACAATACAGAGCTTGCTGTCTTATTATGTGATTAACGCTGATAGCACAGAGACAGACATTGTTTGCTTTGTTAGACTACTGTTAAATCAAACCACAAGATAAGTTATATCATCTTAATGAACTGATTGATGAAGTTGGCCGACATCAGGTGTGCAACATTTTAGCCCAGCCTTTACAATTTTTAATTTATACAATTTCATACAAGACAACATGTAATTTTATATGGATGACAGACAATTGTACCTCTTTGTTATTTGTACTGTGAATCATGAAGTCGAAATCTGACAAGCTGCTCAGTTCCCATTAACAGAATACATGTGTCTGTAAAATATACCAGTAAATGTGCAGTTTTGTTACCGTATCTTGAAGATGGATATGTTAAGAATGCAAAATAAATTCTCACTTAGCATTATCAGGTAATTGTAAATATAGTATCAAAAGTAATTAGCCTATGCAGAAAAATCGTACACAGTGTTTTTGGATTAATATTACTGGTGCGTTAATGTGTGTGTTGCATTTTATTGCAGTAGATATTCATTTTAACGACTTTATATACTGTTGGGTAGTTTAATCTACAGCAATGCATCATAGTCTATAAGATCATCATCGTCTGTGAGAACCACATGAGCTCAGAAAAACAGCATTTTTCAGATATTCCACGTGATTTTAAATATATTATTTAGCTCAAGAAGGAGGAGAAAGGTCTCAATCCAAATAGGAAGGTTTAATCCTTCCTTTTATTAGAAAAAATCTAATTAAAAATCACCAAATGTGAAGATACATGGTTTTCACTTGACAAAAATGGTATGTACTGTAATATGGAGAGTAACTAAAACTAAATAACTAATAAATGTAGTGGAGTAAAAACTACAATATTTCTCTCTGAAATGTAGTGGAGTAGAAGTATAAAGTTGCATAAAATAGAGTATAGTTTGTACTCATGTTGAATGTACTTAAGTTGTATGTATTACATATACAACATTGTGACCACCTGGCACCCTGGTGGTAATGTGAAATGTGGTATCTGTTCATTGTATTTTCTTCGTCACACATAATGTTAGCTTGCTGTCTGTGGTCGGGACAGATGATTTTAATCTTAATGTGGTGAATGATGAAGCTTTAACCGTCGAAACAATAGAGTTCTTGTTCATTTCATTGTTCTCAAACAGGCCACAACTATTACAATACAGGAACCAGGACAAAGACCTTTTATTTCTGCAGAGAATTTTTAAGTCATCACTTCTTACAAGTCGAAATGACGTTCCAGTTTGAACAAGGTAGGTCAAAAGACCACAGAGGTGTCTTTGGTTATGAGTAATCTAGCATTTCACCTTGCATGAGCTACCTTTTTTAAGGTCATTGTTTTTTTTGAGACCACTTCCTCTCACATGTTCACCTCTTCACAAACCAACATTGTGTTTCTCACATGTAGTATACTGGTTCTCTGTTATTTTATTCTCAGGTTTCATTTTACACTGACCAAACAATGGGGGGGACTCTTTATAGTAAAGCTGATCATAGTTTCATTGTATTTGCACGCACTTAGTGTAGTTGTGGTTTCTCTCTAATCCAATGTTAAAGTTTCATAATGTAGATGAGTCTATAGCGACACTAGCAGCACTCTGAGGCTGTAATGCTAATTTTAAGTTAGATATTAAAAGCTAAGGTCTGTCTTATCTCAGCAGCCATGGTGAAGTTAATGTAATAACTGGTTAGAGGCTTTTGTTGCACACTGCTATGCTACCAGTAGAATTGTGCAAGTCATGTGCTTCTACCGTTGAATAATTTCTCAAAGATATTTCTTCTTATTGACTTCAAATACAGTCCTTAAAATCTTATATACAAAACATGTGTTTATTATTCATGATTTCATGTTTTTATTGTTAAATTTAGCATTTCAGGTTAGAGTGTTAACTTAGCATGTTAACATTTGCTCACACGAAAGTGCAGCTGAGGATCATCAATGTTTTTAAATTTCACCCTACAGACCGTGATTGTCTGTATCAGATTTCATGCATTCAACAGTTCAGACATTTGCCAAAAAAACAAAAATGTCCACTTCATGAGGGAGCTACAGCAAAAATAGTATCACCAAAGTCACTTCATCACAGGGTTATTGAGATATTTCAGTCTGGACCAAAGAGGTGGACCGACAATAAAATTTGTCTATGAACAGAATTTGCTTGTCTGGAAACAGCTCAAACTGGTAAAAATCATAAAAATCTGAACCAGAATTTGCTGTCAACACTTTATTGACAACATGCATTAACAAAGCCTGTGAGTGGTTAATCCTGCTGCTTGTACTGTTGTCCTCATAAAAAAGTTACTGGAAAAATTCAACATTAAAAATTAAACAAATTGTTTCCTTATAACACGGTGATTCCTCAGGTTCTTCATTAGAAAAAAGTTTAAAAAAATAAAACTATTATAATTAGAACTTGAAAATGATTCATCCAGTCTTTCATATAAGTTCATTGACATATTTGTTGATATGTCAATCCTTCATATGTTTGTGCAATTTTGTGCTGCAAGGCAGTAAAACCATCAGTTAAATCCAGTTTAAGACGAGTCTGTCTTCACGTCAAAGACCAAACCATTCCTGTATATCAGCATGGCGATCTCATTGTCCACCTGATCCAGATCAGTCATTTCCCCTTCTCTGGAGCTCCTCAGTGCCTGATCTGTACTCAAACACTCATCGCTGCTTCCTCCTGACATCCTTGAATCACCCCTCTCATCCTCCGGGTCCTCGTCGGTGCCATCATCCCACTCTCCTCTAAAGACAGTGTTCTCCTCTGCATCCTCGGAGAGAGACTTGCGCTCTGGATGTAGCTGGTGCAGTGTCAGCTCATGCACCTCCTCCTTTCTCTCCAGCATCTCCTGCTGTAGGTCACATTAGCAGAGGGTAGTAAGATTCAAGATTCAAAACGTTATTGCCATGTGCATATGAAATTCTTAGCTTGCTGGCCTCTTTAGAACAAGATAACTGAAACAACATATAACAACAATAAAAACATGCTACATATTGGCTCTGAGGCTGCAAATGAACACTAAACACAAAGTGCAGCTGAGGCTGATGGGAAAGTCAGTAGAAAAAAGTTTGCAGGTATTTATAAAAAAAAACCTATTGTACGGATTACATTTTTGACCGTATGATGGCAAAAAACTAAGGGTTCATTATTGTATTGTATGACTGTATTATGCATATGCATCTAGAAATATCTGTACAATATGTTAATCCTTCCAATACTTGTTGAGAAAATTTACTCAAAACAACAAATATCAACTTCATGGTGGCGCTAGAGAAAAAGTCTGGCCATCTCCAATGTCAATAGGGTTCATCTTCTGGGAACCATGAATGTTTGTCCAAAGTTTCATGGCAATCCATTCAATATTTGGTGGACAATGTCATCCGTACTGCTAGTATAGCAAAAATGATCAAAACTGTGCAGCAAAAGTCCGTTGTTGTGCAGAGCTTGTTTCTGATTGAGTTTGATTAAAATGTAAATCCTATGATAAAACCCTCACTCTACAATCACAGTATGTAGATTTCAACATCTTACTATGTGGCCTGAGACATCATGTTTGTGTCTTGTTAACTTGATGTGATAAAATAACATAAGAAGTAAAAAAGACGGGTGCCTGGTTAGCTCAGTCGGTAGAGCTGGCGACCCTTATATATAGTTGCTGCAGTGGCCTGGGTTCGAATCCAACCTGCGGCCCTTTGCTGCATGTTATCCCCTCTCTCTACCCCCCTTTCCTGTCAATCTACAGCTGTCACTATCTATTAAAAAAAAAAAGAGGTAAAGGTCACTATTAAAGGACAATTCCAGCGCAAAATGAACCTGGGGTTAATAA
>NW_023339674.1:9595057-9615333 GCF_004916995.1 Morone saxatilis | reverse complement strand
GCGCCGGAATTGTCCTTTAAGTCATCTTCACACTAAAAAAGCATTTTGAAAATTAGTCAGTGTAGTCTACGGACAACATTCAGTCATAAATTTACTCCGTCAATAAGGGTTAGGGTTTCATCAGCCATATGACGAAAATAGAAGTGGAGTTACTGGCAAAAGGACAATGGTTGTGAATTATTTGCATGACAAGAACAGCTGACATTTGACAGCTGTTTACTGTGTTCTGCTTTCTGGTCAAATTAAACATTTCACATCGTCTTTCAACAGATTCATTGGGGACTGTTTACAGTACCTGAGAAGAATATGAGCAACGAATCCAGTCACACCAGCTGCCTCCCCTCCCTTTATATAGCACATTTTAAAACTGGGTTTACAAAGCAACAGGGATCAATAGAGGTGTTAATCATAAAAAAACATTAAGAAACACTAACTAATTTCTATATTTCTTTGTTGTGGAAGGTTCCATATATAAGATTCTGAATCATTTAACCTATTACTTTTATTTATTAATCACTTTTTATTGCCAAAGAGTGAACAGCTTGTAACATAATCTAAAACATGATGGCTGCATATGTGTTTCTATGCAGGGATACAGGTTGGATCTTCAACAAATTTGATGTGACACTTAAGCACACTCCTCAGTGCCTTCTCTCTCAACATCATTACAGTGTCAAGTGTGCAACAGCTAGCTGGCTTACTGTGCAGTAAGAGCCCATCGTTGTGCAGAACTTGTGTCTCATTCAGATTCTGATATGTTTGTGCCTGGGTAACTTGATGTGTGATAAGATACCAAAGGAAGTAAAAAAATTGGTAAAGGTCACTACTAAGTAACACTAAAACCAAAATTAGTCAGCGAAATTAGACCGTAGTCTAGTCTTCATGAATCATTGCACTGTCAAGTGTGTACCAGCCAGCTCACATGCTGTGTGCAGGTTTCTTGTGGGGCGGCCAGCGCCGGATAACATTATTCAGTGTGGCTGGGATATGTTAGCTTGCAAAATTACTTCCCCAGTTAACATCACAACACTAACTAACAAGTTGTGACAAACGGTGCTGATTTTAACCAACAATAAATGATGTAAGAGGTAAAGTTATGAAGCAAGCAACTCCTTTCTACTAGCATCCAACTAACTGTGAGTTAACCTAAACTAAGCTGTTATTAGACAGTGACGTTATTCTAAATTTAAGTGTAATTTATTTTCCAGCATGCAGCTTACAGCAGCCTTCAGAAAATATAAACAAACCTAAACAACCTGTTAGGTGTAGTTTGGAGAACATGTTCAAGGATATAATTAAACTTTGTTATTATTATCAGCTACATCAGCTCTCTGATCAGGTGACAGCAAGGCGTTTCCCATCATACCTTAGGTCTTGCACTGGCGCGTAGCTGTAAAAACTGCAGCTACCTCAATCTCTAAATTAAGACATTGTTGGTCAAGTCAGCATCAAGTCAAAGATAAATTTAACCAGCATGCATTGTGCGACAATCGTTGGTGGTCGATGCTACGCAGGCCTGACTCATCTCGAACGAGCCTGTTGGCAAAGCTCGCCCAAACCTTCCCCAAACCTCCCCTAAGGGTGTTCACCACAGTGAACACAGTGAAAGTGTATGAATGACTAAAGGGCCAGTTGTCAGGGTTTCAGAAAGACAAACACATGCGTCAGCGCTGCATATGCCTGGTAAAGTCTCTTACCTGACTCTCTGGTTGACAGGGGGTGAAATCTGGAATAACAGGTGTCGGCACAGGAGGGAAGATCTTGTTTTTTATTCTAAGTATTAGAACAGAGTAGAAACTGTTAAAAAAAGAGTCATCCAGGATGAAAAGCTGATTTAAAACGGTACTATTATGGCAATTCTATACATAAAAAAAGTGTTATTAGTGTTGAATCAACTTTCCTCATGCATGCTGCCCACATGCATACTGTATTTTGTGAGGTTTATAAATACTTTTATCCAAAAATGTAGAATATTTCCAATATTTCCAGTAGGGGTTCACCTACCTCTTTAAGATAAAGGTGCACATTGTTGAGATGAAAAAGAACCCAAACAGAAAGAGAAGACTCACACAAAACGACCTGAATCTCTAGGGGGAAAGAAGTTTTGGGTTAGCATCCACAAGTGGAAGAAGACCTCCATTGACTGTCTGTATTTAGAAGCAGTTTAAACATGAGAGTTAATATCTGCATAGAGTCCGTGGTACCTTCACAGGCTTCTGTTGGCTGTGTGTTTATGGGTGTACTTGTGGCTCGAGGCTCCTTGCCCACTCGTCGTGACTCCCGGCCAGGCTGATGTTGGTATTTCGTTCCCGGTGTCAAGTTTTCCAGACGGTGATTCATCAGTGAAGCTGATATGTTTTGGCAGTCTGATAAAAGAAGAAGTGGAAAAACATAAAGATAGTTGTCATCACAGTTAAGCACAGTTGTGTTATTGGTAAGTTTCATTTTTACTGTAAGTGAAAGTTATCAAGTATCAACAGAAATATTTTACAATAAAGGCAAAATGGCTCATTCTTGTAACAAAAACACAACAATTCCAATATTCAGGTGATTATACACGTCATCAGATCTGTCATTAGATCCTCCTAAATGTTTCACACTGGATCTTTGGTTTTGCAAAAAGCTACAGATGAGTAAAGGAGTGATTTCACACCTTTGTGTTCTTCCTGTGAGCTGATGTTCACTCTGCAGAGGCTGTAGTGTGTGAGAAAACCTCGCTGGTCCACAGAGGAAATGGCTTTCCAAGACAGGTCGACAGAATGATCTGTTTCACTAGAAGGAGTGAAGTCCTGAGGTTCTCTGAGTGGAACTGAAGGAGAACCAGGGGAAAACATGATAAAAAATTGTTTATTTTACAGTAGGAGAAGACAAACTTAGCTGTACTCTATAATCCTGATTCAGTGTCAGCACCATAGCTCATCTCATTAAACTCCCTGTTTACTGGCAACATGACACAAATTACAAAATATAGAAGAATGCCCTCAATCAGACCCACACGGTGAGAGGAGATGTACAGATTTTAAATAGGAAATGATCAAATATAAGGTCCTTATTTGGCCAATACCTGAATTTAGTTTTGAGATGGGATTTCTGCAGAAAATCTTGTTATACCAGATAGCAGGTGAGCAAATTAACAAAATACACACACAAAACAAGATAAGGTTTTTTATCAAGAGAGACAAATAGAGTAAATACCCAAAAACAACATATTTACGTTCAAGGGACAAAGCTCTCCAGTCATAGTAATTATGACACACAGCAAAAGGAAGCAATAATGCAACATTATTATTGAACCAAAAAGTCCAAAACAGAGGAAGTTCAGCTGGCTTGTCGGGGCAATAAATTGTCGGACTTTGGTGCATTTGATGTTTAATTTTTGTGCCTAAAACTAATCAAACGTCAACCATAGAGGTGTCAGTGTCGCAGCACTGTCGGGTAAGTGTCTGGTAATTATGGTGACCTAATCCAAAGATACTTACCACCCTCTTTTTTATAAAAGAGGCACCGTTTAACCGTCCGTGGTTTCCTATCGTCATCACATGTGTGTTCAAAGTAAAGGTAGCGAACATAGTCCTTTATGCCTATAACAGACACAAAAACATTGTTGTGTCACAACATTAAAGGAACAAGATGGCACAAACAACTGATGACTAAAAACCTCTATGTCTTAAAACTTTTTTTGGTGGTGATAAGGCCAGAGATTAGCTGAGGGGATGAAGTTGTCTGTCATAAATACAACTTACTTTCTCTTATTTGCTCCCTTTCTTTTTTTTTCTTCCTTCCCGTTAAAGTGATCACATTTTCTGACCTTGAATCTCCAACCTGAAGGTCATACAACTCAAGGCAAGTCTGCTTCTTTAATTTTTCATTCAGTAACGTTTTATCACAACCTGCCAGGGGAGAAAGAAATAACAGTCTTTAAGGTCTACTTCAGGATAAATATACATAATATGTGACACACTCAAGCACACACACACACACACACATACTTTTTAAATCCGCAGCAGGTACGGCTGGTACTTGTATGATTGCTGGAGGAGAATGCCCTGCTGCGTTTCTGGCGATAACAGAGATGTTAGCAGCAGAGTAGGAGACATAAGTAGTGTATTTATTCCATTTGAAGTGATGTGTCCTTTCCTCACAAGGACATCCACGAGAAGACTGCGTGTCTTTCAGGGTATAATTCACTCCTCCGACTGACGCTGCATGAGGCATCGGCTGAAGAGCAGAAGAGAGCTCAGTTCAGACAAACTGAACAGGGCAGAGGTAGCAATCAACTATGAATGATACAACCCAACCTGGAGACAATGCAGGTAAATAACAGAAAAGTCCAAGAAGTAAACATAAAGTGGTAGAAACTCCAGAATGACACACACTGTGTTGTGCTGTGGTGTTGAAGGTTTGCTACATATTGATTTTTTTCACTTTTAAAAATTGGTAAAATCTTATTTTATTGCAGAGCTGTCTGCAGCACATTGATTATCTCAAGCAGGAATTATACTTTTCATGTCCTTGAGTATGCAAGGGTGCTAAAGGGTCCGTGTGACATAAATTGGGTGTACATTTAGGCTCTGTGCAGACATCCACCAATTACTTGTGACTGCACGGACTGTCCACACGGCCACAACACTTTGTCCAGCTCCGGAAAACCTTAAACAGAACTATTATGTGGCCATTGTGTCTGCAGTTGTCCGTGTATGTGTCCGTTTGGGAGTATATTCGAACTTTGAGCGCTCCCTTGCCCCCAGGGGCAGATTTAGAGATATTCGTGCGGTGACAAGAGGGTGGCATGGAGACTTTAAGGGGTGGCAGAAATGTATCCTGATTTAATTGCAAATAAATCCCAGTTATCAATATTTGCATAAAACATGAGCTTCTCTCATCTAAACCTACAGCTGTGAATGTTGTAGCATCCACTGGCTTACCTTCCACATTAACATCACATTTCGAATGCCATTTACAACACTTGTTGTCACAGAGACTTCAGGTGTTTGTTCAAGCTCTGCAGTAAAAACAAAATCAGATCATACAATCAGAATAACGGATTAAAGTCCAAAGGGCTAACCAATACACAGTGAAATATCTGACTTCACCTGCAGGAACCATCACAGCTGGAGACCAGTTGCTCCACAGCGGGTTACGGGCCTGAGTGGACCGATGTCTGATTTGAACCTCGTAAGCTGAATGCTTCGAAATATTCATAACAATGACCTGGTCTGTTCAGATAAAAAGAAAAAAAGAGAAATTCAATATTTTTTTACATTTGGCAGCTGTTCCTATAAGGCTGGAAATATTCCCCATTTAGTAGAAATGTCAACAAAAGAATTCAATGATTTCAACCTATGAATATTTCTATTGTAAAGTGTCACTTATTCCTCAGTGCCATTGAACAAAAAACTATTAAAAACAATGAGCTACACTGGTTGACATGTCCTATCATTACAACAAATATTTGCTTATTTGCTACTTGTTTGTGAGAAGATTTACATCTTCATCTTACATCTTGGGTCTGAGGGCAACAGCAGGGTAGAGAAATCAGAAAGTATTGAGAGATAGATTAACACACACATACAGATTACTGCCACCTCTGTCTTAAACTATGTACAGTTGACAGGAAACACGACTAAAAACATATTGTCGGCTGTAAATATGAGAATTGAAATCAGTGCAGCTAAAACAAGCAAAACCAATTCAATGTGTCTGTGTGAGACACATTGATCTCAGAGATAGATCTGCAAGAAGCACAGAACAAATATAACAAATAAACAGAGCTGAATGAACTTTTCATTCAAAGGACTTCAATTACAAAGATATAAAAGACTACTCACACATAGAAGACTCAACGGTGGTGTATGTTGTTCTCTGTAAGAAACAGCAATACGGATAAAAGGTTAAATATGTTAACTAATGTAGAAAAACAGCTTCAGATTAAGTAAAGTTGGTAACACAATTTGCCTCACGTTCTCCCATAAGTCTGTGCGGTGTTTATCATGTCGTCGGAACCGGACCTCGGCTAAAGCTGAATGCTGCTCTACTGCTGCCCATCTTACTTTGAGGTCGTTTTTTAACCAGGACATGGACATTTTTTGTGGTGCTTCATATTTAACTGTTAAAAAAGCAAAATATTTATCTGTAGGATTTTACATTTATTTACTTTTGTACCTTTACCATAACATTACAGTATAAACCGAAACAGCCTCAGTTAACTTGTACACACAATAGTGTGTTTTAATGGTGCATGTTAGGTGAAATGAGAGGAGCATTTAGTACCTGTTTGCGACAGTGTAACAGACCTCTTGGTTGACGTACAGCTGGAGTTTCCTACGTGAGCTTCCACCCAAATGTCAACAGAACGAGTTTTGATAAGTAGATCTTCGTGGATTTCATACCAGGTGGTGTTTGTGCTCCCAAAGTTTTCATCACTATGGATGAATATGTAGAGGTTTGAATACAGTGAAAATGACAGAAACTGAAAACATCTCACATGTCCTGACCATCAGACTAAAGTTTAGTTTTCCATTTTTGTTTCCCTTAAGTTACTTTAAGACTGTTAAAAACAGGAGAAATAGGTAGCATGACTCTGTCCAAAAGGTAACAAAATACATGTAACCAGCACCTCTAAAGCTCACCAATTAACATATGATTTGTAATTTATTCAATATGTATTTTGTTGTTTTTCCACAGAGCATTCCCGTTTGGCGAAAGCCAATTGCATGAAGGCGGTAAGTGCTGCTTTCAGCGTTCTCGAGAACCGCTCATTCGATTGACTTCACACCAGAGACAGGGACTTGAGTTTGTGACTTGGGCTTGAGTCGCACTTAAGCTGCACACACAGTGACTTGAGTTCTCAACAGACTTAACTTGAGATCAGGGACTCGTAAACAATCTTTATTTCATTTTTTATTTTCTATTTTTTTCATTCAGTGCCTCCCTTACTAACATGCCTACATATCTGGTGCACACAGCCACAGATGATTGTAAGCTGCAGGAACAACCACATTGCAGGCACACCTGCGGCTTCTGTGCCACTTGTCATAAGCTTTGGCTATAATAACTTTACACAAGGACCAAACAAAGGAACTGCAAAATGCAACATCTGCGTTACCAAAAAAAGGATGCTGGATCAACCACAGCAGACGTTTTACCTGAAAATGCATCATCACCTTTGTAACATTAGCTTGCTGCTGGCTTTGTAGCTAAGGGAGGTTACCTTTAAATTGCAGATCACTGAATATTTTGATAATATGAGTGAATGTTTGCTTGTTTGCCAACTCATTCGAATGCTGGATTTGTTTAAATAGATATTTAAACTACAAATGTTACAATGCGACGATATACAGCAGCTAAGGACTGCACAGTATGCTAATAGATAAAGCAGTCATGATAATACAGTGGGACATGGATTCCTTAGATATAGCTATAAAGTGTTTTAAGCACACCGAATTGCAGGCAGCAGATAAAAAAACGCTAACAAACAAACACACAAACAATATGAGACTCCAGACTTTACTTGGACTTGCAAAAAGTGAATTGCGAGCATCTCTACTTCACACTCAACTCTGCACTCCTTTCGGTCCTCAGCAATACACCCACCAAGTGTGAAGTTGGTCGGATGCATGGTTATTGACAGAAAGACAAATATTCCTTCCTGCAGAGTCCAAATGGTAGATGTAGGTGGTTTTCTCTAAAAACTTTATCTGTGGTGCCCCCCAAGGAAGCATAATTAGTTACTTTATTGTTTTTATTGTGTATATGGATACATGGAGGTTCGTCCATGTCCTGTATTTACTATGTATGCAGATGATTCAGCTTTTTTACTAACTTGAGAGTGTTTAGAAACAGTTTGATTATCACGTGGTAAAGAGCTCCAAAAAGTAATCAGTTGGTAACAATAGGTTATCTTGAATGTATTGGTTTCTGGAACAAGTCTTAAATTGAGGGACCTAAGCAGTTTTTCTGTTGAATGTAATGGAACAAACATAGAGGAAAAGTGTTTTATTACTTATCTTTGATGTGAACTGAACAGTGTCATCTGCAGTGAGTCTACAGCCCTCTGTGTCATTGTGAAAGTCCATTTAAATACAAAGTATCACAAATTGGCATTGGTTATATGAATAGATTCATTTGGACTCACAGAATTCAAATAACTGTTTCTGAGAGTGAGGTTTGTCGTTATAAATTCAATTTATCACAAAGTCAACACTGCACTTCCTAGGGTCCTCAGCAACACCCGCCAAAATGTGAAGTCGATCGGATGAGTGGTCCTCGAGACATGCGAAGGACAGACAGACAGATATTCCTTGTTTTATAGTTAGACTGCAGCTCAAACACAGAACACTACTCACAAAAAGTAAAGGTCAAATGTCACATCACTCTCAGTCGTATTCATGCTCCATTCACAGATGTAAAAGGCCTCTTCAGCTTTTCTTTTGAAGCACTGCGGACTAGAAGGAGCCTCACATGCTAACCCTGAGCAGAAACACATTTCAATATTATCAAAATGTATTCATTTTAATGTTTATTTAATTATTTCTATTTCATTAAATAAATAATAAAGACATTTTCTTTAGAAAAAAACAGCTTCAGCAACAAATCCAGTAAAATTAAGTTTTCTAAACCTTTTTTTTAATACAGTTAATCCACTTTTAATGTTACGTCTTGAGTATATTCTTACTTTTCCTCATGTTATATTAGTGTCACTATGAAGCACTTTAAAATACATTACACAATGTATTCAACTTGACATTGTGACAGGTTGGAGGTTTGGTCCATCAGCCCCAGCATTGAACCCCTCTGTTGCATTTGTGCTGAACAAACTCAAACAAGCTCAAAAACTGAGAAATCAGACCTTCTATTTGTAAAAAATATCTTTACAGACACAAAGGCTAGCACTGCAATAAGGATGAGAGCAACACAGTGAGCATTTGTTAACCACACGATACTGATAACCTAACCAACATTTTGTGGCCATCGTTTTACTGTAAATTAATTCTCACTTTCTGTCTGATATAATATTCGGCACTGTGTCTTGATATGGTCAGATACAACAAATCACATAAGATTAATACTTAGGCTGCTTAATGTAGGTAAAAACAGAAAAGATAAAGGATTTCCATATGCATTTACCTTTTCTCACCGTTGTAAGGAACACAAACACAATGATACATCCACATAGAGAACACCAGCGTTTCAAAGTTTCCATGAGGTATAGTGGAAAGTCTAGAAGGATCATTCTTCACCGTGTGAAAGACCATGTATTCAGTCTGCCTTCATGTAATTCAGTTACCTTTCTCTGAAATGCCAGAGAAGTTTCATGTCTCTCAGTTTTAATGAGTTACAGTAAAACCACAAGTGCCAGGGGTGGGGGGAGGTTGCGTTAAAGACATTGACAGTCACAGCAGCCATTCTGAAACTGACAACTCTTTGAAGTCATTTTCTTGTTGTTTTTTAAAAGTTAATCTCTTTACAACAGTTTTTTGTTCTCTTCAAACTGCCTGTAAAAGAAAACCATGAAGGACACATCTGTCTAGTGTTTAGTCCATCATCATGATAGAAGAGGGGCGTCAGTCAAGGAGTTTGGTTCAGCAGGGTAATAAGTGGAGTAAGGACTCAAAGTACTTCAACTTCAACTTCAGTTTGGACTTTTCAGCATTTTTATTATGTGGTAAGGACATTTAAAACACCTCACTTGTTGAATCTCTGCTCTTTTTGGTCTCTGTCTTGAACATGTTACCATATTGTTGATCACATTGGCATTACTTTTACTTACAGCTCAGCTTATAGCTGCTTCAAGCTACTGAAACTTGCTTGATATTTGACTTTCTTCTCCAGTCAGTTATTTAAAGCGTCAGTCCGTCTGTGTCCTCTCTTGTAGATTTGCTTCCTACTGAAGTAAATCTTTCAAAACAGCAGGTAGCTATATAGTTTTTTTTTTTTTTTTGGTCTGCTGAAACTGATTTTAGACATAACATATGATTGGGATAAGAGAAGCACTTAGGGATTTCCTCTAATCTCAAATAAATCTCTGTGCATGTCAATGTTTGTCATCTGTTGCAAAAAACATCCAATCCATTTTTATCCTCTCAGCTTGTGTTGTGGTCTTTGAAATTCTCCTGTAACTCCTCCTCGTCTTACATCCTCATTCTTTTCCCATTTCCGTTTTATCAGTTTCATACCAAATCACTTGCGCTTTCATTTTGAAAAGATGACTTCCGTTCAAATGTTAAAAAAAAAACCACACCATATTAAAATCATAAATCAGTGGTGTGGTGTGAATTTTTCTTTATGCCATATCGCCCAGCACTACTTTCATTATGTGTTTTTTTCATAATACATTGCCAAACATACCAAACAATGAATGAAAGCTGGTACAGTACACTAATAGACGAAGGAGTCATGATAATACAGTGGACCATGCTTTGAATTCCTTCGATATAGCTATGAAGGGCTCTAAGCGTTCCGAATTGCAGGCAGCAGATAATGCAAAAAGTGACTTGTGAGCATCTCTGCTACACACTCAACTCTGCACTTCTTTCAGTCCTCAGCAATACACCCACCAAGTGTGAAGTTGGTCGGATGAATGGTTTTTGACAGAAAGACAAACATTCCTTCCTTTATAGTACGACGACGCTGCTGCAGCGCCACCTATTGGCCAAATGGCACCAAATTTGTAATGGTGGACTCAAAGCGGATACAGTCATACATTGATCAGCCATAACATTATGACCACTGACAGGTTGAAGTGAATAACACTGATTATCTGGTTATCATGGCACCTGTCAGTGGGTGGGATATATTAGGCAGCAAGTGAACATTTTGTCCTCAAGTTGATGTGTTAGAAGCAGGAAAAGGTGGCAGCGTGAGGATTTGAGCGACTTTGACGAGGGCCAAACTGTGATTGCTAGACGACTGGGTCAGAGCATCTCCAAACTGCAGCTCCAGTGAAGGCTGGCCTGTGCGGACCAATCGAACAGATGAACTACTGCAGCTCAAACTGCTGAAAAGTTAATGCTGGTTTCTGAACACACAGTGCATCAGTTTGTTGGTATGGGGGCTGCATAACATTATAACCGCCAGGGTGCCCCAGGAAGTCCAGGTTCCGAATGGTAGATGTAAGAGGTATGCTCTCATAGCCCCAAAAACCTGACCTGTGGTGCCTCTTTCTCTTTTTATTTTACAGTATAATCAACATAAACACATTCTTATGTGGTGTATTATTGTGCAGATAAAAAATGAAAGTTAATAAATAGCCAATGTAATCATAACAAATAAGACTTAAAGACATAAATTAGAAGATTTAAAAGGAATATTAACAACAGTAATACTACTAAATAATAATCAGCTCTGTTAAACTATTTACATATTTAAATGAATACTGTGAGGTTTTGAAATTGTTCTTAAATAAAGGGTTCTCTGAACATTCGTACCAGTCGGTTTGAGAGGTGATACAGCTGTGCAGCATGTGATAAATAACTGCCATTGCTTAAGACTGATGCTATTAAACCAAGGATTTCTCATTGGCCAGCTTCGCCTCCTCTGTTCTCGCATCACATTCTTACTGGGAGGAGCTAAGAGGCAAGGAAAGGTGAGAGACACGAGGAGATACGTTAGCATAAAGAAAATCCTATGGGTGGTTTACACTGGTACTTATACTGATGTCCTCATGTGATGTAATGTTACTGGCAAAATTCAACATTCAACACAATTCTTATAACACTGTGATTCCTCAGATTCTTCATCATAAAAAGACAATAAATGTTAAACACAATAAAACTATTAGAAAAGTGTAATCCAGCAAATATGTTAGCCCTTCAAATGTTTGTGCAGTTTTGGGCTGTGAGGCAGTAAAACTCTTTGGTTGAATCCAGTTTAAGGCTTCACGTCAAAGACCAAACCAGTCCTGTATATCAGCATGGCGATCTCATTGTCCACCTCATCCAGATTTGATATTTCCCCTTTTTTGGAGCCCCTCAGTGCCTGATCTGTACTCAAACACTCATCGCTGCTTCCTCCTGACATGCTTGAATCACCCCTCTCATCGTCCGCGTCCTCGTCGGTGCCATCATCCCACTCTCCTCTAAAGACAGTGGTTTCCTCTGCATCCTCGGCGAGAGACTTGCGCTCTGGATGTAGCTTGTAAAGTGTCAGCTCATGCACCTCCTCCTTTCTCTCCAGCATTTCCTGTTGTAGGTCACATTAACAGAGGGCAGTAAGATTCAAAGACTTAAAACTTCATTGTCATGCATAGAAATTCTTCGCTTGCTGGCCTCTTTGATTGCCGTATATAAAATAAAAGTGCTTAAAGGTTTAAAAAAAAATTAACATAAAACAAAAAACGTGCTACATAGCAGCTCTCTGAGGCTGCGCTTATAGGCACAGATGGGTGAGTTAAATGCTCGCAGTGACAACTTACAATACTGATGTTTAGCAGGTGTAATGCTTACCGTGTTCAACACCACAAAACACAAAGTACAGCTGAAGCTGATGGGAACCTCAGGTATTTATAAACCAAACAATTGGAAAAATTAAATTTTTGACCAGACGATGGCAGCACGTGCATGAACAATCAAGGGATCACCATCGTAAATACAATTTATCTTCATCTAGACATGTCTGTACAAAATGTCAATCCATCCAAGAGTTGTTGAGACATTTCATCTAAAACACCTTATAGTGGCACTAGAGGTAAAAGTCGAGGGATCACCAACATCATTAGGGTTTATCTTCTAGGATGTGGTGGCCTGGGTGTCCTTACCTGACTCTCTGGTTGAAAGTGGGTGAAAGCTTGAATAACAGGTATCGGCACAGGAGGGAAGATCTTGTTTTTGATTCTAAGTATTAAAACAGAGTAGAAACTGTTAAGGCCATCCGTGATGAACAGCTGATTTTAGACGTTGCAGATAAAACGGCAACTCTATTCAGACACAGAATAAAAGCAACGCATAGTCTACTCTAATGTTCATCATGAGTGTTTCATCTTTATACAAACAAAAACTTAAGCCATCAGAGCAATTTTAAAGATATTATGATGGCTATACATAAAGTGTAATTAGTGTTGAATCAGATGAGACAGAAGGGGCGTCACCTACCTCTTTAAGATAAAGGTGCACGTTGTTGAGATGAAAAAGAACCCAAACAGAAAGAGAAGACTCCACAAACACTAAATCTCAGGGGGGGAAAAAGTTTTGTTAGGGCATCCACAAAGTGGTAAGAAGAAATCTCCAATTGACTTGTATTTAAAGCAAGTTTTAACATGAGAGTTTAATTCCTGTAAGTGGTACGCAAATTCACAGGCTTCCTCCTGGCTGTGTGTTATGGTGTTATTGTGGCTCGCCAGGTCCTTCTCCCACTCGTTGTGACTCAAAAGGCCAGGGCTGATGTTGTATTTCCGTTCCCGGTGTCAAGTTTTCCAGATGGTGATTCATCAGTAAAGCTGATATGTTTTGGCAGTCTGATAAAAGGAGATGTGGAAAAAACGTAAAGAAATGTAGGTAATTTTTTTTTTTACTGTAAGTGAAAGTTATCAAATATCAACAGAAATATTTTACAATAAAGGCAAAATGGCTCATTCTTGTAACAAAAACACAAAAATCCCCATATTCAGGTGATTATACACGATTGAAAATTGTCAATAGATCCTCCTAAATGTTTCACACTGGATCTTTGGTTTTGCAAAAAACTACAGATGAGTAAAGGAGTGATTTCACACCTTTGGGCTCATCCTGTGAGCTGATTTTCACTCTGCAGAGGCTATAGTGTGTGAGAAAACCTCGCTGGTCCACAGAGGAAATGGCTTTCCAAGACAGGTCGACAGAATGATCTGTTTCACTAGAAGGAGTGAAGTCCTGAGGTTCTCTGAGTGGAACTGAAGGAGAACCAGGGGAAAACATGATAAAAAATGGTTTATTTTACAGTAGGAGAAGACAAACTTAGCTGTACTCTATAATCCTGATTCAGTGTCAGCACCATAACTCATCTCATTAAAAGTCCAGTGTGCTCTAAGTGTGGTGAGTATTAAGACACTTACCACCCTCCTTTTGATAAAAGAGGCACATTTTAACTGTCTGTGGCTTTCTACCATCACATCTGTGTTCAAAGTAAAGGTAGCGAACGTAGTCCTTCATGGCTGTAACAGAAACAGGAAGTCAGACTTAGACTCAGATTTATAGTTTTCCCACACGGAAAATAGTTCTAATACAAGTGTCTGTCTACAGTCAACACGAAATAGTTTGTGAAACAATTTGCTGGAGACCAAACGGATATGTCTGGTGTGCATATAAATTCAGCAGAATTTCCCCTGTGTTTGGTTTTGGTTTGCAATGTGACCTATTTTATTACTCTCATAATTGGGAGAATGAAACAACACTGCAAATAATGTTTTTACACCTGTATGTGTTGAAACAGTCAACAAACATTAAATAAGGTCGTCTGGTTAGAAGCACTTTAAATTCAACTTACTTTCTCTTACTTTCACCCTTTCTTTTTTTTTCTTCCTTCCTGTTAAAGTGATTACATTTTCTGACCTTGAATCTCCATCCTGAAAGTCATACAACTCAAGGCAAGTTCGCTTATTTAATTTTTTATCCAGTAATGTTTTATCACAACCTGCCAGGGGAGAAAGAAATAACAGTCTTTAAGGTCTACTTCAGGATAAATATACATAATATGTGACACACTCAAGCACACACACACACACACACATACTTTTTAAATCCGCAGCAGGTACGGCTGGTACTTGTATGATTGCTGGAGGAGAATACCCTGCTGCGTTTCTGGCAATAACAGAGATGTTGGCAGCAGAGTAGGAGACATAAGTAGTGTATTTATTCCATTTGAAGTGATGTGTCTTTTCCACACAAGGACATCCATGAGAAGACTGCGTGTTTTTCAGGGTGTAATTCACTCCTGCGACAAATGCGGCCTGTGGCATTGGCTGAAAAGCAGAAGAGACCTCAGTTCAGACAACACAGGTAAATCAGAAAAAGAAAAGTCCAAGAAGGAAAGACAAAGTGGTAGAAACTCCAGAATGACACACACTTAGAGCTAAAAGTGCAGTATATGTACCAGGTTACTTGAACTAGTGATATTGAAGGTTTGTATTAAAGATTTTTGTGTAGAATCAGTGTAATTTTAAAACTGCTGTAAGTCAGTGGGGACATTTTCTGTTAGATTTTAAAAAGGTATGCACACTGCTTCCAGTGAATTCAACAGTTCTCATGAAATTATCTGCACGAAATTGTTTATACTGGTTGCCTTATTGGCCGTATTTTAATATATCATAAGATATTATATATTATTTACACTCTACCTGTAGGTTTTTGGTAATGTTACCATTACCAGATTTTAAGATGCAATTTAAGATTTTTTAAGACGAGGATTCAGCTGTGTGTAGAGGCAGCGAGCTGTACTACAGATAGTAGTAATAGTAATAGTAGCACTGTAGGAGTAGAAGTAGTAGTAATTATTGTCTCTAATAGACCTTCAGGTATCAGCAAACACTGGAGAGAAAAAAACCTGGTGCTAAAATTCTTGTGTAATATTACAAAGTTGACAGTAGATGGTGTGCTGGTGAAAAGTACATTTTAACGTGTAGTGCCGGCTTACCTTCCACGTTATCGTCACCTTTCGCGTGCCATTTATAAGTGTTGTTGTCACAGTGACTCCAGGCATTTGTTCAAGCTCTGCAGTAAAAACACAACATATTAATGGACAGTTGTGTTGAATAATTTTGAACCTAGTCTCACTTTTTTCTTACATTACGACAAAATAAATGTTTTTTTAGAGTGGAATAAATCTTAAACATGTCACTTAAAAGCATTAAGAAGATGGATCTATGTATTATCCAATGTGCACAGATAATTTCAGGCCAATAATCATACATAGGGAGAATCAGTCACTGTTGGTTTGATGCTCTTCTCTGTTTGCTTGTAAATTAACTGGCCTTTTACATTTGTGCAGTTTTAAAATGATTAAACATTTACTTTTTGTGTCTAATGATGTTAATCATCATGTTAATCATTAAATGCATATTGTTTTAATCAGGACTATGGTCCAAAGTGCTAACCAATTCACCATGAAATCTCTGACTTCACCTGCGGGAACCATCACAACTGGAGACCAGTTGCTCCACAGCGGGTTATGGGCCTGAGTGGACCGATGTCTGATTTGAACCTGGTAAGCTGAATGCTTTGACAGATTCGGAACAATAACCTGGTCTGTTCAGATAAAAAGAACAAAGAGAGAAATTTAATAAATATGACATTTGAAAGTTTTTCCTATAAGCCTGTAAATATTCTACATTTGACAAATTGTCAACAGATTACATGAAAAGACAAAAGCTTACAATGAATTAAACCTATTAATATTGTAAAACCTCATATATCTTATTCCTCAGTGCCACTGAATGCCGTTGGCCTCATTCACTGTCCTGCTGCTGTAAATATTCGCATTATGCAGCCGCATGAAACTGCATGATTGTGACATTTACATCTTCAGCAGGAAGGAATGGGGCTTGCGGCCACAGCATGTCTCAGCAGTAGCAGAACTAATGTACAGTTGTCAAGAAACAAGTCTAAAAACATATTGTTGGCTGTAAATATGAGAAAAACAAGCAAAAACCAATTCAGTGTGTCTCAGAGATAGATTCCCAGGAAGCACGGAACAAATATAACAAATAAACAAATAAACAAAGCTGAATGAAGTTTCCATTTAAAGGACTTCAATTACAAAGATATAAAAGACTACTCACACATAGAAGACTCAACGGTGGTGTTTGTTGTTCTCTGCAAGAAACAGCAATACGGATAAAAGGTTAATTAATGTAGAAAAACAGCTTCAGATTAAGTAAAATTGGTAACACAATTTGCCTCACGTTCTCCCATAATTCTGTGCAGTGTTCATCATGTCGTCGGAACCGGACATCGGCTAAAGCTGGATGCTTCTCTACTGCTGTCCATCTTACTTTGAGGTCGTTTTTTAACCAGGACATGGAAATTTTTTGTGGTGCTTCATATTTAACTGTTAAAAAAGCAAAATATTTATCTGTAGGATTTTTTCACCATAACATTACAGTAAAAACTGGAACAGCCTCAGTTAACTTGTTTAAAAATATCAATAGAGTGTTTTAATTGAATAAAATGATAGGAGCATTCAGTACCTGTGTTCGACAGTATAACCGACTTCTTGGTTGACGTACAGCTGGAGTTTCCTACGTGAGCTTCCACCCAAAGGTCAACAGGAGCAAACAGGTTAAGCTGATCCCTGTGGACCTTTGACCAGGTCGTCTTAATGTTCCTAAATCTTTTTTTTCTGTGGATGAATATGTAGAGCTTTGAGTGCAGTGAAGCCAAGGCTGCAACTTCCGTCTTCTTTTCTTCAATTCACTCATCTAACTCAACTTTTCCTTTAAAATCAGCTTATTCTCTCAGACGGTGTCTTGTATATTTTATTTTGAAATCTTGTTTCAACACTTTAATAAGCTTTTACTATAAGTGAAACTGAGTAATATACTCAAAACATAAGATTCTGTAACTATTCTAGATATCTGTTGCATAATTTTAGACACATCTCTCTAATATATATATACATATTTGGTATCTTTGGAAACTTTGTGATCTCCTCTAGAATGCAGAATAAAGTGAAGTGGGAGACAACCACTTTATTTGCACACTAATAGACGTTTGTTACAACTGTGTGTAGTATTTGTTACAGCAACAACTTATTGGTTGATTAGATGTCGACATTTTCAGATATTGCAGCTCAAACACAGAACAGTACTCACTTGATGTAAAGGTCAAACGTCACATTGCTCTCCATCGTATTCATGCTCCATTCACAGATGTAAAACTCGTCAGCTTTATTTTCGAAGCACTGAGGAGTGGAAGGAGCATTGCATGCTGACCCTTAGCAGAAACACATTTTAACATTTATTTTACTGTGTTGTTCGAGGAATAAATGATAAATACATTTTTATTGTTAATCCACTTTTAAATTTACCTCTTGCTTATATTCTTTTTAATTTCCCTTATTTTAGTTATAATGTGAAGCACTTTACTACATTATCCCATCGTGCCAAACAAACTGAAGCACCAAACAAAACAAAAATAGACAGATAACAGGTAGATTATCTGTGTACAGATAAGATAAAACATTTTCCACCACAATAAGGATTTCACAGAGCTTTGCAGTACCGACCTGTTAATAGAAACCACATGTTGCTGATAAGCTAACCAACACTCTATGGCGGATGTTTTACTTTTACTGCAAACAAATTCTCACTTTCACATGTCTGATTAAATCTGCACTGTGGATATATAATAAGATAAGATAAGATAAGATAAGATAAGATAAGTGGTTGATAGTAAAGCAAAAGCTGTCATAAGGTCACTAAGGAAATTAAAAAGGAAAAGATGAAGCATCTCCATGTGTATTTACCTTTGCTCACAGTTGTTAGAAACATAAACACAACAACATATCCAAATAGTGAACCCCGGCGTTTCAAAGTTTCCATGAGGTATAGTGGAAAGTCGAGTAGGATCATTCTTCAACGTGTGAGAGTCCATGTATTCAGTCTGCCTTCATGTAGCTCTGTTGTAGAAATGTCACAGAAGTTTCGTGTCTGTCAATTTAAATGAGCTGCAGCAAAACCACAAGTATCAGGGGTGGGGGAAGGTTGCGTTCAACACATCAGCAGACACAATAGACATTCTGAAAGTGACAACTCTTTGAGGTCTTTTTTTGAATTAATTTCCTTTTTTTTCCTTCAAACTGCCTGTCATAAAAAACCTGCCAGTAAAAAAAAAATCCAGTACAGACACATCTGTCTAGTGTTTAGTCCATCATCAGGCGTCAGTCAAGGAGTTTGGTTCAATAAGCAGAATTTACAGCAGACCCAAAGTACGTCAACAAAAGTTTGTCATTTGTATGATTTGATGAGGACATTTTTAAAACACATCACTTGTTGAATCTCTGCTTTTTTCTTTTCTTTTTTCTTTTTTTCTGTCTCTTTCTTAAACATGAAAACAAAAAATTGTTTGGTCACATTGACATTGATTTACTTACAGCTCAACTTATAGCTGCGTCAAGCAACTTTTGTCTTGTTTAATATTTGACTTTCTTCAGCGGTCAGTTATTTAAACCTGAAGTTCTTTGTCTCTTCCTCCATCAGTGGGGGTTTAAGAGTGAAAGGAAGAGTACAGCTTTGGATGACGTACTTCCTTACTGCTTACCTCTGAATCATTCTGCTGAAGTACTTGTCCGTGATCCTCTTGGCTGTCACCAGCTCCTCGCCAATACTGCTGAGGTGGTAACAAAGGCACTGCAGAGAGGCCACATCCTGATAGTTTAGAGGTTTTTTGCCTTAACACCTCAGCGATACACGTCCTGTATGCAATAACTGCTCGTAATACTAATTCAACAGAAAGTTCCTAAAACTTCTGTATATTCCCAGGAACGCTCGTTTTGCACAAACTTACTGCAGTTATTGTGTTCACTATTTAAGTTCATTATACAGTTTATCAGTTGTTGTGTACTGTTATTGTTGTGCATTGAATATAATATGAAATATCCATAAAATATGTTACTTACTCAGTTTAGTCTATGATAAAAAAGGATTCCCTTAAGGAAAATGGTTGGAAACCGCTGCCCTATAGTGCATCAACCTTTCACCATATTATTTGAGTGTTTGTGTCAAACTCACACACATACTGTATGTAAAAGAAAACAAAAATTAGGAATTGAGAAACACATCCAGCACTTCTGTCTGATTATTTTTCTTTGTACTTGATGGCAGCAGTGGATCTATATCAGCAACTGGTTCTGCTGTACCTTCTCAGTGACACTTTCTGTGTTGATCTGCTCCTTCAGCTCGAGGCTCATCTGCCTGAAGCGCTCTGACCTTTGACCCTCCCCTCCACCGCACACTGTGCTGCGATAGGCCTGCAGCACTGGTCGCTGCCTCTCAGGCACCAACAAGATCTTATTTAGCGCGCTGGCCCCACCCTCCCCACAGGTGAGGACCTCCAGCATGGCTCCAGTCAGGAGGACCCCCTGTGGAACACAGAATCAGGTCTTTTGATGATGTGAACGTCTAATGGATGTTATGATGGCACCAAATGGCAAACAGTTAGTCATTTGAGATCAGAGTTCAGATTGGTTCATAGTTTTAGTTGGTATAATAACCTACATACTCAAGATTACAATGCAGAACCACAGAAAACATTGTACAAGATGTTACCTTGTTATTACAGATGGCCATTACACTGCACTTAACCCAGGGC
>NW_023339674.1:9573374-9595032 GCF_004916995.1 Morone saxatilis | reverse complement strand
TCAACTGTGACTGGAGACTCTGAGGTCAGTTCACTGACTCTCTGTTTTACTATTGATACATCTATGTTTAAAATTTTGAATGTATTTGTTTGTACTTCCTAAAGTTGTACATTTTCCTTTTGTTTATATTTTCATTGTTTCTTGACTAAATTCAAGATTTCTGTGTCTTAAGAGGCGTAGAAAATTTGTCCATGGTTGGTTTTTAAAGTTTAAATTAATGTTATTCTTTTTGTTAAATGGTCCACATCTCTATACGAGATCTCGATCTGACATTTGGTTTCTAAAATGGTTGATTTAGTTTATCAATAGAATTTTCTTTTGTTTGTGTTTGATTTATGTGTTTGTTCTGATTATTTGATGGTGATTCTTTCACAACACACATATATTACAGGGAGATAAAATTTTCTACGCTGTTTATAAGGAACATATAGTAATTCGTCCTTATCATCAGATTTACTGAGATCAAGCCGATTGTTTATTCAGTGTTGACATGGAATAGCTGTTAGTATGTTGTAGTGACTTATTGATGATCTACAATAACCAATGACAAATCACTTTCTTATTTTAGAAAGCTACTTTGATTAGGAGATCGTAATGTTTGAGTCACATTTAACCTGAGCACATCTTGATTTGGATTTGTTGTGAATTAACTTGAAGTCCAATTTTGAGGCTGGTTTCAGATTGCGTCTTTTATTCATGCGCGGTTGGGCAAGATTCCAACAAGCTGTGAATTTTATTACAGTGGTTTTTTCAAGGACAATTATATTACAGAGTTACAGAACAATCAGGCTAAGTTTTGTTTTTTCAAGACAGAACTCACTCTCCTACAAAGCAGGTAATTAATCATATTTATCATTACGGTTGTTGTGTGTCTCAGTTACAGAGTTTCACTGTCCGTTAAGAAATTCAACATTTTTACTTTTTCTTGAGTTATTAAATTTTTGGTTTTTTTTTTCCATATTCTATTCTTTAATTTCAGATTAAAAAGGTGGCTGCGTTTGTCGCTGATCCAGCTGTGCTCTCTGGTTCTCATAGCTTCTGAGTCCACCCTCCCTCTAAGGTGGGCTGTATAAGAAACTTGCAGGATTTCAGATGTGGAAGGTGTGTCTGATTCTTGTGGGAGGTCCAGACATTAACTTTCAGGCTGTTGAGGGTCAGAGGTAGGGTTGGCGTTCAGTCCCGCTCAAGCAGTATCAAAGCAAGATCCAGTATTGTGTTTCCTCGTTGAGGCTGTGAGAGGGGATTTTGGTGACAGGCTTCAAGGTTGGACAGAGCAGGAGGGCAGTCAGATGGCCGGGAAGCTGTTGTGTGTGATTATGTCTTTGTTATGCGATTGACGACTTGTTGTTGTTGTGTTTCTATCTACAAATGGTTACAGCTGGATTAATAGATGTCAGAGACAGTGGTTCTCATTATTTTCAGACTTGATGTTTTCCAGCTGGTTTTTCGCTGAAGGTGTATGCTAACACCAACCAGCAGCTATGTGTCAGCTGGTTTTTCTATTATTTATAATGGTTTTTACACACTTAATATGTTTGTCGGTTAAAAAAGTCTTCATACTGGATGTGCTGCATCGCTGATTAGAAGCTGATGATCTGCAAACACTGATTTATGACTTCTGGTCTGTCTTCTTCTTCATCAGATGGAAGTGATGCGTCTGTCAGAGTGTGAGTGGTGAGAAAGGTGGTTTTGGTTGAGAGGACCAACTGTGTCCTGATGAGTCCAGAGAGGTTGAAGTGAGCATCAGCTCTGACGTCTGCCCAGCTGTGACAGAGGAATCACAACCAGTGGAGACGACTCTCAGTGCTGAAAGTCCAGAGGTGGTACACACATTCCTTACTCAAAGTACAGATACTACTCTCATAATTTTAGTACATTTTTTAAGTAAAAAAGGAATTTCTCAGCTGTTTCTGTACGAAACCAACTGAAACTTCTCCCTCTCTGTCTGTTTCCATGAGCTACACTGTGAAAATACTCCAGTACAAGCAGAAGTTTAAGAAGTAATTTATGATTACTCACAGAAGAATCACAGCAGCAACCTGCACATGCTTTTGCTGCTGCAGCAAAATGTCCAAAATAAAACAACCACTAAAAACTGCACCTGAAAGTCTTTGATGTGACTCCTTTATTTTATTCCTCTTTTCCAAACCCCACTCATACTGACCTCACTGATCCTGGTTGTTGCATATTTTGTCTTTATTCAAATTGATGTCACACCCTAATCACGTGTCACCAATGTACCATGTGAACAATAATAAATTATACAATAAATAACTCATAAAGGACTCAAGAAACTGTCATATTACACACTTAGAATGAGAGTTATTAAGTTGAAAATGGTTTACTATTGGAAATATACATGATTTCATTGAACCTACAACAGCTCAGTAAAGATATTCACTGCTGTTGGATACCAGCACATGTTGGAATAGAGGGAAATTAGGTTGCTGACAAACTATCTAAAAGTTCATTTAACAAAAGTAATAGTGGTATTTTAGAAATATGTTTTGGCAAAATCAATTTAGCAGGGAACAGTGGAAACTGAGTAAAACAAAGGACTTTACTCAAATATTTAAATGAAAGAGGTCTAATATACAGAATATAATTCCAATATAGTCATGATTTTACTGGTACATTTGCTGGAGGCATGCACCTTTAACGTTGGTTTGTAACCTGCCAGAAAACTAAAGAATTTAATAGCATAAAATAAGAATACTGCATTGCTGTTTAGCTATTAAGAGCCAAAATCCAAGGAAAATATATATGTTGTGTGTTGTTATATAGAAATAAATGCAGAAACGGGTTGATGAGTGTCCTTTCAGTCTGCGTCCATCAACATGGATGGACCCAATAAATACAACTATTTAATCTCATATTTCTGACATTGACTCTACAGCAGTTCTGATAAGTTTACAGTCTATAAGTCTATGGTAGAAATGTTTCAATATTTATATAGAATTCAGAGATTTGGGATATATGTTATATATGTATGTTTTTGTTGGGTTACCTCTACATATGGGAATCAAAGGCAATGCATTTGCAGACAGGGTGGTTAAAAGAGCACTAAACATGAGGCACATAATGGACATTTCATTTAGGAAAGAGGTAAAACACTAATGAAAAATGTCTTAAATTTTTAACAAAATTTGGCACAAAAACAAGGTTTGTGGTTAATACTACAGAATAAACAGAGCACAACATGTTAAAAGAAGACATAAAAGAGAAAAAGTGATATCTAGACTAAGCTTTGATCACACTGGTTTAAAGACATAATAATAAGACATTCTTTTTATTGGGTAAGGTAAAGTCATAAGTGTGTGTGCATTGTAATATAAGTGCAAACGTGTGTATTATTGCACTGTATCAAATACAATGAAGTTTACAACAAAGGGTGAGAGAGGCTGAAGGAAGGTGGGATTTAGAAAGGATATTACGGACAAATGGAGAGATGGTGTTGGAAGCACAGAGACAGATTTCTTAATAATTTTCATGTTTGTTTGTTTATTTATTTATTATGTTCTTAGTCTAATGTACTCTTAACTACTTCTGCTTCCACATACTCCGGTACAGTAGGTGGCAGTATGCAACCTGTAAACTGAGATTGCACCAAAAAACACTATTTACATTTTTTTTTTTGGTAAACTTTATTTAAGCTTCTTCAAGTAACAAACAGGCATCATTAATGGATATGGAGGCTAAGCATACTTAACAATAAATCTACCCAAGCAGCATATATTAACAGAAAAGAAAGATATAAAGGGGGAAAAAAATGAAAATAAAACAAAAACCATCTAAAATAAGTTAATTTAAAGGGGGTTGAATTAAGATATAACTCAAGTAGTTTAGAGAGTCTTAAATCTTATATACTGTAAATGGTCTTCTCTTTTCCAGTTGTCTAAAGGATTTTAAAGAAAATAAATGCCACAAAAGCTTGGAGCACCTTTTACAAAATCTACACTTGTGAATGTAAAAAAAAAAGTTAAAAAATAATAAAATATAAATAATAATAATAATATAATAAATATTATTACATAAACATCCAACATCTTTGTTTTGCATTAAAATAAATACCAAACTTTAGACATGTGCCAGTGGCGCCTGTCAGTGGCCAGACCCTGTCAGTGCAGAGGAAGGAGGTGTCACAAACAGCCGGTAGGAGAGGTCACCACAGTGTCCACCGCAGGACCTCAGACAGACGGCTGGTCTCCGTCTGACAGGCTGCTTTTAACTTTTAAAACAGCATGAACAGGCCAACCGTGCCGCTGACCTCCTGGTAACATTCATGAAAATGCCATATGCGCGTTGCTCTGTGCTAGAAGATGGCGGAGTCGGATGGTGGGGATTTTGCTTCGAAAGATCCACAGAACAGGTGAGTGGAGCCGGGGTGAGGTGGTGCTGTGTTGCCCCGGTGTTGGGTCTGGTCCCTCGGTAATAACTTGGTAGGCGCCGGGACTGCAGCCCAGTTCGAACCCGCTGGAGCGTCCCCTCGTGTCGGCCTTGACTCCAGGAAACACCGAGGAGTTGTCCGGGGCCTCCAGGCATCCACACTGCCTGTGTTTTATACCGATGCACAGCAAGTGTACAATAAACTAAGGATGTAACAGTTGTCCATTAATAGGAATAAACACTAACAGTCTGCTGTGTTGTAGCAGGTGAGCTGCAGCACGTTTGTTTACAATCTGGTGAAAGATTTCTACAATATGTTAATATTAATAAGATGTAGTCAATACTTTAAATACTTTTTTTTTTGCAATGCAATATTGATGCAGTAATGCTTCCCTAGTTTAAGTCATTGTAAGGATTAACCAGCTTTCCTTAACTGCAACAAATTACATTCAAATTTGGGTGCAGAGAAAACTACACTTTGCTACACAAAGTTTGCACATTGTGAACAGAAAAGTTTGCTTTTATCACTTAACTGATGTCAGTCCTGTCTAAAGCCAGAGCGATACTGGATTTTGGAGGCAGAAAACTGATCTGAGAGTTAAAGTTACTACAAGGAACTTAGATTGTGTGTTGATACTTGTGGCACCTGCTGTTATAAAGATCTTGATCTGGCTGCATTTGTGTTGGAAGTGAGTTGGAGTCAAGAAGAAACAATGTTACAAAATAGATACTTCTATAATGTAGATGGCCACAGTGACACATACAATAGGTCTGGAAGGTTTTCACCTTAAAACGATTGTTAAATTTAACAGAAGAGTTTTAGAAGAGTGTGTCGGATATCGATTGATCAAAGTGCTCACCAAAATGCTTGAATGAGTTTTAGTCCATTATTGGAATAATTTTATATTAAATGACCCAGTTCTGCTCGGTATTAAATTGTGATCTGAATATGAAATTGTTGGATTTGAACAATGGGATCATTCCCTTACACTTAAATGTGATGTGTAGATGCGTTTTCGTCATCTGTAATCTGCCTTCTGTGTGATTGGATGCCATTTTTGGGTGTCATTTAAACAAAGCAGGTTGGTAGACGAAGTGCTAACAAAAACAGGCAGGCAGCTGTCGCACTACAACTGGGACTTCTCAGTCTCTTCCACTTGTCTGGTGTCATTTCTGCTTGTGGTGATTGTGTTCAGTTGTTAAAAGTGATGTCAGGAAGACTGCAACACTGTCTACCTTTTAGTCTTAATGAATGAATGAGATATCTGTCCCTGGTAATGTCAACCTGTGGTAGTGATCATGCGTATTCCTGGCAGATTGATTTCTCTTTTTCTATGTGGAGCAAGAAATAGTCTAAACAGATAAATTTTTCTACTTATAGTAATGTTTTTTTTTTTTCCTGTGTGCAGATACGCTCTCACTAATGCAAAGACACTACAGATTGCATTACCCCCCCCCCTCGACTGTGGTAGATTAGATTAACCTTCCATCGCAGTATTGCTGCATGCATCTACGCCTTGAGTTAACACCAGACAGATCAGATCACATTTTAATATTGTTGAGTTGTACGCCCTGCTTGGCCAGAATATAAGCTTCTAGCAGTATACATTATATTCATTTGAGAATAGAAAGAAGTAAAGTATTTCATTAAAAATAAAGTGTAGAATCCCTTTATTCACTGATTGTGACAGTACCTTTTTTTTCTTTCCAGTATGGCTAATAAGAATAGCACCCTGCGCTGTACATTCTCAGCCCCAAGCCACAGTGCCACCCTCCTCCAGGGTTTGTCGGTCTTGCGAGCTCAGGGTCAACTACTGGATGTCGTGCTGGCCATCAATGAGGAGCGCTTCCAGGTCCACAAAGCTGTGCTGGCCGCCTGTAGTGATTACTTCAGGTTAGTCTGAAATACCAGACTTCTCACTGTCCATTTACATTTTGAATTGGAAGCGCATACCCGATGCTCTTAACTGGAGCAGTTTACACTGAGTGCACCGTTAGAGTAAGCTGCAGTTCACCCATCAACTATATTAAAAGTAATTCATTTGGGAGAGGAAGGTAAAGGATGAACAAATGTGGAACGAAATGCAAAGTGATTCACTCACTTGAACTTTTTCTCTTTCATTTTGCCTTTGATCTAAGTCATTATACTTCAATGAATTTATATTTAGAGCTCCTGCTGATTATAGAAATTATAGGAAAACGAATTCCAGAAAGCGAGGACGTTTTAAAATGATCAATTATTAAACACAAATTATGTAAATGTGCAAATGGAAATGTAGCCAAATATACTTTTCACTTTGTTTTGCACACTCTCTCACTCTTTAGACAGTAGTTTTCATTGCCATGGACACCAAGAAAAAAGCTTTTTCACATCATACAACTGCTCTTAACTCTGTGCCTATTAAAGTCATACACAATTCATGCAATCTAAATCTGTGCCTTGCACATAGAAGATAGCAAATTTAAAAAATGTCATGTAGTGACTGATATTTTCTTGTGTTACAGAGCAATGTTTACTGGAGGCATGAGGGAGTCAAATCAAGATACCATTGAGATGAAGGGTCTGTCAGCCCGTGGGCTGAAACATATTATTGACTTTGCCTACAGTGCAGAAGTCACTTTAGACCTGGACTGTATTCAGGATGTCCTCGGGGCGGCTGTGTTTCTCCAGATGGTGCCAGTCGTAGAGCTCTGTGAGGAGTTTCTCAAGTCAGCGATGAGCGTAGAGACCTGCCTGCACATCGGCCAGATGGCCACCACCTTCAGCCTGTCTTCCCTCAAAGAGTCGGTGGATGCCTTCACCTTCCGTCACTTCCTCCAAATTGCTGAGGAGGAGGATTTTCTGCACATTCCCATGGAACGCCTCGTCTTCTTCCTGCAGAGCAACAAACTGAAGAACTGTAGCGAGATCGACCTCTTCCACGCCGCCATCAGGTGGCTCCAGTATGACGAGTCCCGCCGGGCTCAAGCCAGCAGTGTCCTCTGCCATGTACGTTTCCCGCTCATGCGCTCCTCTGAGCTGGTGGACAGTGTTCAGACGGTGGACATAATGGTGGAGGACGTGCTGTGCCGCCAGTATCTCCTCGAGGCCTTCAATTACCAGATTCTTCCCTTCCGACAGCATGAGATGCAGTCTTCGCGGACGCTCATACGTTCTGACGTCATGTCACTCATTACCTTTGGTGGGACGCCGTACACTGACAACGACCGCACAGTGAGCACCAAGGTGTACCACCTCCCTGACATCTCATCCCGTCAGTTCAAAGAGCTGACAGAGATGGAGGCGGGATGCAGTCACGCTTGTGTAGCCGTACTTGATAATTTTGTGTACGTCGTTGGTGGACAGCACTTACAGTACCGCAGCGGCGAGGGGGCAGTTGACAGCTGTTACCGCTACGACCCGCATCTAAACCAGTGGCTGCGCATCCAACCCCTGCAAGAGGCTCGTATCCAGTTTCAGCTCAACGTGCTGCATGGACAGCTGTACGCCACCGGAGGGCGCAATCGATCTGGCAGTCTGTCATCTGTAGAGTGTTACTGCCCAAAGAAAAACCAGTGGACTTACGTGGAACCATTAAAACGCCGGATTTGGGGTCATGCGGGCACTCCCTGCGGAGAGAAGCTGTATATCTCAGGGGGTTATGGCGTCTCGTTGGACGACAAGAAAACTCTTCACTGCTACGACCCGGTTTCAGACCAGTGGGACTTCAAAGCTCCCATGAATGAACCCAGAGTGTTGCACGCCATGATCAGCACCAGGGATCGGGTTTATGCTCTGGGCGGTCGCATGGACCACGTGGACCGATGCTTTGATGTCCTCGCGGTTGAGTATTACATTCCAGAGAACGACCAGTGGACCACCGTCAGTCCCATGAGGGCAGGTCAGTCTGAGGCAGGCTGCTGTTTACTGGACAGGAAGATCTACATCATCGGGGGCTATAACTGGCACCTGAACAATGTCACAAGCATCGTGCAGGTGTACAACACAGACACAGATGAGTGGGAGAGGGATTTGCACTTCCCAGAATCCTTTGCTGGCATCGCTTGCACACCAATTATAATTCCACAAAACACCACACAATGCTAACCATCCGACCTGTGACTGTGAAGATTTTATTCCATGTGCTCTTTCTGACGACCACAGAGTCGACACAAGGTGTGAACGTTATGTAAGCTACTGTGTGTGTGTGTGTTCATTGAGGAGATGCCCTGAAAAGCTATTAAGACGTATTATTTTTTATCTTTGTTTTGTTTAATTAAAGCAAATTTTGATTTGAAATTTATTTTATGTGAAAACTTATCATCTTGATCTTAATGTTGATGTTGACTTTTATGATACTGATACAAGTTTTTGAATGGCAGTTGGTCAGTATTTGACCACATTTTGATGATTGGAGTTTGAGTAATTCCTGAATTCTATAATTAATTGATTGATATATTATCTTGATTTTTTGTTCTCTTCCTGAATAGAATTACCTAAATTAGTAACTTCTCATTTAAAAAATAATCATAAATCAGTTAACAGTGTTTTACCAATCAAGGGCTTAAGTTACAGACAGCACAAATTGTCTCTGGAAATCTCATATTTGAAGTTTAAATTGTGTGTTTGCAAAGGTATTAACAGACTCAAGTGTTAGACATTATGATTGTACAGTTGGGAATGTTGTATTATTATTATTTTGCTTACTTTTTATCTTGTTATAATTTTACCATTCAAGCGACCAAGATAACTGAAAGTCTTACTGTTGTATGTCTCCTCAATCTAGTAATCAACAAACCACATATCAATGCACAGTAATGATTGCACAAAGAACGCAAGTAGTGGTTGTTGTTGTGGAATCAGCTATTCCATGTGGGTGTTAATGGCTTTGTTTTGTTTTTTTACCCTTCTTGTGTTTCCTGAGCTGAAACTCCCACTGACAAACTAATTGTTGTCTCAGTCAACTTAACAAACCAGTGTGGATCTCTTATGGCAGCTACATAAATCATTTATGTGTGCGTGTCCATTTTGAATGTCGATGTGTGCTGTTCTTTATGTCAAACAAGTGCTTACCTTGCTATTTTGTGTACCACACATGCTTTTGTCCCTTGGCCTACACAAAAAGGGGATACAGGTGATATTTATTAATATCTAAGCTATTGCGCCAATCCTCAAAAAAATCAAATTTCCCCAGAAAAAGCACTTAAACTGTCCATTTACCATGATATTGATTGATACCGGCTCATGTTTTTACTTTGACTGCATTGCTGCACTTTTCAAAGCAGTATTTATCAGACATCTGATTCTGCTGCTGACGTTATTGATGTATTTAATGTGTGTATAAGGAAGAAACAAGCTCAAAGTTCTTGTTTTTCCTTTTTAAATGTGACATCTACGTGATGGTGTCCATTTTAAAACTGTCTCCTGTTTGCCTTAGTGTATTTGTAATGATTTACCTGTACCAGTCAAAGCACATGATATCTCATTAAAGTGCAATATAAAGTAGTCAAAGGGGAATGTAGACATTTATGTAGCTCTATGTGCATCCTTTTATTAAAGGTGTATCATGTTTTAAAAAATACCCTTCATGTGCTTGTTATGTTTTTGATTTGGTTGGATGATGTATTTCCACAACAAGCCTACTGAAGCACTGCCTTCACTGCCACTGCCTGCCACTTACCCTATAAAAGGTTTAAACTGTTTGTATGCACACACTCCCACAGACACTCAGTGTGTCACGTTTAGGAGGATAAATATCGCAGAAATTGAATATAATATTCATAGGTATGTTTCTATTAGTGTATAACCACCTGAATATAGAAATCATGTACATTACATTAAAATTATTCTATAGATGCTGCACGGTCGCATTCCATGGAGGCGCTTTTGGTGAGTTGCTGGTGGACACCATCATTTCTCTTACACACATTCTCATTACAGATGTGAGTGGTGTTCAGTTTAGTTGCAATCTGCAGCTTCACCACTAGATGCCACTAAATCCTGCACACTGGTCATTTAAGAGGAAAATTACTGAAGATATCTCTTTTAATTAGAGCTGCAACTAAAAGCTATTACTATATAATGCCTGAAAGTAATAAAGAAATATAGTATATTAATATTAATGTTCCCAAAAATCAAGTTGACGCCTTAAAAATGTCTTGTTTTCTCCAACCAACAGTCCAAAACCAAAAAGTATTCAGTCTACAGTGATTATACAGCAGAGAAAATCAATGTTTGTTATTTTGACCAGAAATATTACTTAGATATACTATACTATTTAAAAAAAATTATAATTATCAACTGACTGGTAGAATAATGTGTCAGCTCTACTTTTCATTACAGTTGTGTTGCAAACCCAAGCAACTTCTGTGCGCTGGTAATGTCATCAAGGTTTCAGTTTTCAAATATTAAACCAAGTTGATACAATAATTGTTTTTAATTAATAAACAGTTTGAATAATTTAATGTAACATAATACTGTAGCTTACATTCTTCCACTTTTAATTACTGCAGTGGTTTTGTTTAGAACTTGACTCTGTAACTTCCCTCATGTTCAAACTAAAGAGAAAATGTAATTATGAAGATGATTATTCAAACCTGTATCTTTTGTTGTCCTTAAAATAAAATAAAGTTTTATTACAGCAGTTTTGTTAATTGCTTTATTTATTATCCTTTTAGAAGTGCAGTTCATTGATTTTGTGCATTCAACATTCCCCTATAAGATAGATATCAGTGATTTGATCAATGCATCCAGTTCTAATATGCTGTTTATCGAAAGGCAATATTTAATATTAAATATTAAGTATTTATGGGTGTGTGACAATTTTTTACATACATTTTTCAGCAGCTAGATTATCTACTGTAGCTGTTTCAGACTGTTTACAATAATTCACTTATTATCCTACAACCTAGATGTCATAAAATTACATTATAGGTGGTTTTGCTTAAATATGGAGTTAAATATAGATCAAGCTACTGAGCATCATAGATAATAGACAACATCTCACCCCTTTCATGCCTTTCTGAATGAACAGACGCACCCACTGCAACAGACTAATGCCACCAAATTGCACCACTGAAGATTATTACAATGCAAATTACCTTGAATTCAATCCACTGTTCCTATTCCTACTCCCCCTTTGTTTTGTTTTCAAAATATGAAACATAGCAACACAGATACACCTTTGCAGTTTATACATTGCTTGTAATTTGGAACATTGTAACCAGTATCCTTCGTTTTCATTACTCAATGCACCCTTTTCTTTGTACATTTGCACTTTTATTTTTCCTCTATTTCATGCATGTACGCTTGAATTATTCAGCTGAATAGGCCTATGCACAATATATGGACTACATTTACACTACGTACAGTCCCTGGCAGAAATGAGAAAAAAAAAACACATTTCTTATTTTTTTTATTGTTGTTACACTTAATTGACACCAAGAGAAACATACAAAAATGTAATGATAAATTTGTCATTATTTTTATTATATAAAAATGTGTCTTTTATGCTTTTTTTGTGATTTTGGACATTCAACCTTGTTTAATTTTAAATTTAATATTGATATAATATGAATTTAATAGAATTGACATAAATATCAATTTTGAATTGTAAACATCATGTGTGGTAAGATATATTATTATTTTATGTCTTTATTTTATGTCACCACACCATTCAAAATCTTTTTTTTTTTAGGGTTTGTATGGCTTGAGGGCAGAGTTAACTTAATGGAGGGAACTAAAAAAGAATAAATTAACAGATCATATTTCCACTAGAATGGCCACAAATAATCCGAAAAAATAACATACTGTGTGCATAAGTGTCTACTATATCCACTGACATACTGGTTTAGAATAGAATAGGAATAGAATGCCTTTATTGTCACTATACCACATGTCAAATGAGATTAAAAGCCAAAACGCCAATAGCAGTGCAAAAAACAGTAAGAAAATATAAAAAAATTACAGTATAAACGATAGGACATAAAAGTGTAATAGTTGCAAAAAAGGGAGGTAAGGTTTTTACCAGTGTTTATAAAGTATAAAATTTAAATAAAGTATTCAGATCAGGTTCCTAGTTTATTATTACATATTATTGTTACACAAAGTTATTTGCCCCGCCGCCCGCGCGCGCCAGTGATTGTTGGTGCACACGCGCAAAAAAAAAAAACCCACTCATCCCACTTCTCAAACATCACAACCAGAGAGATGGACACACACACACACACAGCTTTCGTGCTTCGTGCCGTACCATGGGTGATACACCGAACCCCCTGGATGCGTAGACTGCATTATCTGAGAAGAGAGGAGAAAGATGGTCCTCTAACAATCCTCGCAATTTTAAGCGAAAAATCGCTTTGCATAATCAGAAACAGGCGGGAAGAGACGCCGGTTTGAAGAAGTGATAACAGACCTGAACAACCAGAGCCGCTCGGGTGTGAAAGACCTGCTGCACAACCGCTGGCTGTTTTGTACTTTTTGTTTGCATCGCTGTTTTTTTTTTTTTTTTTTTTTTTTGGCAGCTATCGAACGCTGGCGGTGATTAAATCTGATCCGTTGTGCTAAAAAAAAAAAAAAAAAAATAGCTAATAGTTATACACACTAACGGGCTGTAACTGCACGTCAGTTCAACACCGCCAAATTGCTGTTTCCACCCCTCCTCCCCGCAACTCCTGGCCTGTTTAAAGTCACGCTTGCGTTATTCAGACAAACAAACACACTTAAACTCGTGTGTGTGTGTGCTGCGTTAACTAGCCTGAGCTGGTGGTTTTTTTTTTTTTTTTTTGTTGGTTGTGTGGTGGGGGGATGCTGTGAATTAATGTGCTACCTGTTCTCCGACTGGAGCTCCGGTTTGAGCTTGTCAACCGTGCTCATCTCACTTGGTAACGTTCGGCAACAGACAACAACAAAAAAAAAAAAAACCCCAACCCAATCACTGTGTAACAACATGTCAGGGTCAGCTGGAAGGAGCTGGACATGGGAGGCTTTTACAGGAGAGAGGGTTTAAGTTAGCCAATCAGATGTTAACCAGCCTTCCCAGCTGTGATCTCCTCTTCCTCCCTCTTCCTCCTCTTCCTCCATCACCATCCACTATTATCTCAACGTTACTCGTTACATCAGCCAGCTGTAGTTTGGTTGAACAATAAGCAACATCTGGATTACATGTAACTGAGATGCGAAGTAATCCCGTAAAACAGTTACAGAATAAAAACGTTAAATCGGGTTACAAATGGGGATTATTTAGCAGGATTACAGTTACAATTTATCTCTAAAAATACAGTGAACAAGAAATATTTTGCATTTTCTTTTCTAAGGTTAAATTATTCTGTTTTATGGAATAAACTGTGTTTTTATTTACATATTTAGTGTTGAGGTAATCCAAAATAATCGAGTTACTTTACTTCTGTAGTCTAGAGCTGAAATGATTAGTCGATTAGTTCGTTGATAGAAAGTAATGGATGGTTTTGATAAATTAATTACTCATTGAAGTCATGTATTATGTAAACAACGCTTCCAGCTTCTCAGATTTGCCTTTTCTGTTTTATGTGATTGTAAAATGAAGACTGTCTGTATTTGGGCTCTGAGACGTTATATTTTACACTATTTACATATTATAGAAGATTAATCCAACAAATAATCAAAAAAGAGTTCATATTCAGATATAATTTATATATAAAGTATTTGAATATCTTCTAAACATTCATATAAAACAAGTAAAGCAGCAAATCCTAATATTTATAGACGCTGGAACAACAGAATATTTCAGATTTACTTGGAAAAATCACTGAATCACTTCAATCAGTTATTGAAATTGTTCCATTGCAGTTTCTTGTGATCAACTAATCAATTAATCAGCATATTCAGCTCTATTAACCACAAAAGAGGGAAACATTTTGTTGCCGGGAAGCATTTGGACTAATTATTGGCCCAGTTGCTGGAAATGATTCCCACTTACCACATGCTGTAAAACTGAGCTGTCGTTTACTGCAGGGGGAAAAAATCAGTCAGTTTTATGGTCTCTGCCAGATTTCTGTGTGTTGCCATCCAAACATCAATCCATCGCATTTGTTCGTATCATTTTCAGTCTCACTTCCGTTCCTTTACTTGTAAAAGACGACTTCCATCACTGTTTTTTTTTGTAAAAACGTTTCTTTTGTGACTGGTTTTTAATATTACGGCTAATGTAATCACCAGGTGTGTTACGTGGAAACGCTGTAATTGCACCAGCTGTCAGTCAGGTGTCACTCACATCAGCTGATTTTCTTTTTCTCTGTTATAAAAAGATGTTGTGCCAATCTGCTCGTCCCGTCGTGTTTCATCCGTCAAGTTAATGGATCCATTCGTCTTTTCACTTCACCACTGTGGACTGGCAGCCATCGTTCACTTTTGAGGATCACTTTTTTTGTGAATCAGATCAATCATTCACTCATGCTTTCATGCAATTTTACTTTGCACAGTTGCAGTTACAGAAGACCCAGTATTTGCAACTAGGGCAGAATCGTGGACAGTACTATGGAGGCTCACTGCCCAATGTCAATCAGATTGGAAATGGCAACATTGACCTGCCTTTTCAGGTGAGCCCTCAGCCTCTCTCGGCTGGTAAATGAATGGTTTGTTCTCGACCAGTGTACCCTTTCTCAGCTGTTGGTGACAATATTGGACATGCAAAGGTCGCAGTTATCTGTTGTATTGGTGAAAAGATTGGCTCCAAACAGAGATTTCCACTCTTAGGATGTATTAATTTGAAGAAAGTCTGCAGGTTTAGTTTAGTTTATCAGAAATGACCTGCTGGTCAGAGCTGCTTTGTATCATGGTTCAGGAGCGAAAGGAAGTGTGTAATACAAGGTGTACCAGTTCTACCCTGCAGTGTAATTTGGTTCCTAAATTTTAAAGTATATCATTGCTTGTCATGGCTTTTCATCTTAAAATACATTTGCCAACTCAAGCATCAGTATGGGGGGCCCATGGCTTGACTCATTTTGAATTGAACACATTTGCACCATTAATCCTAAAACACTATCCTAAGGTAGTTTTTGTTGTGTCTGTGAGCTGTGTCGCTGGCCTCATTCACCTGCTGTGTTCACTCTAGAACTCGGTGCTGGATACCAGTCGGACAACCAGGCACCACGGGCTGGTGGAGCGGGTTTACCGCGACCGGAACCGCATCACGTCTCCTCACCGCCGGCCGCTGTCAGTCGACAAACACGGACGCCAGATATCCTTTTGTTTTTTTTTGGAAGCGTGTGGTGTTGAGGATGTTTGGACTGTGGTGTGAACATCGCTCTGAAGACTTTTTCATCTGTTGTTGTGATTAAGTTTCTAGTTTAGAGACAGTCTGAGTAGGTTTAAACAGCGGCAGCACAGTTTTCATCTGATTTACCGGCTCCTCTAGGGTTGCTATAATAAGCGCTCACAGACAGAAATACTATGAACTTCGCACTTGGAGATCTAAATTATGTGGTTAGCCGTACGATGATACTAGATGTTCAGGCTGGGCAAAGATGTGATAGAAAGAGGAGGAAACTCTGCATCGTTCAACAGATTTTGACAGTGAGGTGAATTGTTTATCTTCACTACATTATATTGAACCATACAGTGTGATATTACACTCCTGTTGAGGTTATATTGACACATATTTGACCATAAGTTTACAAGACACTGACTGAAACCTTTTTTTTTAAAGTAACTGGATCCCAAAAACACTCGTGTGTGTGTGTGTGTGTGTGTGTGTGTGTGTGTGGTGTCACTTATTACGTATCAAATGTATTAGGTTGAATCAGCCAACAGGCATGCAGCTATGGATTAGCTTAGATCCATTTTTCATCCCCTCTGCTTTATTAGCCTTAACTGAATTCACATTGACAGCTGTCCTTACAGCTCAGTTTACCTCTCCCCACCACCAGACACTAGCTGGAGAAGGTAAGCCACCTCCCCTTGTCCATTGGCCAAAACGATTACTAGGAAACACAACAGCTCAACTGCAAAAAATAAAACTGCATGACTCCGTGTCGGTATAACATTCACAAACTCAACCAACACAAAAGAAGCCCACATAATGGGCCGTGTGATACCACATAAAGGTCTGTAACATAATCTGATTCTTGATGGATGTGATGCCGTAGAATTGGACCTCTGCCAGTATTCAGGATTTGGCAGTGATTTTGCTGACATCTCATCTTTCTGACACTTACAGGACAAACTCGGACTCTGCTTTACACCAGAGCGCCATGAATCCGAAGCCCCAGGAGGTGTTTGCAGGGGGATCACAGGAGCTGCAGCCTAAACGAGGTAATGGAAGATCATTTTACGAAGACACAGAGCCGCTTTTATTTATTAATGTGCAATGTACTAATGTAGGCGGCAAACCTTAAATGACATAAAAGGGTTGATGTCACAAAGAAGCAGATCTGGACTCTTAATGAAATATTTATGGAGTAAATGGATACTGATCTCTGGCAAAGACCTGCTTCAGCATGCTGGTACAGTACTCAGCCGGCTGTAGAGAAGTAACATCTGTGAATGGAGCTGACTCAGGGGGATCAATAACTCACTGATTATCCATGGATTATGTCTTTTTATGTGTGAGGCTCTGATATAATGAAGCCCAGATTGGCTGGCATCCACTCCGTCTGTCTGTCTGCTGGTCACCTTGCTATTTTTAGACTCTCAGGAATCTAGTGCACAGCACTATATCCTGCTTGACTGGCTTGGATATTGATGACTCATTTCTTGCACTGATTTGAATTGTTGTGTATTTTGTCATAGCAAGCAACTGTGTCTTGCTGTTTCACTAATTAGTACTGCTGCTAACAGTGCCTGGGACGGAGAATTCAGAGTCCAGTGCAGACAAGGATGCGCAGGAACAGTTGTGGGATGACAAGAAGGTAGTGATGGGAAAAGGGAAGGGCTTTAATTGTACACTTGTTATGATCCAGTGCACCACTTCACATTTGAGGCTCATAATTATGTTTTCTCATTAGGATGATTCATCAAAGTCCAACGCGTGTGATGTCCCAGGAATCAAGTGAGTGGTTGGAGTACTTTGTTTAAAAATTATTTCCAGTGAGGCGCCCGGGAAGCTTACCTGGTAGAGCTCGCACCCCGTTTACCAAAGCTGAGTCCTTGCTGCAGCCGCCGTGGAGTCAACTCTGACCTGTGGCCCTTTGCTGCGTGTCATCTCTGCTCTCTCTCTCTCTCTCTCTCTTCTCTCTCTCTTCTCTTCTCTCTCTCTCTCTCTCTCTCCCTTTCCTGTCACTCTTCAGCTGTCACTATTTAATAAAAGTGTCACATCAAGTTGTTGACAACTTCTAGTTCACCTGTAATTGAAAGGAGAACCTTTCTACAACAAAAACAGAAAAACAGACAGGAACTGTGTGTTCAGGGGTCCAAAATGGTACTTTTGGCTCTTCTGCCAATGGCAGGTTGACTGAGAAAATTTACCGGCCAAAAAATAGATTTTACCAATCCATAGCACTGTACTACTTTTGACTAAAACAAATTACCTCACGTTTTAGCCATTCTGGAACCTTTTGAGCTTCATACTTTACCCAGGATCTCGGGGCTCTTGCACGCCACATAAACACTGACGTTTCTCTTTGTCTTCATGTTTTCTTTTAGGAATGTATTGCCTCATCTCTAATACCATGTAACACAGATGTTTCTTACAGTACAAACAGACATTGTTTTGACAACACAAACATTATGTAGAGAGCACCAAATAGAAGTAAATATTATAGATAATAGAATAAAATAATGCCACAAAGCATCAGTGTCTTTACTTGGAAAATATTGGTATGTGTTTTGATCTGTTGAAACCTAGTGCTCGTACTTCCTCACAGAAAAACTCTAAACTAAAACAACTACTGAAAAAGTAATACGTTGGCAAGAATATTGTAAGCAAAACCCCGTGGTGGAAGCATGAATTTAAATAAAGATAATTATACAAAAAGAAAAGAAAAACTCGGCCGATATGAGATCTCATTTCTGATTTCTTTTTAGTATATTCCCATCACCGGACCAAGAGTTGAACCCATCCGTGCTCCCAGCTGCACACAACACCGGCGGTTCGCTTCCTGATCTGACCAACATCCAGTTCCCTCCTCCGCTGTCCACCCCGCTGGACCCCGAGGACACCGTGGCCTTCCCCTCCCTCAGCGCGTCCAACAGCACCGGCAGCCTGACCACCAACCTCACCCACCTGGGCATCAGCGCTGCCAGCCATGGTAATAAGCACTATTCGAAAACGGTAAAACTTTTAGCACACCAAAATGTGTTGAAGACCTTTCACGTGTATTTGTTTCCTTGCCAGGGATCCCCACCTCCTCTCAGCCCACCATGACTGTAACGGCACAGCGCCGGCAACCGCCCGTGGTGCCGCTCACCCTCACCTCTGACCTCCATCTCCAACAGTCCCCGCAGCAGCTTTCACCCACCCTCACCTCACCTGTTAACATCACACAGGTAAGGTCTAGGTGGCCATCCACAATACTCTAACTGTTTGACTTGAACGCAGCTGACTTGAGAAAGTTGCAACCTCCATCTATCCTCTATGGTCCGTGAAATGTGGAAAGCCTGTCACTAGGAGGGTGAAGAGTTGAAATCTCTCCAGTAAATTCAGCATATTGCATTTTATGGGACTAGCCTGAACAGAGTCCATGTGCGTTTTTCCTCAGGCCGTGTCAACAGAGTCACTGACCCTGGAGCAGCAGCTCTCCCAGTACCCCCTGTTCAACCAGCTGACGCCTCAGGCCCAGGCTCAGTTGCTCAGTGACCTCCAGAAGCAGCAGCAGGCTCTGTCGCAGGGCATCCAGCTCATCACCCTGCCGACCCTGGCTTCCCCTGGTGCAGCCACTGCCAGCAGCCCCTCCCCAGACAGCCAGAGCCAGACCACGGCCAGCATCAGTATCAGCTCGGTAAGAAACCAGTCGGAAAGTGGCAGAGAGAACCGTTAATGTGATGAAATGACTGTTCTGTTAGTTCTTCAGCTACCCAGAATGCATCCCTGTAGATATCTGCATATCCTTGTTCTGCTACCTGGACTTTACTACCAGATAATTATGCCTATTTACACCAAAACAGGAGCATTTGGAGGATTTTATTGCTTGTTTTTTCTAAGGAAGATGCTTGCAGGTCCTTTTTAAAGCTGACAAATTCTTCTAACCATTTGGCACTCAGCATTTTGTGTGTGCCTCGTGTGGGTTAAGGCAATTTTGGATGTAGCTGGCTGAATTTGTGTGTACTGTTAAAGCCAGAAATTGGCTGATTTAAGCTTGTAAGATACAGAAATACACCTCTGAATATTCTCTATAATGCAACAACCACTTTAACCAGAATAGTAACATCGGGTACTACAGATGTTACTATTCCATAATCATATTGAAGTGTAAACAAACTGACCTGCCACAGAAAACGCACTATACATACCGAGCAGATCTAAGGCTGACGCCCTCTCACATCGCGTCCTTTGAGATTTGTGTGTGACAGGCATGAAGCCCAGTGCTAGCTAACCCTCTTCCCTCCAACAGTACCGCAATCAGACTGGCTCACCAGCCACTCAGTCTCCAACCTCCCCAGTCTCCAATCAAGGCTTCTCCCCCGGCGGCTCGCCTCAAGTAAGGGCCCACCCACCAAGCTAGCTGCTGTTTGGGGAAGGGCTTTGCGCCTGGGGGAAAGCTAATTGTAGATGAGTTAGGCTGCTTTTCATTCTCTTTAATCAGCAGTTAATCACTCATGGTGTCAACAGCTGCATAACTCATTTCTCCATCACCACTGTCGCTCTTCACTGTGTGCATGACAACATGGCAGTAGTTTGTTGATGGAGGCCCTGACCAGATGGTAGTCTTGAAATTACTCTAATCTTTCAGCGAGCAGAAATTCAGGTATTTTTAGGATGCAGCACACATTACTGAGATACTTATCTCATACGGATGAGCTGCAGTTTTACGATAAGAGGTCTGAGATTGTTTGTTGGAGGAAATAATCTTTCTAAAAGCCGCTCCGCAGGCACTGTACGTTATGACGCTTACGCTGTACGAGCTGTTTGTTGTTTTACTATTTCAACTTTGCTGCAACACATTTTTTGACAAATTGGTAATTTTCTCTTGCCCATAAACTGTCACACCGCAGAATAACTCTCCGGTGTGTTTTGGGTTATGTAAGACTTCATTATGATCAGTCAGACTTTATGGTGAAGTCTTCAGCTAGTTGGGGCATAGAGTTTACATCTGCTATTCATATACACTCAAACAAAACATATCGCTCTCTCCGCTGGGTAAAAGTCATCAGGGCTTTATCCCGTCTTCAATAAAACATTTGGCAGAAACACAAAGTCAGCTGCATGTGTTTTAATAATACACTTTATGTGTTTTTCAAGGTGCAACGCCACATCTAGAGAAGCAATTACCTTCTCAAAAACTGAAAAACAAAAAGTTATTGTTAATGTTGAAACAAAATAAAGGAAAAATATATTTTAAGTTATTTAATGTATTTAAACATATAATTTAGTTTAAGCTACCCTGTTTAGTTTTCTTCTAAACAAACAGAAGTTATGTTTACATTCGGTGTTACTCCCCAAAATGCATTGTTTGTATCCTTGAAGTCCCTTGAAGTTCCCTCCTCATATACAATTTTCAAAGCCGATTTAGGGTTTTTTAAATCCAGCATTAATTACATCCATGCTTACTAGCTTGCGGTCTCCTTTTTCTCCTTAGTTGGTGCTTTGCTGTATTTGTTGGCCAACCTTTAAGTGAGAACTAGCTAGTGCCAAGTATATGAGAGGGAAATCTAAAGGGGAGAAAGTAGATAAATATCTAAATTCATAAATTAAATAAGTCACCTCTGGTCCATCAGTGACTAAAAGGTTAGTTAGAAATGTTTCCACTGGGACTCCACCACTAAAAAAATGCCAGTCACACAGTGTTGGTGCTTTTCTCATCGCAAGAAAAATTTCAAAAGAAATTCCAATATTTGTCAACCTCAGAAGTGTTCTCATACCTCCGCTCAGTTGTCACTGCCTATAAAATGACACTGACTCAGGTTTGAGTTTCTACAAGATTCCAAAAAAGCTTCATTACAAGAGAAATAATCTCAAACACTTTGTCTTTGATTCTGACTGAAAGTAAACACACAAAGTGTTGCTGTTGCAGCGAACTGCATAGCAGAGTAGATCCAAGTAGAGAGGTCGGCTGGCAGGTTGACCGAACTACTCAGGGCTTCGGTTTTTCCACTAATGGTAGCACAACGCTTAGTAGCACCACTTTAATCGACATTAGCACACATTACTGATAAATGCCT
>NW_023339674.1:9543490-9573298 GCF_004916995.1 Morone saxatilis | reverse complement strand
TGTGTGTGTGTGTATATATATTTAATAGATTACAATTACACAGTTTCACTATCTAATAATACGACACTCTGTAGTCTCACTCAGTGTCTGTGATTTTGATCGGTTACACCACCATCCTATAATCTACGCTACCCAGTTACACCACTGAAAATGCATTTCACTGCAACTATGCGTAGAGATTTAGGGAGTTGTTCATTTAAAAAGTAACAGCCGCAGTAAAGCTGTAGCCTATTTTACACTGATGGTTGAATTCTACAATGAGTTACTAATTGGGAGGGGAGGGGGGTCCACACAGATCAATTAGGTTCTGTTAAACCACTAACACACACACACACCAATTATTGCTTCACTTCTGGTTTATAATGATTTATAATGATGATTTTTAAAACAAAACAAAGATGCGGGGGGCGTATTGGTGCTTCTAGTGATACAATTTAGTAGCGTTGTCTCCAGAAATGGTGGCAGTCTGAAGCCCTGGTACTGCTGAGTTCACTACCCTCTGCAGTTCAGTACAACAGTTGCTTTTTGAGATGATTTCTGTTCAGTTGAAGCTGTTGGAAGATTATTGCTGGAGTCAGTGTTTCTCAACATCGGAGGTGGGTGAGTTAAGTGTTACCATGACCACAAGTCAAAATGGATATACACGTATCAGAATAACACTCGGGTTGACAAATACCAGAATTTCCCTTTTTAACAAGTTGGCTTGTGTTTGTGTCGTAGTGAACAGGGCTGCACTGTCGTGTCTTGTCCACAGACAAACAACCACGATCATACTTTAAAATCTTTTGTGTGTAAGTTAAATTTAATTAAAAATATAACTTTTCCATCGTTCTAAAGTTGTTTTCTAAAGCTGCTCTTTTTGTCTCTGAACCGCCACAGCCCTACTCATGACAACCATTTGCTTTGGTCGCTGCTCAGTCCGACAGCTGTGTGACTTTGTGTTTTGCTTGTGTTATCTGTTCGCTGAAACGTCTGCTTGTGGGCCGGATAACTTGCCTTTCTGGCTTATTTTATTATTGCGTTTTAAGACTTTAGCTGCCTTGTTGACATTTGTTCTGAACTGTGTGGCTTGCTTCTCTTTCCTTCAGCACATCCCCGTGGTGGGCAGTATATTCGGTGACTCCTTTTATGATCAGCAGTTGGCGCTGAGGCAGACCAATGCCCTCTCTCACCAGGTGACACAGAACGCACTAACGTTGAGCAGAACTGTTTTCTTCAGATAGTCCCTGACTTTATTCTCGGTTACAATCTGAAACATTTTTCTTTTTAAGCTGGAGCAGTTCAACATGATCGAGAACCCCATCAGCTCCACCAGCCTTTACAACCAGTGCTCCACCCTCAACTACACACAGGCAGCCATGATGGGCCTCAGCGGGAGCAGCCTACAGGACTCGCAGCAACTCAGCTACAGTAACCACGGCAACATACCCAACATCATCCTAACAGGTAGTCACACCTCGAGACCAGCGGATGATACACTTTTACCCTGTTTTACTTATTTGCTTGTGGCAGGTACACATCAAGCTACGTTCCACATACCTTGGCTTCAGCTGCACCGTACACGTTGTTGGGGTTTGTATACGTTTTCACACAGATACTTACAGAGTTTAACTACTTTCTCAGGTTGAAATTAGCCTCTACCCTCTTCTTCTTCAAGCAGAAGCACAGAAGCAAAGCTATCTGTAATTTTCTCTTGTTGGTTTTATGTTCCGTGACTTAAAGCAAAAGTATCCTCTGTCTAAGTGTTGCAGTAGTTATACTAAATACATGTGTAGGAATGTATTTATAGTTGAGTGCAAGATTTGATTACAGTAACATTACACTTGAGATCTCTGAGTGCGTCGACGTTGCTACAAATACGTCCGATGGTGCAACAAACTCGAGCGGTCAGACGGTCACACAGGTTGAAAACAAAGCCCCAGAGTTTTTTTTTGGGAAGACAAATCAAAGTTAAACAGTAAAAGATACAGCTCAAACCTTTTAGTTGTAAACATCCATCACAGGTTACAGAAAGACTTCAGAGGGTTGAACCTACTCAGATTTAACTCAGGGTTGTCAAGGGAAGTCCAGGTTGATGAACTCTGATCGCCTACACTGGTGTTAAACAATACTACGACAGTGATTAGTTAGTTGAGTCAACTTAATCTGAGGTTGTGCGTGTTCACATAAAAACACTTTTAATAATGGCTTGTGCTCCATATTTGTCCCCAGAAGAATGCACAGTGATAATATCAGGATATGAGAAGTGGAAAAAAAAAAAGCTGACAAACTAATCTCACTGTAGTAGGTGCCAATAAGGACAAAGAGGTTTGTTGGCAGCGCATTCGTAAGTGAGTAAATTCAGTTATCTCAGGACACTTTTCCGATAGAGCAGGTCTAGACTGTACAAGATTAAAGCGGTAAATTAATGAAAGGAATACCTCAGAATTTGACCCGTTAAATAATTAACAGGGTTTAAAGCAAAAAAGTGATACTGAACAGTTATCCGGGAGGAAATATGTGTTGAATTTAATATCATATGAGTTTAAAACTGCTCTATGCTAAGAACCCTGAATTAAAATCTCCTCTTCATCCTCGCTCCTTCAGGCTGAAGGTCTATCTGTATGAGTGTAATGCTATTGTTAGAATAAGTGTACCCTCAGTCCCACCAATCACCCTCTGGATTCCTCTGTAATAAAGCATTATATATATATATATAGAGAGAGAGAGAGAGAGAGAGAGAACCAATAAAAAAGATAAAAAAGCCTCTTTGATCCTTCTGTCATTTAAATGTAAACATAACAAATGCGTTCTGGCCCTAGAAGCTGGCAGAGATACTGAATCCCCTCAGATGAGAATATCTTTCATAGAGATCGTCGTCGTGGTAAACTAGAGGACTCAGACGGTCTCTTAACAACCTCGCCCTCCGCAGTAAGCCTCTGAAAGTTACACCTGACGTCACAGTTCCTCCTGATGTTACCTGGATAAGCCAGTTACCTCGGAGTACAGCCCTCTGGTCCAACGTATTAACTGTTATTGTGCCCACTCATGGTTTCCTGTGCAGTCTCTATATTCCTGTTTGATTATCGATCCATCTGTGATTGATGCCCCACTGGATCTATTTTTAGTCGAAGTTGCTGTGTTCAGTTCACGTTGATAAGTGAAGAATCGATAGCTGGATGTTACAAAAAGAAAACTAAGTTGATAAAATGATAAAGACTTGTTGGTGACTCATCCTGCACTTGGGGCCGTGTACTTACTGTGTCCATGAAACGCTTTCTCACTTATGACCCTGAATAATGTACAAAAACACAACTTATTATTAACTTCATTTACCGATTTCCTCATTTTATATTTTCTGGTTCCCTCTGATGTCCTCTAACTGTTCAGCTTCAACTCTCTCGTGATTCTGATGGACAGAAAACTTAAACTACTTACTAAAGTAGCTCACTGTTAATTAACTGCTGCTAACTGTATCTGTTAGTCCGTTAGTAGAACCGGGCTCAGCAGCCGGACAGCACCAGGATCGATCAGCCTCAGAGGCCGACAGGGAACAACGTTACAGGTCGTTTCCTGATGGAGAGATTGCTAAGTAACAAACCTCTAACTGTCAGCCGTGCAGCTAACCGAACTGATTCAGCCTGGCAACAAAACCACCTTGGTGCTGTGTCAAACTGGCACCGTTGGTCTCGGAGATTGTGTTCCCACATCTGGCCGTGCTTGCTGCTGACGATAGCTCACAGCACTATTGGCTAATATAAAGCTCCCTGTTTTTACAGGACACACAAACAGCACTCTGCTTTCTGTTTCACAGGATTTAGTAATTCTTTAAACTGGAAATAATCTTGTTTTTAAGGAGATTTATTCTTTTTGATTGTGTGTATTAATAATTATTTGTATTTTTTTTTTTATTGCTATAAATTAAATAATATTGTAAAATAGCAGCTTGATAAAAATATTCTGGATAATGTTTCAAACTCAGTATACTATACGAGGAACTGTTTCCAGTTACAAAATGCAGAATACCTCTTTAAATTTAATCTGAAGCTGTGTAAACGTGTTCACATGATACTTGTCGACGCGGCCCCGTCTCTCTCAGATGTCAGTACCCACTTGTTTCTCTGATGTCACGTATCTCAGTCACAGGGGAGTCTCCGCCGAGCCTCTCCAAAGAGCTGACCAACTCTCTGGCGGGTGTTGGTGACGTCAGCTTCGACGCAGACTCTCAGTTTCCCCTGGATGAGCTGAAGATCGACCCGCTCACCCTGGACGGACTGCACATGCTCAATGACCCCGACATGGTGCTGGCAGACCCCGCCACCGAGGACACGTTCAGGATGGACAGGCTGTAACGTAAGAAGCTGACTGTGGCCGAGAACAAGAAGAGAAAAAAAAAACACACTTGTGAATGGAGAGAAACAAAGGGCAGGATGAACCCTCTCCCTCGTTGCATGGCCGTCCAGCTGTCCGACCTCGCCCTCGATTCCGTGAAGCCCTTTGAAACGATGCGCCACCAAAAGACAACAGGGAAAAAGACATCCAGTGGCTTGCAGGGGAATGGCCTCGCTGTCGTTTTGAATGAAATTGGTCGCTCAGCGCTTTTGCTAGCCTGCTGTGTTTACAGTGTACCATTACATGCCACATATATTCCAAAAACGCACATTTTACTTTTATTTAATTTTTTTTTTCTTTTCATATCCACTTTAATATTCATTTTGTTGATATTTGCTCGTAGCAGGAAGCTGCTAGGACATTGGGCTAAACCGTACCCGTTATAACGGCAGTGTTAAAAAACAAACAAAAAAATAATATATATATATATATATATATATTCACACACCACAGCCGGTTTTGCTTGTACCCTGCAATCAAATGAATCGGTTTTCCCATCATGCCGTAACGGCTTTCTATTTCACACTCAAAGCTTTATTTTTACAACCAAATGTTATTTTCATCATGTACTGTATGTTTTGATGCTTTATGTATTTATATGTTCTATTTATTTATTTAGTTAAAGATTTTATATTCCATTTCATAATTTAAATTTGATGCCAAAATGCTCTCTGTAGGCATAGTGTAAAATTGCACTGATGTAATTTGTGTCTATTTATTAATTACTAACATATTTATATATGTGTTTGTTAAGCTACTTGGTTAATGAAGGAGTGCGAAACCTCCCCATAGTTGCTCTTTGGTGTTCGATGTGCCATTCTCTGATGTAGGACGTGGTAGACGTTGCCATGCTGCAGCCCAACGGTCAAATCATAAATATTATAGTTTTTAGCACAGCTCCAGATAATGCTGCGTGCTCCAGAAATGGGTTGGTTTTACGCCACTTGAATTAACTTTTTCTGAGAAAATCATCAGGTATTTCTATTTAACTAGAAAGCAAGAAAACACGTCCAAATTAATTTTCTGCCAGTGAAAAGCCAATATATATATCCAGACTGAACTTCTTCTCAGCGAAGGAAGACGTCTGTTTTTAAACACTAAAAATCTTAAAATCTTTTTAAGTCGTCACTGTGAAATCACCTGATTTTGCCTTACATGAGTATTCTACTGTTCTACTTAAGTGTCTAATGTGACAACGTATTTTCGTAACTTACTGTAACATTTTCTTGTATTTGAGAGGAACTTAACTTTTGGTCAGTGATATTTGTGGTTATGTTGTGTAAGGTTTGACAAATCAATGTACTGTATTTTGTATCGGTACAGTTTATAGCCAAAATTGTTGATGTTTTTTAAAGTGGAGCTAAAAAACAAAACGAAAAAAAATATCAAAAGGAATAGGTTTGAAGTGAGAAGGAGTGCAATTATGGGGAGGCTTTTTGCTCCTTGACAGGGAAGCTCTAACAAAAACGCTAATGACTTTTGCCACAGAGGTCATCGATAAGAGGAAGTACCACAGAAAGAACATGGATTTTCATAAGATGCAAGCTCGTAATTTGTGAATATACGGATATTTTTTATGTGTTTACTACATTTAGTAAACTGGAGGGAGTACATTTGGGCATATAAAGGTTCTGCTTACACAGAAGAGAGAACACAAGTGTATTTATATATATATTAAGTATTGTATGCAATTTTCCGACAGCAGCTCGGCCCTGTTCCATTCAGTGTTACAAACAAACAAAAATGGTCACAACAAAAACAATCAGGGAAGTAGTAGAGTCTAAAATTGTTTACGCCACCTTTTTAACCGGAAAATGTTTACACAAGTTTCATCTGAAAATATATATATATATATATATATATATATCGATATCATCTCTAACTACATCCATGACACATCCTCTTTTGCCAAAATGTGTAGAACAAATTACGTCAAATCACTTCAGATTTCAATGTGCATTGGCCTTTTGTCAGAGTTTCCCTGAGAGGTGTGTGTGTAGGTCCGTGGGATCATGTTTGGTATATTGTAATGTTCATGTACAGACGTGCTAATCATTTACTCACCTGAAAGCGCTGTTGGGAAGACTTTCCAACCCCTACAACCCCCACCCCCCTCCTCCTCCAGAAAAGGAATCACGTTTGTTTAACTGCACACCTCTACAGTTGTACAATTTGTTTCAGTTGGAGTGTTTATTGTCTGCTTTAATTCTCCATCAAAGGTTTTGTTTGCCTTCAACAGATCGGTGATTCCTATGCAAATGACACAAAACAAAGAACGACCCTTAAAGGAAAAATCCACTGCTGATGTATTATTGTTTAACAGGAGTGAAGCTGGATTTATTCTTCTACATGGTGTTGTAATGGAGGCTTTGTACCACCAAATAAATAAAAAAAAGTAATGTACACATTAGAGCCACTGAGGTAAAGAAAGAGGTGTTAGTGGTCAGATTGTTGATAGTGAACACAGCTTTGAGTGATTTAAAGAAAGGCTCAATATTCTCCTTTTCAATAACACTAGAAGAAAGCTATTGTGATCTATCGGAGTCATTTACAGTACACATCACAGTCCTCACAGCCGGTATTATTACTCTGTAAAAGCAAATATTAAAAGATAATGTAATTAAGAGTAAACTTTATTCCTATAATCTTTTGCTTCACATTAAAAAAACATCAGAAAATCATCACAAAACCAACATGAAACATCTTAAAGCATGAAAGAGACATTTGACTATACGGCTGTTTTTTAAGATGAAGCTTTACATCATTGCTCTGTATTAGAAAATGAAAGAAAAATGTACACTTGACTAGTTTATACGTATATATAACGAGTGCAGGACGTCCAGCGAGCGTTGCGGTGGTGCTATGACAATCAACGAGTGAAACTGTACAAATAAAATATACATATATATATCTATCTATTTCCACTTCAGCTAAACATCTCAACGGAAAAGCATAAATCCAGCTTTCTATTTGAAATGATGTAACATTTATTTTCTTTGTGAACCCTGTCAGATATTCTACTTCCTCAATTCCTCTCTTCCTGCGTGACTGTTGTCTAGAAAAGAAACCTTTTTCTCTCTAACCCTAAAGGAAACCGACGCCAAAACTAGCTCACTGTTGATGTTTTAGATCGATGAAACATTTTACTGTACTCGCTTTAAATATCTGGACAGTTGTCGTGGGCCATAGGAGAAAGAAAAATAAACCACTACAAAAAAAAAGGCCTAGAAATGACACTTTACCAGAAGCTGTTTTTATTTATATTAAGTTGGATTTTTCCTTTAAGTCACTGAAATAAATGTATATTTATTCCTAAAAAGATAATCCATGTGTTTTTAGCCAAACGTCACTGTCTCATTGCCCGCAGTGACTTTGAGCTTTCTTGTCACTTTCCTTCCTGTCATCCTGCTGAATACTCGTCCTTCGCACTGACCTTGTACATATACGCTATAGCTGAAACAAAATGCATGACTAAACCGACAGTCAAAACCTCTAAACGAAGGCCTTCTATAGCTCTGCAGGTTTGATTTGTGTAACATAACGCTACCACAAAGTCTAAAAGGGATGCATGTATGGGTTTCTCCTGTGCAACAGTTGACTCAGTTTCCTGTTAAGTGACTCTGTTACCTCCATCTCTGTATAATGCTACTTCACGAATGATAAGAGAATGTATTTTCTGTCGCAGTTTCCTAGTTGTTGGTTTTTTGCCAAATTACCTGAAGTTTTGGAGATTTTGGTCCCATCACAGTCGGACCAGACTCTTCTCTCTCTCTCTCTTTCTCTCTCTGTCTCTCTCTGCTCTGCAGTCGTCACTCTTTTCTCCTCTGGGGGAATCAGACTGTTGCTTGTTTTTCGCTCTCTTTTCTTCCTACTGTAGCATCTCACCGCGTACGAGTGTAAACAGTCGATTCTCGTGCTGAAAGAAACCCCCCCCACCCAAGTCGATCCGGCCCCCTCGCCTCCATCAGCACAACCTCTTGGCTTTTATTGAGAAAACTGAAGCAGGTTCTGTCTTGAAAGAGATTGCAGATCGGCACGTGCATCGTTTGCATAATGTGGACTTGAGTCCTTTGAAGCTTCTGCGTTACGCAGTCAACTGCATGACATGATAGACATTCTTATCCCATGTTATTTACAGTTTGATCTAGCTATACTGGAGTGTGTTTTAAGACATCAGATACGGTTGTTTTATGTTGTTGTTGCCTATCATGTCAGGTTTTGGACTGAGTAAAGTGTAACTCTGTGTGTTTTTTTTTTTCTTTCTGTTCTTGTGCAATGTTTAGTTCACTAGTTGCTTCGCACTTTATTTGTGACTTCCTAGCTTTTGAGCAGGGACTGTTCTGCCCGATGTGAATGCTGACTGTTTCACTCCAGATGTAAACTCCGGAGATATTTTCATGTCAAAGAAAAGATGAATTCTCTATTTTCCTTTGTAAACTATATTTTGGCTTGTCTTGTTTTTTTATCTGTGAATATTTTAGGGGATGCAAAACTAGAAAGGGCTTACTCCAGTGCAGCTTGTGCTCTCGTGTTGGAAGGGAACGGCACTCCGAATGTATTTCTTTGTTGGTTATTTCCCCCACACACACACACACACACACACATGAAAATCTCATCACGTTTGAGGGAGTCACAGTTCTCGCAGATTGGCCTTAGTAGTTAGTTGCAACCTCAATAATACTCAAGTGACGCAGTCTGCATCATTACTTTGACTACACATGCTGCCACTCCCAGAGTACTGTACGGTGCTGCAACACAGTCTCACTTCATGAAATTAGCTGGAACTCTAAAATGCAGGTTTCATTGTTTTGGACGTGAGGAATCTCTCCAGTACAACATGCTTTATTTTTCAAATGTTTCCGGCTGCTAAAAACATCTACCTGCAGGCAAAAAAGTAAAGAAACATTTGAGATGTCGCCTGTTGTAGTGGAGAAGAGTTGTTCACGCTGGTCTGCACTTCTGGTGCGCTTTCTCCAAGTTAGAAGTCAAAGAATAATGTTCCAACATACGTGATAAAGGTATTAAGATGCCTTTTTTAATTTGTCACATGTTTTCTTACAAGGTTAGCTAACAGCAACACTAACACAGGTAAAGATTTGACCTCAAGTTAGGCAGCTAATATACACCTTTGATTAAAGTGAAGGAAATGCAGTTATTAGGGTAAAAAACGTAAACTTTGTTCAGCAGGGTTTGAGGTTGTGTCTTTGCCAGATGCTTTCTTGGTGGGAAAACATTAACGTCTCACGTGTAGAACATGAATTTTGCATTTTGAGTCACTAATTTCTCAAACATTTGCTCAGTCTTGAGGCTAAACACTGAAACATGGAAAGCAAACTTTTTCCAAACAAGATAAACAAATCACCTCAAAATATATTTTCTACATCTTGTAAACTATTTTGTTTTAACTCATCTGCTTGTCTTTAGTCTGAGACACTACTTACTTGCATTACTTGTTAGCACAGTCATTTATGTTGCTGTTAAAAAGCAATGAAAGCTAAATCTTGTCCCAAACTGAACAAGCAGACGAGTGAACAGGAGTCCTGTGTTTAAAGGTGTATCCTCTGTCCCAGGATCAAAGGAAAGAGTTGCTGCTCGGTCTTTACTGCTTGTTTCCAGAGTGTTTTAGGTCATAAATTAAAATCTCCCTTTAATAACACAGGGTTTTCTAAATGACTCTACAGCTCTCTCTGGAAAAAAACAGTTCAAGTTCCACTTAAAGCTTATAGTGAGAATAGCATTATATCACTGTTGTCCTGTAAGTCGTAGTAAAAGATCTGTAGCTATTTATTTGTTGCCATGTGATTCTCCTTATGTGACCATTTGTTTATAAGATGAAAGAAAAATGTCAATTAAATTGAATGTGGAAGACAGATTTTTCTCTGCACATAGTCTTGATTTGCAGAATATGCTGATTAAAAAACTGTCCGATGTCATTTTACAACATCCACAGCGTGTTGCTGTGGACATGCATGGTGTTTCAATCCTGTTGTATATTGTCTTTGCTATCGTTTCTATTTTGTAATCTGTATTTCCAAATGCAAAATTTAAAAGATTATTTTGGATATGTGCATGCTTGTGAAATGTTCAGAATGTTGATTTCCACTAAAAGCTGTTGAGTTTGAAAAAAGTCACGTCTGTTACTTAAAATCAAATGTTTGACCTTGTTTGCAGTGTAGCTACTGTACGATAGGGCTTCACTATTAATACGTTTCGTATATAGAATGATTTTCTAGATATTTAAAGATGCTTTACATGACAAAAATATATTATTCTCAGTCTCTGGTTGTTTTTTTGGGGAAAGTTTAGAAGAATTAGATTTAGAAATTAGATAATTTTCCTGCACTTGAGCCCATTAATAAGAAACATTTCTTCATTGCTGATAAGCTAATATTCTATTATTATTGGTGAGACACTAGAATGAGTATTTTTTAATACGCACAGTCCTCTATATGAACATATAGTAAATGGTCACGTCACACCAGCAGAGTTTAAATTCATCCAGATAGTGCACATCATTTACCAAAATCCACATTTATTCATTAGTAACAGTTAAATCTTTGCAATAGTTCTTCTTTCAAAAGTATAAATTGAAATGTAAATATACAGTAGACAATATAGCTAAATTATTTTTTGGCACAATTACACAGTTTGCATCATATTATTATTATTATTATTATTTATATTATTATATACGTTTTTACTGCTTTGGAGTTTCCTCTTCTGTCGCAGTCGATCAGTTTTTATGTTAAACGTGGGGAGATTTCAGCATTTTCATAAATGTTTGCAATGTGATGATTTTATTTCTGAGCCTAGTTGTGCGTTGGAAAGTGTTCCCTAGAATTCCCTTTGGCTTGTCAGACCGCCAGCCGGACCTGCTGGGCTCTGTAGGTGTCAAAGTCCTCGGGAAGAGTGTCTGGAGAGAGAGAAACAACAGACATCAGACAACAAAATACATATGTAGGCTTAACTAAAATCTTCTTTTATTTAGTAATTAGAAGAGATTAATAATAGCGTTAAGTCTGAAAACAAATTGTTTGTGGCCACAGTCCTGTCTCTCAAACGGAAACCTGACTCACCGTTGCAGCGATAACGCAGGTTGGCCCAGATGATGTTCTCCTGGGAGAAGCAGAAGACTCCTAGACGACCTCCTCTCATTGTGGTGTCGATGATGACGCCTGTGTCCGCCACCATCTGAGGACCCTCGTAGAAACGAACTCTGCACACCAACAGAGAGCAGGTAGGTTAACAACACACAGCAAAGGATGGATTCATGATCCGTAGGTTTGTTCATAAGACAGGTTAGAAGCAGTAGGAGTGAGTATTTCTCCTCTTTTGGTGGAGCTTTTAGCAGTTTCTACAACCCTCCAGTCTTTGTGCTAAGCTAGGCTAAACATGACAAGAACTCACAGAGAGGAAATTGACCTCTAACTCGGTCAGTACCTGATGTAGCCATCAGCAGGTCGGTGTTGGAGGAACCAGCGGTAAGAAGTCTTGTCCTTCCAGCCAACATTGCGAGCATCTTTCCACAGGAGTTTGACCTGGTCACTCGTGTCGCCGGTGTGCCACAGGGCGTTCCTCAGGTTTTCACCTGGACCCGTGTTCGACTTGACAGCCTTTTTAAAAACCACAAATGACAAGAAGTCTGGCAGGGTGTCCACTCTGGTAACCCAAAGCTTGTTCTTATTAATGGCTTAGGAGGACCAGCTAACAATCTTAAATGTGAATATATAATTTTTAGACTACCTTCAGTTGGATGCCTGGTTCTGCCACGGCTCTGAACGGGTTTGCCTGCCAGTAGATCTGTTCCACCTGCTTCCACATCACCACGTAGAAACTGGAGCTGTCCTGGTACCCGAAGATGAATCCTGCGTAGTCGTCGTCCGTTACCGTGTTTACATGAAACGTCCCTTCAAAATCCACACCACTGAAAGCAGTGTAACCTGGTGGAGACATTGTTGCACACGGGTGTCACTGGATGTCTTAAAGGACCAAGAAGTGCTGTTTTAAAGTACAATGTTGAATTCATTTTAAGTGGAACAGGTTAGAAAAAGGCCTTAGATGGAGAGCCAGAACACCCATCCTCCCTATCAAATAAACATTTCCTGTTTGTGAAGAAAACTTTAAAGCTGGAAAAAAGATGTACCCATAATAATCTTAACTTTGTCCTGCAATTATAACAAACCATGTGTACTTTGCTTCTAATTTATTACAAACATAGAATAACCTCTAGTAATTGTCAGCATTTAAGACTCAGATACATCTGGCTAATAACCAGTTGCCTGCATAAGATGCTACAGCATTTAGTTACAAATCCCAAAGTTTCAAGGACCCATTTAAAACAGATACACTCATGATACTGTAAAGCACTTTAAGATTTTCATTTAAATAGCCAGACGTTTTGAAGAATACACATATTTGCTTGCTGAGCTATGAATAAATATGCTACTGCCAGCTGGCTTAGTTAAGCATAAAAACTGGACATGGAGAAACAGCTAGCAAACATCTTAATTTAGCTTTAGAGGTGCTGGCAGGCAGATTTTGTTACTTTTGGAAAGAATCAGGTACAAGAATTTCACTAGTGATGTTTCGACCAACTACAGGTTGTCCTCAGGTAAATACCCACAGGAAGATCATCATAATCATCTAATCACATTCATGTTTGTCTAGAGATTCTTGTTACAAGGAAAATCAAACACATGAATGTAAACTGACATACAAATATATTTCAAAGAAGAAGCACAAACTTCCAATCAATATTTTTGCTGTACATATCTCTCGTTTCCTTCCTGTGGGTATCTGTCTGAGGAAGACCTGCAGTTGGTTGAAATGTTGCTAACAACATTAAAGGGAGTTCCAGTGTCCAAGTACTCTCTGGATTGCAGTTTTATAGATTGTTTTGTATCCTGCTATTTTCCCACTGAGGTTTTGTGGATGTGAACACGAGTGCTCTATAACTTAGTGGCGTCAATCTTCTCATGTAACTCTCAGCAACAGAGATAATGGAAAAGCACTGAAGGTCCAGTGTGTAACATTTAGAAAGATCTATTTGCAGAAATCAAATATAATATTCATAGGTATGTTTTCATACACAAATAATCACCTGAAAATAAGAATCATTGTGTTTTTATTAACTTAGAATGAGCTGTGGGTGACGAATGTGATGGTTAGGCAAGGAGGTTGTGATCTGCAACTGCAGCGCTAGATGCCACTAAATCTTACATGCTGGTCCTTTAAATGTCTAACTATTCCTTTAAAACAGCATATTGATGCTCTTACCAACAGCCAAGCCAGGATCACTGTTCATAGTCTGGACAATCTCTCTTCCCTGCACAAACAAAACAATGAATTTAAGAGAAATGTAATCTGATTGATTGATCGATTGATTGTAGTATTGTGGGACAAAGACAGAACAGGAACAAACAAGTCACTTAACCTGGTTCAGCACCACCCAGTTGGGGTCGATCTGTGCGTCTCCCTCCGGATCTAAAACGACGGTCTGGTACTCCCTGAAGTCGGTTAGGGTGACCTCAGCGTTTTCTGGACAAACATCGATGGTGTCGATGATCGTGTCGTTGTCGAAATCCCTCTCGCATACATTACCCACGCCATCACCTGAGAAGATTAGGAGTCGTAAAGAGTCGTTAAGAACAAAACTTGTAAGAGAAATTAAAATAATTTCTACTGAAGTCATTCAGGGGTACAACCCACCGTTAGAGTCCTCCTGCAGAGGGTTGGGGATCAGACGGCAGTTATCAGGACCAGGTGGTAGCAAGTCTGGGATGCCGTCGTTATCATCGTCATCATCGCACTCGTCTCCCTTGCCGTCCTTGTCGGTGTCCAGCTGGGAACTGTTGATGACGGCTGGACAGTTGTCCCGAGAGTCTTGGTGACCATCACCATCACTGGACAAGAGAGACTTTTACTGGCACAAGCACATTACACTAACTTGTTACACAGATGGTTAAGAATAAATATATGTGATGTGATCTATGAGGTCACACAGTACCTGTCCTTGTTGGTGTCGCAGGGGTCTCCAATCAAGTCGTTGTCCACATCCGTCTGAGAAAGATACATTTTTTGAATATGAAACTTGGAGTGCATGACTTCTGCATCACTGCAGCAAGGTGATGAGCTGAACCATTATAGGTTGGCAAAAAAGTCTTTCTATTGTTAAGTTGATTTTTAAGCTTTTTCGTGCACTTTAGCCCCTGAAAAAGGTATTAATTTTTATTTATTTATCCAAGGGATTTTCATCCTTTTTTACAATGTAAGTATCTGTGTTTTGGTGGGGCTCAGTTGGAAAGTTTCAATTTGTGAATGACTGAATGCCTATATTCAAATTTCAAATTTGATAAAACCACAACCACACATTCCAGATGAAGCAGATTAGTTGAGTGTTTGACTGTTACTCCACAATTATACCTTTTTTTCTCAAACCTTAACTTTAATTGTTGTATATTTAGTCATGAATCACTGGTCGGAAGAGTTAAACCTGTACAGTATGAGCTCACCAGACTTAAAAATTACTCTTGAGTTACATTTTTTATACATGTTGAAGACTCGTCTGTAACCAGAAGAAAAGGAGCGTTCTGACCTGGTCAGGGTTTGGAACATAAGGACAGCTGTCGCAGGCGTCTCCCACTTTGTCTCCATCACGATCTTTCTGGTCAGCGTTGGGAACCCTTTGGCAGTTATCCAGGTGATTGGGGATTCCTGATAATAAAATGGGCCTCAGTGAATGTTTAAGTAACTTATCGTACCCATCTGCCTTCCTCTTAAAGCGCCAACTGAACATAATTCATATTACAGGCCTCTCTTATGTTAGTGTTTACAAATATTGGTCCAAATTCCTCAAAATTTCAGCTACTGTTCATAACTCAAAACATCAATACTAACTGTATTATCACTGTAAAAAAAAAAACATGTAGAATACTAACCGTCCCCATCAATGTCTTCATCACACTCATCACCATATTTGTCCACATCCGTGTCTTTTTGGTCGTTGTTTTTGACGGCACGGCAGTTGTCGCAGGCGTCGCCAAAGTCGTCCTCATCGATGTTCCTCTGGTCCACATTGGGCACCAACACACAGTTATCCTGTAGAGAAGCAGTTTTAGTCTCTGTAAGGACAGTGAGATGAGAACCCCAGATACACAGGCTATTCATTTATTTTTATATCACATCACTGTCTTTTAGGTATGAACCTGTGTGTTAGGGATCCCATCCCCATCTGCATCGTCATCACAGGCATCTCCAATCCCATCACCATCGGCATCTTCTTGACCAGAGTTGGGCACAGTGAGACAGTTATCCTGAAAAGAAAAAACACTCCCAGTTAAAACAGACTACAAGAGGGAAAACTAAAATCAGATCCTTTCAGTGAACAGTGTTTGATATATAGTATAGTTGATATATAACTAAACTAAAAGTTTTTGCTTTGAATTTTGGTGTCTTATGATGGTCAGATTGTTCTTTCTAATGCAATTTAAACCCCAAACTACAGCCTTAAAAAACCTTGAAGTCAGTACCTTTCTGACAAAGTGTGAGCAAAATGTAACTTTATAAGGTACAATTTCTCACCATGTATCACAAAATACAGCATATATTTAAAAAAAAAACTATATAAGATATATTTTTTTCTTTGCAGATGACTAAATCATTTATGTTATCATTTATGCTTATGATGCTTGTGTCTTTTCGTCACAATTTTTCAAAATTGTATATATATATATACAGTATATTTAATTTATATATGAATCTAAAGGAGACTCACCTTGTTACAGTTACTCTCAGGACAGTCCAGTTTCGCATCGGGGAAACCATCAATGTCAATGTCAGGCCCGCAGAGATAGCCGTTGCCAGCCCATCCGACTCCACACTATGAGGATAGATAATGTTTTATGTACTGTACAGACTATTTTATTTGGCCCTGTTGTGTACTGCATATAGTATCAGCTGATGGTAAGTGCTTAAACAGACCTTTGATTTCACAATATCTGGCACACATACTCAGAGTTGTATACTTCAAAGAGTTGGGTCAAAAATATTTAAACGGCTTTGTCATATGTTTAGCAGCTTTGACAGACTCTGTAAATTCTATATTTAAAGCTGTGCTTTAATGCCTTGCTATCTAATTTAGAAGGACTTAAAAAATGTGTGTCTAAAGCTGTTTATGTTGAGATTTTTATGTGAAAGTAGCCTATGCATATCAGAAATTGGGGCTGTAACACATAAATACTACACCATCTCAACCTATCATTAGCACAAATTAATTTACATTGTCTTAAGTCCCTGTTAGAATAGAATAACTCAGCACAGAGAAGCTACTGAAGCCCCCTTTCTTTTTGAGAATTTGAAACCCAGAACATGAACTAGACAGCTTAATTTATTCACCTGACACTCGATTATACCCTCTCGGTGGACGATGCACTCAGCGCTGGCGTGGCAGGGGTTGGGTTGGCCATTCCCACAGGCTCTCTCCGGCTTACAGCCACGTCGCTGATCTCCAACATAGCCCGCCAAACATGCACCACACCTGAATGAGCCCTAATGACACACAGAGTAAACAGACCCATCATATCTCTAATAAGGGCGAGCATCAGTCTATGTTCCTACGTATGTATTGCTGTGATAGAACTTCCAAAGACTGTACTGCGCAGCATAAGGGAGAAACTGTGCATCATCTTGGATTTTACTTGGGTTATACAGACTGACATTACAGGACTATCCGTTAAAGCCTGTGTTTTTGTTTGCTGCATTTTCAAAACATGATCTCTGGTGCAAAATGTTTTCTTTTTAGATTGCAGCAGCAACAATTCAGCAGACATTCATCAAATAATCTGGTGTGGCTCAAAATTGGTAACACACAGCGTGACATGCAATTAACGTGCAAGATCGCTGTTATTGCAGTGTAAAGGGACTTTCAAGGGCACAGAAGTTATTATTCTAAAATTTAGTTTAACATTAGCAAAAGTACAGAAAAGTCATAAAAATGGGGAACTAAAAACAGAGTTAACAACAACAGCTATCAACTTTTCATTTATAAGAGGATTATTGGGTTATTTCTTCTTTGAAAGGTTACATAGTGTCGCTTTAATTCATGTTTCTGTTACTTTACAGCTGCCTTTGCCTTTCACACCAATGAGTTTGTATATTTAATCTCATTTTTTTCCATTGAGGAGCTTAACAACCACTAAATGCCTGAAATGGTTGCGTCCCTCAGATAGCACTTCAGTAACATGATGTGATCCTGCAAAACTTTAAAACTCCAAATGCACTGAAGTCAGTTTTTATGGGCTACAGGGTACTCTATAGCAGCAGATTTCCTGCAAAGGTGACAGTCAGTAATTTATCTTAAGTAGTGTTTATACTCACAGGAGTGTTCATGCAGACTGAGTTCACCACACAGCCCCCATTGTTGAGGCCTTCACACTCATTGATGTCTTTGCACACCTTGATAGGACAAACAGACAGAAAAAAATTAAGTGTAGCAGAGTGAAGACAGTCCTGTATTGAGGATTAGGGCAGTGCAGACCAGTGCACACTGTTTGACATACTGTATGTACAGAGGAGAGTGAGGAGGTGTTGCTGAGGAATGTAGAAAGGAGGTGGTGAGAAGCAAAGACAAACATGATGAGGTGCTGAGAGGAGACTTTCTTCTCCCCCGGGTTTTATCAAAAACAATCTCAAATAGAGATGATATTTGTCTTGAATTCTTTCCTTAATTCAGACTTGATACGTTTTAGAGGTTCTAAGGTTTAATGTTACTTTATTTGGACCCATAGGTAGATTTGGTTTGCTGTACAAGACAAGGCATTACTCTTGACAAAAATATAAAAACAACGAACAACTTAGACAAGAGACAAACATAATAAAAACAGGATAAAGATAAAATATAAAAGTGTCCAGGCTCTCAAAATCAGAGAGAGACCAATAAAAACCACTAGAATAAATAAGGTAAAAGCAAGAAAAACTCTGTGATGTGTTACTACAACTTGTTAATCTGAATGATAGCTGCAGGAACAGCTATTTTTATACTGCTTTGATCTACATCTTGGGACTATAAACCTCTGTTCAGAAGGAAGAAGCTGAAATTCACTGTGCAAAGGGTGGGAATCGTCATTTAATTATTGAGCTGGTTGTCCGCTGTAACTGTCTGGTGTACAGGGATAAGCTGTGACTCACCAGTCAGCCTACTAGACCATATAACAATTTGACTGACGGAGTTTCTGTTCTTTAGAGAAAGGATTCCAAACACAGAAGAAAAGGATAAAATTGATTCAATAAACACACGATAATACAAGGTCCTCATGGTTTAGTCAGAGTGGAAATAGGACAGTTTCCTTAGACAGAACTAACGCTGAGCAGTTACTGTAGGAGACTATAAGACCTAATTCCACTACTAAACACAAGTCTTTCGATTTTGTAATATATAAAAATTATTGTAATTTAAATGTGTTATAGAGTCCTAGTTCATTATTCACAGACACTGACCTGTTTGTTGGCGGTGGCGTAGGCGAGGCCGACGCCCTGGACCTGGGGGCCAGTGTATCCAGCAGGACAGGAACCACAGCGGAAACCTGGGGAGGTGTTTATACAGCGCACACCCATGTGACACGGCATCACAGTACACTGTTGACAACAGAGATACAGAAACACACATTAAGACGTTCATCAAGAATAACACATTTTTCTTTTAGGTCAACATATGGGAGTTTACTAATGACAATCTAATTAGTTTTGATATTAAAGATCCTGTATACCCACTCAGGCTGATTTTTTAAGTTTAAACTAAAATCATTTTACTAGTATCCCCTCCGTAGTGACATATATGTCTGCGTACCTCATCCACATCAGTGCAGTGGGTACCGTTGCCCTCCATGCCTTCAGGACAGTGTCCACACTTTATACCCTGAGGTGTGACCGTACATTTCACCCCTGGGTGGCAGGGGTTGGGCACACAGGATGGACGAGGCTGCATTCCTCCCATCCCTGAGGAGAGAGAGAAGATCAACCATTATTGTTCCATTGTTTTTCAGTATTATTGTTTATATCTTAAAAGTCTGAAACTAGGCAAGACATAGAGTCATAAACATAAATCATTGAAGGAGCTGTTCAAAAACAGTGTTGAAAGGTATAAAAATTAGCTGTCACCATCAGTGTAAAACCTAAACTTCAAATTCAAAATATATGTAAATAGAACAATGTGTGTATTGTAGTACAAAATCGCTGGTCAGGGTTTCTGTTCAACTCACCACACGCTTCACACTCCATTACGGTGTTCTTCAGAAAAACTATCTCTTTTATCTGGAAAATAGAATCAAATGATGAAGTTTTATTATTAAACTGAATCTAATGAACCATTTTAATACATGGAGACTTGTTCACCCTGTTCATTTTTGAGGACTGAGGAGCTTTTAGAAGTAGAGCCCTCTGGTGTAAAGTGTAAATATAAAGGAGTTTATTTAAAATCCTCAAAATCTAAATGCATTGGAGAATAATTTATTTTAATTTTATCTGCAAACATAGACACAAAGATACTATAAGCAGCCCAGTCTGTGTGCACACATACGTATGTTTAGATACACAAAATGTAGCTAACCAGCTTTATGAACAGATACGTATTAGTCATTGCTCACTCTCTTTTTTTTACCTGTTGTTTCAGAAGCTCTTTAATCTCAGCCAGTGCGAGGTTCGTCATTTTAATCTGACTAATAATTTCTCCATCTGAAAATAAAAAATAAGGAAAACAGTACAATAATATCAAGAGATAGACAACACAACCACAGGTATACTAATACATTGTTAAATATGGGTACAATATGACTTGGGATGTAATCTTAAAGGGTTAAAAGGGCATTTTTCATTTCATCTGGACTTTAAGTCAGATCTTTAAGCACAGTGTATAAATACTTTGTAGCTGTAGTAGGTAGAAGTATTAGCATCAAAATATACTTAAAATACAAAAAGTAAATGGCCAAATCAGAACAATGTACATTACTTTATTGTATTAAACTTTAATGTTGCATCCGGTAAAAGTATTTTTAGTATATATACTGCTGGATATCTTGTGAATTTCCCCCGGGGACCAGAAATATATTTTTTCTTTATACTTTGTATTATTAATCTGATCATGTAACTATAGGTATCAAATAAATATAGTGCAATAAAAAGTACAATATTTTGCTGTGAACTGTAGTGGAGTAGAAGTATCAATGGTAGAAAATAGAAATAGTAAAGTACAAGTACACACACACAAAACAAACTGGTATAAAGTTTTGTCTTTTCATTGAGCTCATCAGTCTTCCTGTTGCTCCAGAAGCTCACTGGGAGGCAAATATGGACATCATGCATTGAGGGGGGAGGAGGGGAGAACACAAATGTCCCCCTGTACAACATGATCCACTGCCTGTCAAATACCAAAGTCTAATACCTGACGTTCCTCAGCCACCGCAGGCCATTTGTATCCACAGCCCACGCATTCACTGGAGCACAGAGAGGTTCTGATTGCAGCTGCAGAATGATTTTCCAGATATGGAATGATACAAGATTTTATGGAAGAAAAGCTTGTGTGCTTACAGTAACTAAAGTCTGCCGGCGACTTTGAGTTTCTACAGTGTAAAATAGTAAGTGCTGATCTGGACTTTTGATGCTGATTGTCAGTCAGTCAGTCAGTCAGTTTACTGACTTTATGGCTTTTCTCTAACTGTGCTAACTGTCACATTATATTTATACACAAATAAACACTTCAATGGTTTTACAAAAGTATGAAATCACTTCTTATTTACTATAGTCCACTGTATTTACTGTCCACCATTTTATTTCAGTGTTCAAAGAGTGTGTACATTAATGCAATGTGTCACATTTAATAGATGTGTAAATTAAGAGTTCTTTGACACTACAGCTGTGAGAGAAGACACAGCAACCTTTAGGGAGTAGTGAGTTAACCTGACTCTTAAAGCAGCAACAATGAACTTTCATTTTTTTGTTGTTTCTGGTGGCGCCTGCAGACAAACTGGCAGCGTTTCTATCGTTGCGTTTCAGGAATCAAGAATCTTCTTGTTGATGGTCTTGTGTGCTTATGTGGGTCACATAGAGGCTTCATAACCAGTTAGAAACTCCTTGTAGGTTTAAGTAGCTCACTTTTAATTTGTTCATGAGAATATCGGTGACTTGTTCTGAAGCCTGCTTGGCTTAAAAGGAAGTGGTGTTGACTTAGTTCAAGTTAGTAAAGTTCACTTTAAATCTGCAATAACAGATTTTGTGGCAGCAGAAACAAGTTATGAACAATTACGTATCAGAGAGGGAAACATCTGTCTCTTTAGCTGCTAACTGCTCCCCTGCTCACCAGCCTGTCTCTAACTGTCTGCCTGTTGTCTGGTGCTGATCAGGTGAAACCCGCACTATGAGAGCGGTGAGAGGGAACCAACTGGACTAGATACTCTGGGATACTCAGGTGTGGTCAAATCCTGAAGCAACACTCCGCTTGTACTAATTGACCAATCATCCCCCCCACCGACCACCCCTTCCCCCAGAGGAGTCGTACGAGGGCAGAAATCTCCTGAGCATGAAGCGCAGGAAATGTGGTCTTCGCATTAGCAGCAACTCTGTTTACTGAATGGATTCCACAGCAGAAACAAGAGATACTGGAAATAAATCACTCTCACTGCTAATAGGAAGGTAAATGAGATGTTGTTTTTCTACAACAGAAAGCTCACAGTGATTGTTTTTCCTCATTGTGTGCAAGTGCAGTTGGGTTCTCTGAAAAGCTTTGCACAGAAAACCTAAACACCTCTGAGCTCTTGAACTCCTAAACAAGTCAAATACATTATGAGATACTGATGAAAAATTAACGAAATTAAACGCATTTTCTTAACAAAACTATAATTATTATTATTTTCTTAGGCATCTTTGACATTTTGCTTTTGCTGCTTCTCAATTTTAACAATTTCTGCACTATAATTTTGGATTGAATAGTCAATTTACATACATTCACAATGTTAAATAATTCATATAAATAGTTTATACAAAAGCCTGAATGTATTTTGGTTGTTCTTAATTGTTTTTAGTACTTATTTGCTACTGATGTGCCGTGCACTTTAATTTGAACAGCACTTTGGTCAACTCTAATTGTTTTAGATCAGTCAAGTTTCATCCTCTTGTTTCCCAAAGCAAAAATAATCCAAAATACTCACCTCTCTGTCCTGCTGCAGCGTGTCTTCCTATGCAGAGCGCACAGGTCATCACCAGAAACCACAACATGGTTGAATCTGTGCTGCAGATGCTGTTCAGGTACAGCAGCTTCATCTCTCCTCTCTCTTCTGCCTTTAGCTCTCTCTTCTCTTCTGCTCCTCCTGCAAACCTAGTTCCAGCAGTCCTTTCTCCCCTTGCTTTTGGTCTTTATACCCCATCCTCACACCCACCCTCCACCTCCCCCTCACTGGCTTACATTCCCGTCCTTTCCCCTAAAACTCCTCTGCAAACCAAAATTTGGGGAAGTCCAGCAAATGGAAGTAGGAGTTTTATTGCACAATACTTAACACAACCTCATATAATACATCAGCTTCTGTGTTTTAATTTTGGGCCCTAATTTTACCACGTTGGTTGTTAATACTTTTAAACTAAAAAACTATTATCTGGTCTATATTTGACTAAAATGTCTGAATGTACTTATTTTATTGTTTGTCCAATGAAAAAGTAAACTAATAGTTGTTTTTTTTACTTTTTCATAGTAATCTTCGTCTTCTGCTGTCTCCATACACACTCAAGTTTTTAATTATTAGTAAATGAACATTTTGAGAAGTAAAGCATGATGTTTATAAACAACATTTGTTTAAACACATTTGTTTTACGTACTGCATTACACAGTAACCATTATTTCTACGAGCCGATCAGTAGCCACATTTCCTGATTATCAGTAAAACTGGGGTTAAAAAATGTTTACAAAGATACTACGTTTCCTTTTTATTAGCTTCTGACATCTGAATGAAGTATCACAGAAAGAAACACAACTCACTTTTTACATAAAATCAGAAAATAGGCTTCAGATCCAGTGCGGATTTTACAATAAACCCGTTTACGAGTTTATGATTACAACTCTGTGTGTGTGTGTGTATGTGTGTCTGTCAGTAATGGGATCGACAGATGTCGGTTACATTCCTGGCAGTGAAGGTTTTTCGTCCAAATCACCTTGATAAGCTCTCACCACCTCCACTCTCTTCGTCCCCGCCTGCACGCTGCCTTGCCCAAAGGGGCAGGGAAGTCTCACTCCGGGCCTTCACTGGAAAAACAAACATAGCAGCTCGTTTCTGTCGTCATGCTGGAGAGCTGTTTTATTCTGACGTGGAAGAACTTTTCAACATCTCTGAGATCTTTCTTCTCCCCTTTACACTGCAGGGAGAAAGACATTAATTTAATCCTAACTTGTTAAATAATATCTGGTTAATCAAATCCTGAACAGGTTTCCCATTCAGTCCCTTTTGAGGTTGTTAAAATGATCTTATTCCACACTGTCTGACTGTATCATATATGTTTTTATCAGCTTATTCCAGCTTTGGTGTCTAAGCTTTATGATGTTTATATTCAAATCAAAGACTGATGTGTTTTTTTAGCTACACATTTTAAACAAAAGGAAATATTTTTAATGTTTTTTGCACAATTTTAGACTATTTTTAGATCTGCTATATTACATTAGAATTTAAAATAAAGTAAGTTTGTTTTTGAACCCACCTGGCAGGCTTTGTGGCATTGTAGGTAATGTAGGCACCAGGTTTTAACAAAGAAGAAGAATGCATGGAATAAAAAGGACAATCTGTTTTGTCTGTTTCCGTCATGGGTCCGACCATTGCCAGATCAGTGGATTATTGAGTTAAATTGTTGCTCAATTGAAATATTGAGTTTAAAATGATCAGCACCACATGGTTGCTGTGTTGCTGCCATCTAAAGTTCAATGTGAGATCCACACTAAGAACAAGTCTCTCAGTCCTGTCTATCATCTTGATGAAAATGTGTCAATTAAAATGCTAAAATTTTGACATTTTCAGATACTTACTGTATTATTTTAATTAGTTTAGAGGTAATCTTTCTGTTGTGATTTATAATCTTGAGGTATTCCAGTTCTGTCTTTCACTTGCACCTTCACTCATCCCATAATTTAAACCAAAGTCATCAATAGAGGATGAAGTCCATCTTCGGACTGCGTCCTGTGTCCTGCTTAAGCTTCAGAGATGATTTCTGTATGTGAGCTCTAGCAGAGCAACAAACGTAAGCAACAGATTTCTTACCTCCCCGATCGTCTCTGCTGCTGTGAGGAATGTTAAGGTTAAAGGTTGAGTGTAACAACCTCCTGCAAAGTTCATTAGTGATGCTTTATTGCCTGCACTACAAGAGTCTGTCAGTGCGGCAGGGACATGACCTCGAGTTGACCTCAGACCTTTCCTGTCACCCCCCAACAGCCTCAGAGTTACATAACAATAGACAAACGTAGTCCTGACTGTCATTCTTGGAACGGTGTCGGTCTTAAATGCATCTTAAAAGGTGGAATTATAGCATTTTTTTTTACTACAGTTAATAATAAGTGCAATGCATAAACACTTTTAAGTCTCAGATCTTAAAAAAATATATTTTAAAAGAGCTCCAGAGTGAGACTTTTATAACCAAGTCACCAGCAGATGGCTGAATTACGGCACAAAGAAACAGGCTTCACACTTTCCAACAGAGAGATATAAAAGATATGAAAAAATATTATGGAAAAGGATAATGACAAGTTAATAAAAAGACACAAGGTCTGCTCCAGTTCCTGCACAACATTAAAAAGTTAATATCATAGATTTGAAGATTGATTCTGAATTTTGGTGAATTTGAAAGCTTGTTTAAACTTGTACATTTGCTTAAGAGAAGTACTTACTTGAGTTTTTTAATGTTACTTTTACATTTATTATTTTACACAAAACAAATAATAAACTTCTCAAATAGTAAATGAACTTGGCGATTTAAACTACATGCCACATTCACACAGTTTCACACACCGATTAAACAGCACTGACCATTAAAAACCTAAAAAACAATCAGTTTCACTTTGATCAAACATCTGAAATAGATTCTACTGTTGTAAAATGTAATATCATGATACACACTGCTTCATCTTAAACTTTATTACTTCTGAATAGTTCAAATTGAAACAAATACCAATAATAACCACCAAGACACATGTTTCTCTTGATTTTATTTAAAGACATGAAGTTGTCCTCACCTCAATGTAAAAAGCAGCGATGTTCTTTCACTTTATGCTTTATTCACATTTGAATTTCCAATTGAGAGTCTGATGAATTTGTATTTTCTATTTCTTTCTGAACTGAAATAAGGTTTGGTGGACTTCAAGAAAAACCACTGACACTCGGTAACACAACTACTGATGTGGAACAGAGGCCATGCAGCTCCTAAACGTGGATCCCCACACAGTGTTGAGCACAGATGCAGATGTTCACAAACGTAAATAAATAGGTTTAAGTGTCCAGGTCAGGTTGAAGTGTGAAACATTTGCTGTGGTATTTACAGAGTCCTCGTACTGTGTAAAATGCAGAAAGCACCATGTTGCTCTAATAGAAAGGGTCTCATTTGGTAAAACATCAAACTGCCCCTTTACCTAGAAAGGAATGGGAAGTCCCATCATGTGGAGGCCATGATGGGGGCGAGTCAGATGCAGTTTCAGCGGTGCAGCGTGGCGTCCTACTCGGCTTTCTTGGCCTTCCTCTTGCGCGCACCATCGCTCAGCTCCTCCTTGGTTTTGAGAGGTGAAGATGGGGCAGCGGCGGGAGGGTGGTGGTGGTCTTCCTCAGATCCACCCAGAGGGGAGCCGAACAGCAAGTGGCAAACCCAGGACTCGATGAGGGCGAAGGGGGAGCCATGAGAGTGTCGGGCGGTCATCACCACCTGGAGGAAGATGGTGTTAGACAGAGGTTTCCAAAGTTTCCCATGCCAAATACTACATACAGTAATGTTTTTATAAATTATATTTTATAATAATACCCATTATAATCGGGTAATAATCAGGTCATTTTATTCATTTTTATTATTTTTTAAAGCATCTTCCCTAAACATTTCTGAGGCCCCCCACTTTGAAAAACAGTGAGTAAGAGGAGATCAGTATGATTTTATGATAACTAACCGATCATGTTACAAACTGGGGACATGGAGTTTGTAAAATGTAGAGGTTAACTGGGCAGGGGCATTCTGGGAATTGTAGGATGAAGCATTTTCAGAGCTTAACTCCTACCAGGGACAAAAATATCAGGATATTTCAAGCTCTGCTGTCTATTTTGACCATTTTGATCTGTTTTGATCTGTTTTTAAACGCGTCTCTCCAACTTCTCGTGACAAATAAGTCAAAGTGGTGTGTTTCATTCATCCTGTATAGTGCAACTCATAATTTCAAGTTTAAAATGCCCCAGAAAAGCAAACACTGTCAACAACGCTTCACACAGCTGATCTCACCTTGCTTGAGGCCATAAAGAAGGTGAAGGCGAGGATGAGGGTGCTCTTGGACACTGGCAGCCAGTGAGCCTCCTGCATGGTGAAGAGGATGGCTCCGTACAGACTGGCTTTGGTTGGGCTGCAGAGACGAGAGACAAAACATCTGTAAAACATCTGACTGCGGCAGGGAACAGGGTACCACTTCTCTAGACCAACATACATCTCTCACAAAGACTGAAAACATACAATTCTACTATTATTATTTTTTGCGTTTTCATTTATTTTGAATGTATAATTGTTGTAGTTGAATCTTTTGAGTGAAGTTTGAACGTTTCTCTGTAAGTTTAACAAATTAAATACAATCCAGGTAGTTTTTCTTATAGTGGACGAGAGATTTTCATCTGTCAGTGACATTGTGTAAATGTGGCGCAGTAAAGACTTTGATTCTACCACCAGGTGGCACAAAAGTCACAACTCTTCTACACATGACTTCAACAAACCTGCTGTGTTTCTAGAAAAAGTCTGGCAGTGTTTTGTGTCCAGCTTTTTGTCACCATAACTTTTAAGTCCTGGTTTTGTCAACATGCTTGAGGAGGCAGCGGTGAGTACATTTCCCCCGTCAGCAGCAGGAAAACAGACTTACAATGACATGTTGAGGATCTCGTTGGTTTCGGGCCTCCACACACCGCGCAGCAGCTGCTCAAAATTGGAAATGAGAGCCACTCCAGACCCTGCGAAGATAAAAATAGACAGTGGAAAAATGAGGACAAAAAAGTCTCTGTGTCTCGTGTGACTGCTTTTATCTGGCTTCAGCTTTTCTCTCCTATTTTCAACGTGGATGCCTGCAGGGCCCCACTGTTGAAACAGCAGGGGGCAAAACCAGGACAACCATTTATATAGGCCTATATTTCTACACGTCTCTACTATCTGAGTGAAAACAGTTCAGGAAATCTATGGTTTGTGTGTGCAGGTTTTAAGATATTGTACACTTACATACAGTCGAGCATATATATGATTCCTCCATCATTTAAAAGCAGTTCTGGGATCAAACATAAAATTTTTTCTTTCCACTTTCTTCATTTCTAGAAGTCAAACTAAGCTGAACTGACATTCTCCAGTTACCCACGTATCCTGGTTTCTCTGAGTAACCTGGCACTGTCTCACGTAAACATGAATGAAGGGCAGCACATGTGCTCACTGACATGAACATGTGCTGCCGTTCATTCATGTTTAAATGTGGCAGCTGTGTAGTTTCCTGAAGGTGTTGCTCTCTGTCACTCACTGAATGCAGCTGTCAACACCAAGCTGTATTGAAGCTGCTGTGTGAAACAATTCATTAGATCTATCAGCAAATAGTAATCTAATATTCACTGGTATGTTTTCACTGGAAAATAAGAATCGTTGTGCTTTTTTGTTTAGAAAGGGATCTGCAACTATGCTACTAGATGCTACTAAATCCTACACACTGTGCCTTTAAAGAAACAGCAATAATTAATCAATAAGTGGATCGAAAAATAATCAAAGGAAATATATTGATAATTAATTATAATCGTTTTAGTACTTTTTCAAGCAAACATTTGTTAGTTTCAGCTTCTAACTTGTGCTTTTCTTTGTCTCATGTGATAATAAACTGAATATTTTTATTTAGGTTTTGGAGAGTTTATCTGACAAAACAAGTTGACATCATCTTTGGTTTTAGGGAATTGTGATGGTCACAATTTCTTTTTTTCTTCTTTTAATTGACTAATTAAACCCAAATTTAAACATGATTAACTTTTATGCCTCATCTGTCTTTGCTAATCTGAATAATTGAATATTGTTGTAACCATATAAAGACATTTACAACAACGAATGGAAGGAAATCACTGTGGAATCACCTTTGACGTATCCAACGATGACCATGATGAAGTAGCCGTGGTGGTAGGCGTGGCTGGCGTGGTGAACACCGGCGGCGATCTTACGAGTGCGGACGACTTCCTTCAGGGCGACCAACACCAGCTTGACGGGCAGGAAAGCCACACATTTATAGAAGAGGTTCAGTGGGCAGTAAAAGACGAGGTACCTGTGTTTGTATTTGACACAGACGGAGAAAGATGGTGGAGAAAAAGATGTTAGAGTGGAAGAAGAATTAAATATTCAGCTTTAAGGTCACTCAAATCACAGAAATGCTACTTTTCTGTCTAGAAAGATACGTTTTTGGTTGCCATGGTTTAGAGAAATCTACCGTTAAGATTTCTGCTGTCTTAATTTTAAAAAAACTTGTTTTATTCTGTTCTATTAGATTGTATTGTGTTGTAAAGCATTTCTTTGTATTAGGTCAAAAACCTGTGTTTGGTAAGATGAAGTCTCAGGAATCTCCCTCTGATAATATTTAGTTATTCCTTAACTCTTTAAAGTGCAGATTAACAGTGAAAAGTGTGAAAACCTATGAACAGTCATTATTTTACATTCTTTCATTGGGATAATAAGTACATAAAATTATACTGAAATTAAAATATTGCCCATTATTCTGGGGAACTCCTGGAACCACCTCAAGGTCCTCAAGACCCGAGGTTGAGAAACAATAATGTGAAGAACTTTGCCTATGACTTAAGAATATTTATTAGAAATACTCCATAGAACATTTCATCTTCCTTTTTTAAAACTTTTTGTAGAAAGCGGTGTCACTGAAGTCTGTAGATTATCCTGATTGACTTGAATATCATATTGTTTCAGTAAGCAAGTAATTTTGCATTGCTTTAAACCCTTACAACCAAATTTAATGCACCTGTTATGATATTTTACAATCAGCAGCTACAGCTGACGATATGTGGGGGACATGAACTGATCTTTTAAAGGACCAGTGTGGAGGATTTAGTGGAAGATTGCAACTAACTGAATACCACTCGCCTTCCAATTGTGTAGGAGAAACTACAGTGGTCACGAAACTCACAAAAATTCTAAAGGACCAATCTAGAGCCAGTGTTT
>NW_023339674.1:9543279-9543439 GCF_004916995.1 Morone saxatilis | reverse complement strand
GCCTCTGTAGAAGAGGACCCACTCTTTGTAGATAAAAATGGCTCATTCTAAGGTAACAAAAACATTTTTGTTCTTATTTTCAGGTGATTATACATCCATTTCTACCATAGATCTCCCTAAATGTTACACACTGGACTTTTTTTTTTTTAAGTTGTTTTTT
>NW_023339674.1:9538292-9543179 GCF_004916995.1 Morone saxatilis | reverse complement strand
GCATCTCTCTAACCCTCTGTTTGTTTGTTTGTTTGTTGGTTGGTTTGTTTGTTGAGCGTGCAAACTGTGTTTCCATCTATCTATCCCTTGTTTCTCCTCCTTGTCCTCTCTTCACTCAGACCTCTCTGTGCTGGAACATCAACCATCTTAAGGTTGTAACAATGAATCCTGTGTTTTGCATGTCAAATGTAAATACTTATGTGAGGTACAAGTTCCTCATAAAGTGTACGTTGAATGGTCTCAGTTACGTTGCTGAGGTGTCCTGATACATTTAGAGGACGACACATGAATCTGTATGAACACGACCACAAACAAACACAAATATTAGATATTTATATGTAAAGTATGAGATTATTCTCAGACTGTATGTGTTGCCGGTGTTACAACACCGTGTTAGAGATTTTCAGTAAATGGAGTCGTGAACAGTGCGCGGCTGCTTCACCGCACAAATCTCCAACAACAGGTGGGTGAGGGTGTCGTGGTGCGACAGGCGATCAGTTTGAAAGCAATCTGATCCTCAGAAATGTCGCCCTATAAATATATTCTGCTCAACTGCTTCTCCTGCCTTGCAACTGTCAGGCCTGTCTTAACCTTTGACCCCCACACTTGTCTTCCCCACCACCACCACCACCCCTTCAGCCACGTTGACCCCCAAAACTCATTCCTGTGCTGTTCTAACGTACTGTGAACTAGCTCTCTGCACTCAGACACATGTAGGGAACATTAGACGATCATGCAAATGATGGAGAGATATTTGACTGTAAAATATTCTGAGAGAGAAAGTTAAAAGTTTACCGTCACAATGTCAGCGTTACAGTTCACCTGAGGTCTGATGTAATAATGGGTTTGTTTACAGTAAAAAACAAGCTCTCTCTCAGTCTTTTTAACCTCTTTTTTCTTTTAATATAATAAAGCTTTTACTTCAACTATTATGAAAAATGTGCCACTTTAGTGTTTGATCAGTGCTTTGTGGGACAGTGTATGCATAACTTTACACATGTGTTCACTCAAATTAGCAAATAACAGTCGTTAGTTCTCTAAAACTTTACTTTTATTTATTCCTCTACATTCGTCTTCCTTGTCAAAACCTGGCGCCTACATTACCCACAATGCAAGTTCTGTCTGACATTCAGTTATGTTGTGCTAACAGCGGCTAATGTAGCCTTGAGCTGTTCGCCTCATGCAGAGATGAGGAGCGGGTACAGATGTCTCCCCACACCCACAGATGTTTTCAAACATGTCGTCTTCAGACCCAACCGACACCGACTCAAGTGACATCACATGAGGCCAAGACCTGTAAACAAACTTTGATGTAAAATAGGTGTAGTTGCCCTTTAAGAGCAACAATGTAAACGAGATTAGATTCATTTTCTACTCGATTAAAGTTCAGTTGGTAGGACACCAAACACAATAAGTTTCCCCTTTGTAGCTACAACTTACGCTAACTAATGAGTATAGATGTATTGTTGATATGCCATAACCATATGATATCTACTAACTTAGCTCATGCAGAATAAAACAAGCTAAATGATTAACTAAAGGTGTATTCATCTGACCAGCAGCTTCTATATTTTCCTCACTGCAGGTGACTGGAGCTTCAACACACACATGAAATAAAGGTTTCACATTTGTTTATGAGGTTGAGGTGTGTGTTGGTGCTTCTACAACCTTCACTGACGTCACATTCACTTGAACTTTCATGCCAGAGTGAACTTTTTCTTCAAGGTGAGGAGTTATTTTACAAGCTGCACACTCCCAGGAACAGTAAGGTCAACGGCTTTATTTCATGTTTAACAGTTCAGTGTAAATAACACACCCAACTGCAGCCTGTGTGTGCAGCGGAGGGGCTTCAGAGACCCACAGACACTGTCTATTTCAGGATCTTCTATTTATTGACTAAGTCGCTGGTATGCACAGGGCCTTTCTCTCAGGTTTCATCCTCCTCAGGCTCGGTTCCTCAAAGGAGTTAAATCTTGTAAAATATCAGGCTTTACCCAAAAGCTGAGTGGTTTAATCTATTAACAGTGATTTCCTCATCGTGAATGAGGTCAGACTGCTGCAGCAACAGACATTCCCTCACAGCAAGCAAGCAGAGCTGCAAGTGCTCCTGCTGGAGTTTATGTAACAGGTCATGCTTTATAAGGATAGGGTGCTATACAGATAACAGAAAGTCCCTATAGGGATATTACTGCAATGTGGAGTTATAACACACAAAAACAACTCCAGAAAAGGCTACATGTGCATTCAATCTCTTACACAAGAAGTCTGACAGATTACTTATAAGTTTTTTAAGGCTTCCAATATTGAATTACAATGTTATTTATATATATATAAATATATTATAGATGTATTTTTACTTTGTGTTGTAAGTAATGTAGCCTATGTTTAGGGCAGGTTATGGTTAAAGACCAGCGGAAATAACAAGCATAATAGCTTGGAGATCATCATATTTAGGATGTCCAAGTAATAAAGCGGACCTTTAATTTGAAAAGCAACCACACAAACAGTGTAAAACACACTCACCTGGCTCATACTTGAGGTAGAGGATGGATACGATGTAATACGCGAGATCAAACACAGGAAACATTCCCATTTTGGAGAAATTTTGGGCAAAATCGCCCAAATTAAGAACTCCTAGCACTGCTTCCATGTTGCCTGTCTGATAACCAGTGAATGTTTCTTTCTTTTGTTTTTGAAGTCCAACTGCGCAGTCTGGTTCAGAATAAAGCCCCCCCAAAACCCGGTCCACCTACTCTTCTCCACCAAGCCCCCCGGTCTCAACAGTGAAAGCCTGTGACACTCAAGCCTTCCTATTAATACCACTCATCTCCACACAGCATGAGCATCATCCTCATCGCCACCACCACCATCATCATCATCATCACCATCTGCCAGCTGCTGCGCTTTCCAGGCGACAGGAGGTGTTCCGTGTCAGCTGCTTGAAATTTAAAAACAAAAGGCTGGTTGTCCTCCTGTGTTCATCCCGGACAGTATTATCCTTATTCACCTGAGCCTCAAGGCGCAGTTAGAGGTCTGTTTATAGCAGCCGAGACAAGTGTCCACGTTTAACACAGATTTATTCACCCGCTCATAAAAAATGCAATCCCACAATCCGGATCAGATCTTGCAGCGAGGCTGATTCACAGCTAAATGAGGAGCGACTGTAATCCCGAACAGCCCGGTAGAGATATCACCGGCTGTTTACATTCTTCCAGATGGAGGCAGGAAGGTTGCAGTAATGTTGTGGAGCCTCCATTATCACACAGCAGTCCGATTATTTCATTTATATTATTTAATTCATTTAATTATTTTGCTTTATTTATGTTTTGCTTTTAATTCTTGGGTATAATTCTCAGAGCAACGAGCTCCGCCGCCACCAGGAGGCGCCAATTGTAATAAGATTGTTTTTTTTTAATGACTGCTTATCTCTTAGTCATATTGTTTCTTGATATTTTTGTTCTTGTTTATTGGGCTCAGTTAGATAATTACTTGTTTTGTGTAGTGAAACCACAGACCGTTATGTTCCCAACTAAATAACTGGTGGTATAAGGTGTCCATATTAAATAAATAAATTATAAAAATACATAAATATGAATAAACAAAAAAGGTTATGCTAATTTCCCAGTATCATAAAGGCTGGAGGTGCCTGGTCTGACCTGTTGTTTGTTTTTTTTGTCAATTCTCCCAACTGCAGACAGACTTTTTATTAGTATTTATAGTATTTATAGATTTTCAAACATATATTGTAAAATTACACAGGTACATAATTACACAGAAGGTGGGAATTACAGTAATTATTTCATGCTTGTTTTTATAAATGTTTTTCATTCAAATAAAGATGGTAAAACAAAAATGTAAGCTGAAATAATGAATTATTTGCACACACAAAAAGAAGCCTCGTTGTAACGAAATGTTAGATGGCGTTTTTAAAAATACATAGTTATTATAGTGTTGTGATGGTTACTGATGTGTAACAGAATTTTAAAAAGCAGCAACAATACATCAACAAACCTCTGCAGGTCTGAATACAGTCACTGCTCTGAACCTGCCGCTGCTATAACCTTCCTGCTCTACAGGTGGCGCACATCGCTCAGGTGTGGTTTACACTAATAACGTATTTATTCCTCATTTTAGTCTTTCAGGTAAAATGTCTTCGCTGCTGTAAAACACGTATCGACCTCATTCATTCCACAACACCTCTATACTGTTACATTTATCTTCTAGTGCTGCTTAAACTGAAAGCAAACAACCATTAGAGAGGCGGGGGGCACACAGCCTGGCACTGGCAGGAACAACCTGTCAGTCCAACCTCAGGGCATCAAACCTGACGAGGATACTGACACGTGATTGGTCACTTTCCCGATTGCGTGTACGAACGCGGAAGTGAGGCGTCTGTGATGTGAAGAAAATGATCGGAGATCTGTTGATATTCGGGTAATTCTCTCGGTTTCTGACACCTGCCACTCACTGATACTGCTTTAGGTGATCGTACTGCTCTCTGTGTGTGTCACTGTGTACCATGTTGTCACTTAGAAAGCTGTGCATCAGGTTAAATGACAAGATAGCTCCGTGCTAACTGCCAGCTCAGCAGCTAACGTTAGCTCAGCAGGTAAATAACAAACATCTTTACCTGTCAACAACAACAAAGAGTCTGTCTCTCTGTGCTCTACAGGACCCTACTGGTGAATGCAGGGGCTGTGCTGAACTTCAAGCTGTAAGTAGACGATACAGTGATGAGACTGAACAGAAGAAACAAAACAACTGGTTAATGTTTGTTGTTTGTTGTTTGTTGTTTGTTGTTGTGCAGAAAAAGGAAAGAGTCCCAAGGATTTGGAGATGAGTCCAGATCACCGACAACAGGTGTGTGTGTGTAGTGTGTGTGTGTGT
>NW_023339674.1:9535554-9538192 GCF_004916995.1 Morone saxatilis | reverse complement strand
GTGTGTATGTATGTAGTGTGTGTGTGTATGTAGTGTGTGTATGTATGTATGTAGTGTGTGTGTGTAGTATGTGTGTGTGTGTGTGTTAGAAAGGGAGATCATTTGTGTCCCAGGTATCTATAGTTCTTAAAGCACTGGCAGAAAATAATACCCAGTTTGTGTTTCAGGGGACAACATCAGAGAATTTCTGCTCAGCTTGCGATACTTTCGGATCTTCATCGCTCTGTGGAACATCTTCATGATGTTCTGCATGATCCTGTGAGTAGTAGTCTTTTCCTTGATGCTGCCATCATGTTCGTAGTACAACTACATTTTATTACTCATTAAATAATGTTTCTGTCGCAGGAACATTTACATACATTTACACATTAAAGTAGGAATGTGAAAATACTTAGAAATGTATATTTACGTTTTACAAGCCCACTTTCCTTCCGTCATCCTGCCTCTTGTGCTTCAATTGTGCTTCAGTTTTTTATTTCATTTTGTAGAATATGTCCTATAAATGTAAACCTTTGAGCTTTCCTAACTCGCTGAATGTCTTTTATCCTCAGATTGTTTGGATCATGATCAACATTTGTGGCGACTGGACTTCCACCAGGATGCTCACTTTCCAATATGGATGCTAATAAAATTCTCCTTAATAGGACTTTGCTGTTCTTTCGGTGCTTTTAACTGTAATTATGTTCAATTTTCTTTACGACCCCAAACCGAAAATATATGTACGTCTGGCTGGAATTTATGCATCGCTGTATTTATTTTGTCATGTTACATTTTTCCCCTTTTAGTTTAACCTGTAACTGCTCCACAACCCCTCCCTTTCCTGGATGTGTGTTGTCTTGTGCCCGTAGCTATTTTCTCCAGCATGTCGGTTTGTTCATTAAAGAAGCAACAGATTTGAAAATGATGGCCAGCCCTCACTAACAGGATAGAAAATGTTGTTTTTCTGTGGCCTCTTACCTGCGTGTCATCATTTAAGGGTCCTGCTCTGCCCTCTAAAACCTCACATATCATCTTGCTTAAATTTCCTTTTATCCCTTTTACTTGCACAGCCGTCACAGTTCAGCTGGATTCAACAGACATCTCAAAGTGGTTGCGGTCATTTAAGGAACTCTCCATCTCCTCTGTTGGTGATAAACGGCACAAACATCTGCAGATTTACTCATCAGATGTTCGGCTATATGTGTGTCGGTACAGAATATTAAAACAATGTCATTTTTCCTGCTGTGGGGCACATGTGCTGTTAGTAAATGTATATGCACTATATTGTAAATGTGTCCTTATTCTTAACAATAAAAATACAGTTTTCTTATCCACTGTCTGTTAATTGAGTTGTTGTGACAGTATGAGGGACTCGCTGATCCAGTTCTGACCTCATAAAGCTGATCAGGTTTTGACTGATTGACACATTAAATACAGTTCTTTTGTCAATGCTGTGATCTGTGATACTTCTTCCTAAAAAAGCAAAATACATACTCTATACAGTATACTATACGTGTGTTAAACTACAATTTCTTGCAGGTAATATAAAAGAAATGAACTTTAGCAAAAATAAATGGACAAAACTTATGTTTTATTCAGTGAATTAGTTGCCTGGATTCTAAACTACTTTTATCCACTTAATATTACTGTTGTTATTATCCGGCCTTTAACTATGTTATTCGTGTAGCCTGGAAAACATGGATAAGTTGTAACTGCTATTAAAATAGTTTTTATGGGACTTAAATTTCTATGTGTGGATGGGATTTAAATCCAGAGGTTGTAGGGTTTGATTTCTGTCTCCTTTCACTCTTTACGTGTCGCCATCTCAGCCCTTGTATCGTTGTGTAGGATCCACACTATACAGTCTATAGCGATTCTTCCAACTTCATTACAAGGCAACAGTGCCACCAAGTGACAATGTGAGAAATGAGCAATATACAAGAAATTGTCTCATGGACGAAGGATGAAGAAATACATGACAATGCATAGAAAGAAATACATTTAATAATACTTTTAAAAACGTGGTTAGCAGGGTAATCCGAGGTAAAGATGCGATATATATACTAACCCATATTACACACAGTTTTGACAGCTTTTGTTATTGAATGACATAATGCACAGTGTTCTGTTTCCTGCAAAATATGACAAAGAATGTTATTATTTAATTATTTAGTTTACTGTCATTGTCAATCATTATTATTATGATATTGCCACAATAAGAATAGAATTCAGAAGGGGAGAGGTATTAGTATCTTTATAGTTGTATAAATAGAAACCAAATATATTATCTTTTAAGGAAAGGTAGGAAGGGAGGATTTGTTTTATATTTTTTCAACAATGAATCTCGATGATACAATAAGTCAAGAAGTGATATACAATAAGTCTGCACGTCCAAAATAAATAAAAACAATTTCAGGTTGCAGATTATATATCGTTTTAATACGACGGAGTATTAGGGCCATACTAAGAAAAAACAAATCTCATAATATTATGACTTTATTCTCGTAATATTATGACTTTATTCTCGTAATATTATGACTTTATTCTCGTAATGTTACGACTTTATACTCGTAGACTAATATTACGACTTTATTCTCGTAATTTCCAAAAAAAAACATATTTTTTTCTCTTAGTATGTCCCTAATACTCCGTCGTAAAA
>NW_023339674.1:9530259-9535454 GCF_004916995.1 Morone saxatilis | reverse complement strand
ATATATATATATATATGCCGCTATATATCAGCCAGAGTAAACGCAGATTAAAGTGGACTCACTGCTGTGGTCAGACACCTTTTTTTTTTATTTTTTTTTTTATAACTGGCAGATCTGACTTCTGAGATAAAGTGTCACATTTGCATGTAATCTCAGTTTGACATATTGAGACTGAAACCAGTAAAGGTTCATTGTGTACTGACATGCAGGTGCACATTTGAAAGTTATTCAAATTATGCCTGAACCCTTTAAGAGCCTCTCAGTGTCTCTATGGGAAACGTATGCATGTTGGCCCTGTAAGGTTGTGAGTCACAAACTATAACATCTACATACACAACTAATACTTGGACGCTGTTGTTCTCAGTCTGACAATATGATGACGTCTGAGGATTGTGATATATAAAATTCTGTGTCTTTTCAGCAGATATGCAACATGGTGGTAGTTATGGAGGTGATCTCCTTTTTGGAGAAATATCCTATCACAAAAGAGGCCCTGGAGGTACGTAACATTCACACCTATTGTCTGTGTATTAAAAACAAAATGCAGGTACATCCAGTCAAGTCATAGCCGCTGTTAAACACCGATCTTATCTCCTTAAAGGAAACTCGTCTTGGCAAGCTCATCAACGACGTCCGGAAGAAAACCAAGAATGAGGACCTTGCGAGAAGGGCGAAGAAGCTCCTGCGAAACTGGCAGAAGCTAATCGAGCCAGGGAAGGGTGAGGTGTTGTCCAAAGGGCACACCGGTGCATCGTGGTCTTCCAATGGTGGTGCTCATCCCTGCATCCCCGCTCCGGCTGCCACCACGCCATCAGGTAAAACTGGTCCCGAGCTGAAGAACAGAAATGACTTCAACAACTGCTCCTCCCCTCGGGTGGAAAAACCGAGCAACAGGAAGCGTAAGGGTGATCAGAAGGAAGGACAGCTCTTACCAGCCAAGATATCCAAAACGACTCTTAATGATAAAATACAAAACTCCAAACAGCTGCCAACCAATGGAATTGGCGGTAGCTCTGAAATTTTTACAGATACTCGTGCACATCAGCCTTTAGACAGGGAGCTTTCTGAGCCTTTGGACAGCGACAGGCCAAATAAAATCCCTGTCAATGCTGTAAAACCTCATCCAAGTGCCCCTGGGTACAGCAAGCCTCCTAGCACTTCTTCTTTGCTAAAAGCATCAGTTCTGCAGCAGCAAGCCAGACAGGAGCACGCTGCCTCTGGGGGGCAGCATCGACCCAGAAGCCCACGCGGTTCCTTGCACAGTCCTCAAACTCCTCAAACTCCAAAGCAGGAAGCTGGTGTTAAACAAAATCCATCACAAGCACAGAGTCTTTCTGGCCCCACTGTGAGGCCTGGGTCTGTGGATACCTCTGGGCTGGGGTCATCCCCTCAGCCTTTCAGTGTTTGTGTTCAGGGTTTGCACACTGACGGTTCACGGTCCGCAGATTTGGACTCTAAAAGCAGGCTTCTCCATACATCTCTTCACAACTCGTATGGCTCCTCCTGCAGTGATGGGGTCAGTTTGGAAGATGATAGTGCTGTTAGCAATACAGGGAAAAGGAAAGGACAGAAATACAAGCCTAAGGACTGTGTGGTGAAGGTAGATGGACAGACTGTTGAAGACAGCACTAAACCAGTCAGGTTAAAAGACAGGAGACTGACATTTGACCCTGTAACAGGACAGATCAAGTCCTCCTTTCATAAGGAGTCTTGCCAGGAGGGGGAGGTAAGACAGGGCAACAAACCTGAATCTCAGTGGTCAGAACAGCCGAAGCAGAATCCACCAGTCGGTCCGAGTCCCTTCCAGCAGACAGACTGGAAAGAGCTGTCAAGGAGCGAAATCATCCAGTCGTACCTTAGCCAGCAAAGCAATGTGCTGACAACATCAGGCGCCCACACTCCTGGTGCACACTTTTTCATGACAGAGTTCTTGAAAAAAGAGGAACACCAAAGGAAAGATGCCAAGGAAACACACACGTTGGCTCGAGAACTCCCAGCCAGGGATTTACCGGGGGTTAACAGAGACGTCAACAATGAAGACCTGAATAAATTACACACACAACACTGGTCCGGGGTTAACGGTTGCTACGACACAAAGGGCAATTGGTATGACTGGACGTCTTGCATTTCCTTAGACCCGCACGGAGACGAGAGCAGGTTGAACATACTGCCGTACGTCTGTCTGGATTGACACTGAGGTCAGGTTTCTGAATTGGAGGAGTCAAGCTGCCTTCATCGTACAGCGGAGCCACTTTGCATGTGTGAAGGCGCTTCATATAAGTGTAAGCTGCTGTTTTTGCACCGATGGTGAAAAGTGGTGTCAATGTGCTGCCTGCATGGATGTGTGCCGAGTGCACGGAGGGTGTAATAAGTGTTTTGAACATTGGATGAAGACAGGGCGAAGGAAACAAAGGCTATGCATTATCTGACCTTTCAGTTGTTAGTGTTCAGTAACTGTAAAGATTGAGTTTCCAATACCTGCCATTCTTTCTATGTAAGACGACATCACGTTAAACTGCACAGTTACATTTTATTCGTCTTGTGTTATCCATGTGCCTCGTGGAATGTGACTTTACTGAGTTTATTTTGTGCACCCGCTCTCATTTAGTCCACAGTGCAGTATTTTATTTCTTTTTTCATTTGAAGTTTAGTTCAAGTTTATGTAAAAAAAAAAAAAAAGAATAAATCTGTGACTCAATCAACATCATCACCTTTCAGTAGAGACTAATAAGCTACATAATTGGAGCAGACATCCAACAGATACATGTCCCAGTGTGGTTTTTTGTTGCCATTTGCTCATTCATCTTGAACAAGGCTATGTAGCTGTTAAAGCTGAATTATATCTTTAAGTAGCTACTTTCAATTACCATTGGTATTAACTACTATCAACTGTTAGTGCTGTGAAAAACATTTATCATTGCACCTTTTTAAAACCGCTGTCCTGCCGTTGCACAAATGTCTCATGCAGCGACTTCAAGCAGAAAGAACTGACAAATTAGTTTTAAAAACATCTTAATATTTTTCTTGTGTTTTTGAGTTTTGAATGCTGTTAAATAATAAATAAAACATAAAATCTGCCAGATGTGACTGTGCAGTTTGAAAGAAAGGCTTGTGTTGGGCTAGAACAAAACACGCTGATGGAAAAAAATGTGGCTGTCATGTGTGATATTTATTTACATATTCATTTTAAGATTATATACATGTTCAGATTACAATAAAACTATCTTTTGTTAGATTTCTTTATTCGGAATTGGTTCAGTGATGCAGCAGCGACTTCCCGAACTTTTCCTGCTGATACACCAACCTACCTTACACAGGAAAACTCTCCAAAATGACACATTTTTATAATGTGAACTAATTTTGTTTTATACTTGCCTTTTCCCTTTACTGTGTATTTAGGTTGTAAAAAATATGAATTAAAATGGCAGAGCAGATTATACTACTAGCTTACATCTTTGTACTGTCAGGAAGAACTGAGGTAAAAATTGACATGCTGGATAAAGTACTTACTATCATTCCTTTTAGATATTGTTTGCCTTATGGAAACCTGTGTTTTCCCTAAAGACAGAGCCTTAGTGAATGTACAGAAATTAGCCTTTTGTGTTCAGTCGAATGCAGAAGAGACCATATTTGCTACTTAGTCCTTTAAGTGGACATGTTGACATGTGTTAATAAAAAAAACTGAAGGAATTTTGATTGTCTTTAAGTGTTCATTACCGCCTCTTTGCAATTACTCGCATTAATTTAACTGACAAATGAATTCCCACAGTGCAGGATGGTTCTGCAGACGCATCACTCAGCTGAATTTTAATTTATTCCCAGGATACAATATGTACCTAATCCTTTCTCTGATGCAATTTCTCCTCTGTGAATGCAACCGGAGCTGATTGGATTAATCAAGTTGTTCAGCAGAAAATTACTGGCAATTATTTTAACAATCGATCGTCACTAAACATTTCCTTGTCCCAACTTCACAATGATATGAACTGAACATTAGGGTTTTTTGACAGACAAAACAAGCAGTTTGACTGACATTAAGGATATTAATAACAGCATTTTTTTCCTATTTTCTGACAATTTATAGACTATACGAATTAACGTACTAATATAAATTATAGTTAGCTGCAGCCCTAAAAGGGTTTAAAGTATGAGAATTGAATTTGTTCTGTTGGAAGGTCAGAACATCTGAGTATGGAGACTCAAAAGGCATAACAGGCTCTAGTGGCATTATGAAATAAATATTGTATAATAAAGTATTAGAAAAATGGTGTGACATTAAAAAAAGTCGTTGGAAAAGGGTTATTTTTAAATAAAAATATTGCAAGAATGAAATAAAATGCAATAAACTGTATAGAATATTAAAACGGGATTTAAAAATGTATTGAGTTACTTCACAATTTCACGATTATATATTATATAATATTTATTCATAAATAAATAAATTATTTTACATTGTCTTTATTTGTTTAATGTTTAGGAAATGGGACACGTTCTTGCTGTTGTGAGTGGATTTTGTATTTTTTTGTTAAATATTAAGTTTGAAATCTATTACGTATATATTTATTTATTTATAAAAATCCAATTTAAAATGGCAGATAATTTTTTTTTGTATAACTGCAAGCAAAAAAAAAAAAAAAAAAAAATCTACCATTTTAAACGCAGCAGTTCCCATTTTACAAACGCATGTCCGTGCGCGGCTTTTATTTTGAAGCCCGGCCACCGGAACCACCGAGCTCCCTCTGTTGCCGGCGGTGTGACAGTTGGAGCGACCGTTGAGCAGCGCTGCCGTTAGTATCCCCAGCAACCCGCCGGTGACTCGTCACTCCGCGCTGGAAGATGGCTGCGGCGGACCGGCCCCCGGTCAGGGAAGGGGTTCGGATAGCGTTGCTGTGTGTGTGCTGGTACACGGTCAGCTCGGGGGGCAACATCGTCAACAAAATCATCCTGAACGGATTCCCGTACCCGGTCACCGTCTCGCTGTTCCACATCATCTCCATCGTCGTGTTCCTCCCGCCGCTGCTGCGGGCATGGGGAGTCCCCAGGACGGAGCTCCCTGCGCGGTACTACCGCTGGTACATCCTGCCGCTAGCCTTCGGGAAATACTTCGCGTCCGTGTCGGCTCACTTCAGCATATGGAAAGTGCCCGTTTCGTACGCGCACACCGGTGAGTCCAGTGGTGTTGTTACCGTGTTGTT
>NW_023339674.1:9527079-9530159 GCF_004916995.1 Morone saxatilis | reverse complement strand
GACGTAACTTGATGATGTGTCTTGTACCGTCAGCTGATATTAGCACCGCGGCTAACGCTGCACAACTCGGCGACACCGACGTTTAAACCGTGTTGTAGTCCGTGTTGTGCTGGGTTTTTTTTAGCGGCCGTGAACAGAGAGGCCTTTCAGGAGCTGACTGGATGCCACACGTGTTTGTAACTACACATTAAAGCAGATTTAGACTCACATTAAGGGCCACACTAACTGGCTGCTGGTAGCTCGCAAGCTCAACTTGATTAGCGGCGATGTTGCACGTCAAAGGGGGAGGGTCGCTGTCTGAACCGGCTCTGTTGCGGTGTGCTGCTTTTAACTTTTATCTCAGACAGCCGGGGCGAAATAAATCAGATTAAATCTCCTCCTGGGAATTGATTTTACCCCCTTTAAAAAGCCGCATGTGAAACATTATTAGGTTACTGTCTCATGAGTCGGTGTAAGTTTCACTCAGGTGCTGCTTTATTCATGGGAACAAATACTAATCCAGTCTGATGCATTCGTCCTTTTAATGAATATTATCCTGTTTTCTGTTGAGGCTGTTTAGAGATGTGTTCGTGCTGCTTCATGGCCTTTTTACAGGCTGCAGTTTGTGTCTGAACTGTTGTATTTATGTATTTTATTACACATTTGATGTTTTCTTACATCTGTAGGCCTTTGCAGCACTACAGTACGTAATTATAATGCTGTTTTGTCACACATTTGACCTTTTATCATAGAAACTGCACCTTCTGAGATTTGGATACTATTGTGATTTAATTGTGCAACCTTAATTTATAATAAATACTTACTTATATATACGTGGGCGCTGGAAATAATGGTGTAAACTTGTATTTACGGCAAGAAGTTTGTGTAAAACAGCTATTAAATAGGCCGTACATGTTCCTGGTCATTCAAATTAATGCAAAAAACCACGAGTGTCCTGCATTAGCCTTTAGTATGATGATTATATGTCACTTTCTCTCAGCACCCCAACTCTGACTGACTTCCAGCGTCTCTGCACCTATAGCCTGCTTATTGACTAATACCTATACTTATTTGTATCAATAAGAGCTGACTATCAGCACCGCTCAGTATAACGCAGTACAGTTCGACAGCAACACAAGTTACAGCCTCTAAAATCACCACTCCCAACTTCTAATAACCTCTCTTACTTTGAAATAGAAGTTGTTTTCCCCTGTTTGGAGCAGATTTATGAACCAGTGGGTTTTAGTGTGGGGCTGTTGTAACAGACTGTTACTTTTAGCTCGGTGTACCTGAATCAACTGGGGGTTTAATGAAACCTGTGAAATATATAGTTAACTTCCAGTAGTTTTTCTCTAACCTCAAACCTATTCTTCTTAAGTTCAGGCCTCGTCTACACCACTTTAAAGACCCCCGGAGGTCTCGTAATGACGGTTTCCATCAGTACTTCTTTAGCCACTTACAGCCAGTTAACTTGGACGCTGATCATTTACACTAAGTTATATAAAACAACAGTCCTGCTGTAAATCCTTTCTTCATGAAGGTTATAATGTTCAGCTTTGTGACACCTCTAAAATAAAGGCTGAACATTGCACACTTAATATTTACCGCATTAGTTTTAGCGAGATGTACCGGTTAAACGGGTAACGGATCGTGCAGTAAAATCTATAAATAAAATACTCCTCCTACTTCTAATAGTCCGGACTTCAACTAGAAGAAAGTAGACTTTAAATTAAACTGTTCTTCGCCTGTTTTGACTTCATCTAAACTAGTTCAAATAACCTTGGAGCCGCAGCTGCCGTGTGAATAAAATCGTAAAGGTTTGAAAGTAACTGCTTAACTTTGATAATGAGCTTCTCTCGTCGTGCTGAAATCTAGTTTTGATGGTTTTAAATCAAAGTTTAATACCTTTTTATTGTAATTAATAAAGGGCGCCACCACTCTCGAAGTAAAACACCGGGACAAACCCACGTTTAATACGTCAGTAGTACGTCAGTAGGTGACGCAGCAGCAGAGGCATGTGAATCCCTGAGTGGCACAAATGTTTGACAGAGGCGTAGGCCTGGATCTGATGTAAGAGAATTACAAATAACATTTTATAGTCTTAACTTTAATCAGGCGTGTGTTCTCTTCCCGCTGCTCTTAAATTGCACTGCATGTTTGTACAAGCACACAAAGTTTGATTGTTATATTATCCGAGCTGACATTGTCCCTTTTTGTTTGTTTTTTTGTTCACAGTCAAAGCTACAATGCCAATATGGGTTGTGCTGTTATCAAGAATTATCATGAGGGAGAAGCAAACCACAAAGGTGAGTAGGTTTGACACAGCCAACAAGGCACAAGGCCCGCTCTGTTGCAGCATGTTTCTCCGTGTTTGAGGCTCAGCAGTGGTGATGTGGCACCGTGCTGCGTCTCGTATTTCGGGGGGCATCTGCGGGGGCTTTTGTCCCTGAAGTTGATCAGATTCTCTGTGGGAGGGGAAACTTTATTTCTACCAGCAGGCCACATTCACCTGTTAAATCCCCCCAAAATGCACTCACTTCTTTTCATATTGTAGGAGCAGACTTGCAGACTATGGAGCAGACTATGTGTCATTTGAAGGCTGTTGTGTTTCGGTATGCAGGGTACAGGTGGTGGGAAGGTTTCAGACAGGTGGTTGAATATTTTAACTCCGACCAGGGGGCGGCAGAGTTATTTGAGAACTAGAGGAAGTATCGTCTCACATTTTCTTGCTCAGGTGATTTTGGAGGACGGATCACCAGTTATGTGCACAAACTCTTTATGAGCAGAGGGAAGCACTGCGGAGGATTTTCAACCAGGTGGACAGGTTGGTCAACTTGTGGATGTAGTTCAGTTTATCCTGGAAGGTTTCTCACTGCAAATGTTACGTCAGCACTAGAGACACATAACACAAAACCTTCAATAAGTCATTCTGTTTAGTTCTTAATTACAATTTGGACAACATAAGTTTGTGAAATGTTAACATGACGATAACACACAGACACGTTTACATAGATCTGTGTACGTATTTACAGATTTGTTTACACATTCATAGATCTGTGTACGTATTTATAGATTTGTTTACACATTCACAGATCTTTGTA
>NW_023339674.1:9522941-9526979 GCF_004916995.1 Morone saxatilis | reverse complement strand
TGTACGTATTTATAGATTTGTTTGTGATAATAACACGGTTGTATTGATGCTGAAAACCTGTGTAGACCGACTTTTTTTCACACAGAAAACTGATCAGGAATCAACAAAGTATTAGACGGATAAGCAGAATCGATAATGGCACTGGTGTCAATAAAGTCTTATCAATTCCCAGTTCTAATGATCCCATACTGGTTGTTGTGGTCCCAGCGTTCACTGGTAGCTGAACTGAAATACTAAATTAATTACGCTTGACACATATATACCACAGATATTTTCCAAAAAAGCATAGAGCTCTGTAAAAATACTGTATTATAGGCCGCAGTTAAAGGGAAACCACGATGTAGATCACTGACTGTAATCATCTTTATAATGTAGTTCTGTCTTAGTAGTGTGCAGCTGTATGAAGTTAAAAATATCAATGAAAGAAACCTCCATCATCTCTGGAAGTCATCCTAATTTTCCACCCTGATGGGAAAACACTTTACAGTCTGCTGAATGTGAATAAGCAGAGCTCTTAGTCTAACATCAGCGTGTCGTGTTTACCTTACGGTCGACAGTTCAGTATTCAGGCTGCGTTCACAGACGGGGAACGTAAGTGTTGATGACGTGTTACTGTGTGTGTGTTTGAGGAGCAGCAGGCCTCACTGTACTCTACTGAGAAAGCTGACGTTGTATGAAACACATTAAAACAACTGATAGACTGAATAGGTACTCAGTTTAGTTAAAACCAGTTACAGTTCATAAACTGAACAAAATATACTCTGGATGCTTTAGTGGGTGCACTTGTGCAATGTAATGCAAATAAAACAACCCTACCTTAACATCCACCTTTACAAAGTTCATAATGGAAGAAATGAATACATTAAATGTCCTGTTGAGGTGTTCCTAACGTTTTGTCCTTCTATTTATTATTATCTCAGTATAATAAAGTCTAATACAACACCACCGCTAACTATGACCTCAATGCTAAAACACTTAATTTAATGAACACAGCTGTCAGTGTGAATAAAACTGAACATTGTAGGCATCATAAAAGTAGACTTTATAGCAGAATAGTTGTATTGGATTGCATTAGACTGTACAGGTGTACCTAATAAAGCACATAGTGTGGAAAGCCTTCAGGATGAACTTTTAAAATAAGTCGGGGCAGCTGAAATGGGACAGAAATCTAGGCCCAAATAGAAGAGGACACTTTTTATTTTTACAAAAAAGAAACAGACACTTCACAACACGGCCCTCGTGCTAAAAGTACAAGTAGATGGGTTAGTACTCATTTGGATATCGACATGTTCAGTGTGTTTTCAGGAGATAATTTAGTTTTAATCCTGCTCGTGTTGTTCAGGTTGTTGCCCAGAGCTGCTCACATAAAAGTCTCCAACCTGTTTTATGTGTTTCTTTTACAGCCATCTCCACCTGCTGCCCTTTTTATTACTACTGAGGTCCTCGTAGTTGGACCATTGCTCATGTTTCTATAATTTTTGCATGTAAGAGACAGCTTACTTACTTGGACAATCAAACCGTTTGATGGTAATAAATGAACAAAATCAGCCAACAAGTACCCTGCGCGCTTTCACTCTGAGTGGGTGAGTGAGTGAGTGGGTGGGTCCACAAGTGGGTTTCATAACAACTGCAGGTTTCTCATCACTTCTCATGATCTTAAATCTTCAACATGCAAATAAATGTCGCTGTAGATGATGTGATAGTTTCAGCCCGTGAGGGGTTTGTCCCCAGTGGTGTGGTCAAAGATAGAAGGGTTAGTGTGTCCAGCTGCAGCCTCTAAAGTTGTGCTCGCAGGTGTTTCATCATCTTAACGAGTGTTTAGATAGATTGGTAGCGTTCCTGCTGTGCCGTGTGTAGTTTTGCAAAGTAAACTGAGCAAGTTTTGTGAAAAGCTTTCTCTCTTCTTGGGGTTCCACTTTTCTTAAAATGTGTCAGTGCTTTGGATTTTAGGCTTAGAGGAATGTTGGAAATGTAACTTTATATTTTCTAGCGCTGCACAATTCATTTAAATATTATCGAAATCGCATAATTTTTGGTTTAAAAGGTAAAATGTGACAAAACTGCATTAAGATGAAGTACTTTAGTGATGACCTGGCCTACAAATATTGTTCTCTAGATAAAAGAAATCATGTTTGTTTAGCACAGACCAAACAACAAATGTCACATCATCATGATTTTAATAGTTTTTCTTTCCATTAAAAGGAGAAATGCGACACATAAATGATCATTCCCACTATGGTTGTGGACTTTGAAACATCACCTTGGGCTTTGAAAAACTGATTGAGAAGACGTCAGACAGATGAATCAGTAATGAAAATAAGCATTAGCTGCAGCCCTTCATTATCGATTTAAACTGATCGATTAGTTTATTTCTGATTGTTTGGTCTATAAGACGTTAAACAACAGGAGAAATTACAGTTTCTTAAAGTCTGATCTGGCCTCATTATATTCGTAAACACTCCTGAAGCAGCTAACTGGATCCAAACTCGTACTGCCTCCTGCTGACTCTGCCTCCTGTCTCTGTTGCAGGTGTACGTATCACTCATCCCCATCATTGGCGGAGTGCTGCTGGCCACAGCGACTGAGCTGTCCTTTGATGTCTCGGGACTAATCAGCGCTCTGGCTGCCACGCTCTGCTTCTCTCTGCAGAACATCTTCTCCAAAAAGGTAACTCGTTCTCACGTTAGTCTGTGCCAAACGATTAGAAAATGTTACTTCTTGGTGGTTTGGTGTGAAGCGCCTCAAACGGACGTCCTGGTTGTGGTTTGTTTTTATAAAGAAGAGCCGTCGGACAAGAGAAGTGGTTTTGTGTTGAGTAAATCAGGAAGGGACAACTGGATTTCACAAGTGGCCACTTACTTTAATAACAAAGGACTCCGTAAAATGACCAAATATCCTGGAAATAATCTGTTATCCTGCAAAATCTTAAAGGTATTTTAACCCCTCACTCAGATCGCCTACGTGAATCTGGGTGTATGTTTTGCTTAAACTCGACTGTTTGTACGATAAGTTGCGATGTACGACCAAAAGATGTGAAACAGAACAAAGAATTTCGGTTCCCATGTCAATCAAGAGAAACTGACTTGGAGCTAGTTATTTACGGGCTGTGGCCAAATTAATGTTACAGTTAGAGAAAACCTTAACATAGTCAGTTAAAGTCCAATTTTAGATATCTTTAAACATTTCTAAAGTTTTACTGCAGTATCAATATTACAAGCTAATAATATAGCTTTAATAGCTGCTTTAATATAATGCTACTCTAATAATGCATAAGGGAGGGCTGAAGAGAGAATCTAGCCTCTAAATGCTGAGTTTAGGTACTCACTGCTACCGTCTCCCACCACAAGATGCTTAATGCATTTCACCAACCCTTGCACAAATCTTTCCCTATGACGTTTAAAACTCAATGATCAAACATGTCCTCTGGATAACATCAAAGTCAAAATAACAAAACATGGAGCAAAACATTTAATTATTTCCATCTCTGACTTTTTTTTAAAATACAAATCATACCCACAATTATATTATTATAGAAGAGAGATATATTTTTTTTGGGTCTCTCTTGTAATTTGGTACAAAACCGGCTTTTAGTGTCATTACGACTCTACAACAAAGTGATCACAAAACCAGCACATCGGTTTTTAACACAATCATCAAGGTTGGATAAAAAAAGGATAAAGGTGCTCCGGTTTAAGATCCCACTAAACTTATAATAATCATAATTTCTGTGAGCAGAGCCGAGTTCTGTGCTATCTTTAAAACTTTGTGAAGTGGACAACAGAAAGCATCTAAACAGGGAAAGACCTGAAACTCTACATCACTATCCTCTTGGCTAACACAGTTGTGACTCTTTTCTTCACTATTTAAAGGTGTTGAGAGACACAAGGATCCATCACTTGAGGCTTCTCAACATCCTGGGCTTTAATGCGGTCATCTTCATGCTGCCCACCTGGGTCCTGGTGGATCTCTCTGTGTTTCTTGTTAATGGAGACCTGGTGAGTAGCAGCAACCGCTAACGCACACACACACACACACACA
>NW_023339674.1:9522621-9522845 GCF_004916995.1 Morone saxatilis | reverse complement strand
TCTGAAGTCTCAGAATGGTCCGGTACCTTCGTCCTCCTGCTCATCAGCGGATTCTGCAACTTCGCTCAGAACGTCATCGCCTTTAGCGTACTCAACCTCGTTAGCCCGCTCAGCTACGCCGTCGCCAACGCCACCAAGAGGATCATGGTCATTAGCATCTCGCTGCTAATGCTGCGCAACCCGGTCACCCTCACAAACGTCCTGGGTATGATGACGGCCATCGT
>NW_023339674.1:9520465-9522521 GCF_004916995.1 Morone saxatilis | reverse complement strand
AGGAGGAGGAGGAGGAGGAAAGAGCTTGAATTTGAGTCACAGGGAAAGAAGTCAAAGGAGAAAAAGATTAATCTTCTGTTGTTCCTTTTTAATTGAAAACTCTTCATCAGCACGTACTTTACACCTGATGTACATGTGACGAGCTCGAATCAGCAAAAATATCAGCTAGTTTATGGATTCATGAGTCATCCTGCAGTTTACAGCCTTATTTTGTGTTAATAAATTGTTAATTGTAATTTAAAAAAAGCTGTTTTGTATAATAATACATAATTTTCCACCACTGCGCTCGGTATATTCTTTATATACACTCTGTATATGCTCTGTCAGCTCCCTTTGCTCTGTTTCCAGTTGTTCTTTCCTAATATGTAAACTGCTTGGCACTCTGCCTAAAAGCTCACTTCCATGTCACAGTCCATCTAACTTGTGGCTGTTTGCCATTGACTTCAGTGTAAATATTAAAATGAAGTTACACTTTAGTTATCGTCTCGGGGGGGAAACGTTTGACCCACCCAAATTATTTAAGATCAGTGGGCAGCCACAGTGTAACGCCAGGGGAGCAACTACTAATACATCCAGCCATTTAAAATCCATTTGTCCTTTTTCTCTGTGAGCAGGCCAAGTATGACGCCAACAAGGAGAAGAAGCTGCTGCCCAGCGCCAAGCAGGACCTGATGTCCTTCGACAACCCGGCGCTGGAGAAGATCCAGGCCAACGGGTCAGTGCCTTTCCCCCACGGCTCAGAGCAGCAGCACAGCTGGAACAACGTGCTGACCGACCACTTCCAGTACAGCCGGCAGGCCTACACGACAAACAGCAGCAGCAGCAACCACCAGTACGTGGTGTAAAGGAGGAGTCTGTCCTCACTCTGGGTCGCTGTCATAGACATTACTGTGTGTAGCCGCCCTCCCAGCAGCGAGTCTTCACAGCCCAGCACACGAGACTGAAGGCAAGTGCTGTTTGTTCTGGATAGGAAGAATGAGATAAGTCAGTCATGTGACCTCTCCCACGCTCCTCCCCGTCTAAACTTCACTTTCTGACAGCTTCACTGTATGTCATTGTGTTTTTATTGCTTTGGTTCGGACTGTATTGGATGAGAGGAGACAAAACTTAACTCACCTGTTTTCAGACGTCGTGGTGACGGAGTCAGACAGGAATGTGCCACAGCAGGTGGACATGGGGAAAGGTACCTGATGATGATGATGATGATGATAATAATTTGCACCTGACTGTCTGGAAATGTCTGAATTTCGTTTTCACAACCAGCCATAATTTGTTTTGGTTATTTTGTTGACTTTCAGAGGAAATGATGTCGGCTGTAATGACTGACTCTGACCTGCGTGCGGTCTGTTACATTTTGTACCAAACAAAGCTCGGTGGGAAGACCTGAACGTGTTGGTTTTAGGTATTTCATGTTTAGGATTGTCATTCTTCTTCATGAGGCACCTGTAATGATGTGAGGAGAAACAGTCCTCAGTGAATATAAAGTGTTCCACTCTTCAGAAGCTTGAGGCAGAGAGGACTTGTTTGAGGACAGTGGAAGACTTTAGGCGGTGATCTGCTGCCTGCTGGGTAGTTTGTGGTCATTCAGTTTATCCAGTCGTTTGTTTTTTGGCTAAATTCCTCCAAAAATAATCACATTCCCATTAGCCTCCGCTGTACTTTGTGTTAGCAAAAGTCCGCACTCTAGCACGCTATAGTAACATGTTTGATGAGGTAGCCCGCTAACAGTAGCATTCAGTTCAAAGCACCGCTGTGCCTGAGTGCAGCCTCACAGCTGTAGACTCATAGTCTGGGTTCAGTGTACAGGAGATGCTGTTGTACACATGAATTTGGCTGCATTCACTTTCCAAAATGGTTGAAAATTACAAGTGCCTGATGAAGAAAAATGCCCAAATTAAAATAAAAAAACAACATTAATTGTGTCTGCATGAAGCTGCTCAGCTCATGAACTTGTTGCACACATAGATCAGTCAAATGTCTGTTTTTAACGGCCACTGTCAAAGAAGTAGCTATTCTCAAATACACACACTCTCTCTGTCTCTCTCTCACACACTCA
>NW_023339674.1:9515231-9520365 GCF_004916995.1 Morone saxatilis | reverse complement strand
CTCACTCACACACACACTCTCACAGCTCCTCCCTCGTGTCTTTTGGACTTAAATAAACTTTCATGGAAACTGAGAGTGAGACCAGTTCTGCTACCCAGAACAGTCAATGACCTTTTCCTAAGATAGACGGATAGAAGGATAGATAGATTCCCCATTTTCTTATTATGGTGCATCATTGTAAAAAGTTAGCTTAAAATTAGATTAACCAAAACAAAGCGTCCTTTCAGTCCGAACTACAGCAGCTACAAACTGTGAGGCTGCTCCTGTTTCATCTTTTCTAGGGACTCTAACCATGTAAACTGTAATAGGGATGTTAAAATTCATTATTTTGCTGTCACAGTTGGGGGAGTTGATGAATCAATTTAAAAACAATGCATCATGGGTTTTTTTTAAATGATTATTGGTATTTATTGATCTGCAAAGCTTCTCAGGCAGAGTGAGATTTTCTCTCCTGTCGGGCGATTTTTCCGCCTGAACCAAAGCTGCTCTGTCCTCGTTGGTGTTTGTTTTTTAAAACAGAGGCCCGGTTCGAGTTTGCACATCATGAAACAATTCGAATGTGTTACGCAGATTGTGACTTTACAGTGTTTAACTGAAGGCATTTTTTGTAACATTAGTGTCACTGGACGGACTTGAAAATGAGACGTGCATGAAATCAGAGGTTTGGTTTGTGCAATTAAAGATTGGACTGTAATTTCAGGTAGACAAAGAGTTTGGATTATCATTATTGATCACGGTGTCTGCAAAATTAACTCTCGGTAATAATCATTTAATAATGAAAAGCCTTTTAATTAACTATTTCATTTCCTTTCAGGATAACTTCTGATGCACACTGAGCATCTCACTGCAGCAATATAAAGTTTTAATGTTCTTTATTTTGTGATTTTTCTTTTCTCATTTATTTTGTCGGGACAACGCAAGTTCGTTGAATTTTTGTAGAAGTGCCAGTTGTAGCCTGTGAGCTTGTTTTTTCAGCTGTAGTCCCTGTATATGTTGGTAAGGGGATAGTGAGGTTATATTGTAATAATATGGCTTTTTTTTTTTTTTAAGCATACTCTGTTCTTCTTTAGACAAATTTAAAACACTGTCGCAGTATTTAGTCTGGAGAAAAAGCCCAAAAGAGCCCTGCGGGGGTTGGTGCACTCTCCCACAGACAAACTAGTATGAATAATTGTCTGTTCTTTGGTTTATAGAGAAAACTAACTCTTACTGATGAGATAAGTCTGTAGGATGTTGGGAACCCAAAGCTGCTGTTTTTCTCCAGCGGGGAGTGAAATTACCACCAGTTTGGTCGGTAGCGAAATATGAAGTCCTGAGATATATACAGTAAAGCTGTTTTACACGGATTGACCAGAAATTGTTGTAATATGGTGAATTTCAACAACCCTCTAACGATCATTTCCTTTTTTAAATGTCTGCTGCTGTAGTTGTGTGTTGTACACTTTGATGCTGTAAAAACACCACAAACAGCAGCCACAAACCCACTGAGACGACATCGGCATCAATTTAAAACTATACATTTCATAAAGGTGGTAATAATCTACCAGAATGTTTTCAGTCTGTTTTTAACTATTATAAAAACCTCAAAACTTAATCACAAACATTTTCTAATTAACATTGAATTAAACCGCAGTGCAACGTGAAACTCTGGAGCCTCTTTTTTGTTTTTGTCTTTTGGGAGCTGATTATCTGGTTTCGTCCCATATGGTTCAACATTCCTGCAGAGTGGAGCATTTAACAGCTAAAGCACCAGATATTTAGAACCAGCTGGTGAAAGTTTATCAGAAGAGTGGCCAGAAAAACTTTTAGATATTTATTATTTCACTATAATCTTCCTAGTTTCTACCGCTGTTGTATGAAGATGATGCTGCTTCATGAGTACCTGTCCAGATAAATTACTGAGCATCCTAAGCATCGCAGACGGTCAAAGAGATGCCCACACATGACTTCAATTAGAGAACGTTTTTCAAGCTGCTTTGTTCTTGCATTTTTATCTACAACAGGTGGATCCTTGATAACGTAAAAAGCCGATTGTCACACTGTAGCCTCGTGTGGATTTAAAAAAATATCAAATAGGGAAATCTAACCCCCTTAAATCAGCACAAATGCTTTTAGAAACAGACGATTTCTAATCAAAATTAGCTGATAATTAACATATTTTAATACAAATAGCCTTTTGATGGCTAAAATAAAATCCACACTTCGAATATCAGATTCGTGCAATACATTCATGTGAAATGTGACATATTGTGCATCAACTGCTGAGAAACATGATCACATGTTCAACATCAGTGTGACGTCGACATCCACACACAACTAAAAGTATTCAACAAATAATAACACAATGTTTTTTTTTTGTTTTTTTTATAGTTTAGGAATGAAATATTCACATGTAACCTGCATTTCAGAGTTTACTCATTTCCCCAAATTTCTGTGATTATAGACAGAACTTTGGACGGTAACAGAAGGTGAAGCTGATGACTGTAACCAACACGTGGATGCATGTTTTTGCCAGATTTAATTGGGAGAAAGGTCACATTTTAACCTCCTGTGGTTAATCACACTGTCCACTGCTGCAGCTAATGTTTTTAATGTCTTTCCTCATGTTGCCAAAAGCAGAGTATATAACCTTTCTGATGCACCACAGGATGGAGGCCTTGTTTGCAGGTGGATAGGATATAAAAAAAATAAAAATAAACCAGAAACTACTACTACGTGTCGGACACGTGTTGTAGTTTCTGAATCTCCTCATGATTTAGTCTTTCAGTGTCCTGCTGGCTGTTTGTTTCTGTACAGTGAGCGAACTGGGACAAACGGTTGGTTTGTTGGTCCTCTCCTCTAAAAGCTTTGAACTGGGATGTAAATGTACATGAATGGAGGAGGGCGGGAGGGAGGGAGAGGTAACTTTGTAAAACTTGTATAATTATTATTTTTGTGCGTCTTTAATGGATCTTGAGACAGAATTTTTACTTAACCGATGTTTATAGATTTTTATTTATGGTGTCAAGGTACAAAAATATTGTACAGAGGTGCAGCTATGCACAGTCTTGTCTGCTTATGTTTAGTAAATGCTATTTTTAAATGTTGGGGAAAAAATAAATGCATTATGGATTACTGAAAATATTGAATGTCTTATTTTATTCATGTAAACACCAGGTTATACATACATTATTATGTATATAGCTTTTTTCATTCAGCTTTTAATGCAGAAAACATGGATATTTGTCTGTTTTTAGTCACTTCTAAGACTTTTACGTTGCACTAGTGTCCTATTTTGTGCGTAATTCAAGGGTTCAACATGGTACTTTTAGTCTTCAGGTTCATCACACTTCAAGATCTGACTATAAATGTAACAATCAGCCTGGACGTTAAAGAGGAACATGTGGAGGCAAATGTAGAGTATAACTTTAATTAATTAACAGGTTTGTGTACATACTCAAAGCTGAAGAGCTAAAGGAGGCAAGAACCCCAGCTCTTTCTCCCTGTGAATAATGGATTTATATTCATCAGGTTCTCAGAAACCAGACTACAACTGGATAATGAGATGTTACCTTGTGACTGCTAGATGTGTAAGAAGTTAATTAGCAGCTTGTTTTAGAGTTAATCTGCCCTCTAGTGGCCAAAAAACATTTAATGCAACATCAGTTTCAGCTGCCTTGAGATCAGAGCGGACAAAATGAATGTGAGCACAGCTGCTAAAGATTTCATGAGTACTTGATATTGATTGTTTTACACGTTTACAAGAAATCCTGCGTAAATCATGTATCACCTTCTAATTCTAGTCTTGCATCAACAGAGGTTTCCAGTCAAGTGCATATTTTCTTACTTTTCAGGGAAAGATAGATATCTGAAAAGCTCCGGGGGGACTTTACTGGAGACATACCGGAGAGATGATTTATAGTTAAGATTGCACAGTGGTACGACACGCATTGGCGAGTTCAGCACTGACGTGATCAAAGCCTAAAAAAAATAGTTGATGGCTGAGAGTGTGTTACTGACTGTGTACATGCTGGTTATTTAATGTTTTTCAAGAGAAATACAACCAGACAAACTGAGTAATAATGACAAAGTGGAAAAACTGAATACTAAAGTCCTTTGCTTAAAGGTCCAGTGTGTAACATTTAGGTGGATCTATTGGCATACATTTAATATAATATTAATAGGTATGTTTTCACTAGTGTATAAAAATAAGAATAATTGTGTTTCGTTACCTTAGAATGAGCTGTTTTCATCTACAGAGAGAGTGGGTCCTCTTACGCTGCCATGTTCAACTGCCACGTTTCTACAGTAGCCCAGAAGGGACAAACCAAACTTGAGACAGGGCCAGACACATTTTGTGCAACCACGATAATTTCCCTTTCATGCTTGGGTGGGGAGGGTGAAACAAGGGAGTTGCAATCACACCACAAAAGTCCTCCTTTTAAGTAAATATACCAACACAACCATGTAAAAGTACTCTATTACAACTTACAACCTACTTAAGTTAAAGTACAGAAGTATTCCCAGAAAAATGTACTTAAAGTATCGAAAGTAAAAGTACTTGTTTTGCGGTAAAATGTCCCGAGTGACTGATATATTATTATATGTGACATTATTAACTATTATTAATGAACTAATACTGGATCCTACACAACTGGTCCTTTTCATTTTAAAAGTAATTAGTAACTATAGCTGTCCAATAAATCCCTCTTAAATCTTGTAATGTATAAGTATAAAGTGCTTCAAAGTGGTACTTAGGTAAATGTACTTAGTTACTTTCTACCACTTGAGACTAAAGACTGAAACAGTGAAACATCAGAGACAAAAGGTTTACATTAGGATCTTTAATGTTAAACATACATCAGTAGCATTTAGTCAGTGCTTCATTGTGTTCATATCAGTGTTTCAAAGGTCTGTCCTGATGAAAGAGTAACTTCTAATGAAAACTTCCCACAGATGTGGGGGTGGCTGTGGCTCAGAGGAAGAGCGGGTCGCCCACTAATCGGAAGGTTGTAGGTTCGATTCCCCAGCTCCTCCTGCCACCTGTTGGAGCACCTTGAGTGAAGATACTGCTGTGCCTCGGTGTGTGAATGTGTTTGAATGAGTTAGTTTCTGTTTGATGGGCTTTGCCACCGCTGAGTGAATGTGTGTGAAA
>NW_023339674.1:9491089-9515189 GCF_004916995.1 Morone saxatilis | reverse complement strand
TACAGGTCCATTTACCATTTACGTGCCTGTAACTGAGGGAGGAGTCCAACCTCCAACATCTTTTAGAAAATGAGTTTCGATGGATGGATTTCTAGTGAAAACAGACTCTTGTTCTGTTACCGTGACCTTTAACCCTGGATCTTCTAAGAGTCATTGAACAGAGCCTCCAGATGAGAGGAGCTATAAGATCTGTCTGACAGGAGCCGTGAACTGATCCTGTAGAGACAGGATGAGGAAAAAGTGCAACTTTAAAAGAGGTGTGATGGTAACGAGGAGACGCTGGATGACAGTAAAAGGCACAATATTAAGACTCAGTCTTATTGTTGCACTTTGGTAATAACATCTGAGTGCCTGCAGGAGACGTCTACACACTGTAGATAGCAACCAGTCCTCCACCTCTGTTTGATAAATAACCCTACAGGAGCCTTGGCGATCCAACTGTGAGTCCTTTCATCCCTCTGACTACAACGTCTGTGGCTCTGCACCAAGCTGCCTGCAGCGTGAGGAAGCAGCCAACATTCATGAATGTCCAACATGTCTTCAGTCTGCTTTAAGTCTGCTGGAGGTTCTCCGTGTCGTACGGAGTGAATGTGACGGTGGCAGGCAGCTGACTGATGACGTTGGCGGTGCACATCAGCTGTGTGAACACATGGTTGTCCATCACAACTCCAGCATAAAACAGACTCCTTTGTGGTGTTGAATGTGTAGAACTACTGCGAGAGCTGCTGCCTTGCCTGGATAAACTGAGTAACCGACGAAACAGAGACCTCCTGAGGAGGATGTAGATCCAGGGGTCGAGGATGGGGTTGACGGAGGCTATCCGGATGGCAGCCAGGTCGGCTGTGTCGTTATTATTATTATTCAGCATGAAGCGGTTGGCAAACACTCGGACCTTTAAAGAGAGAAACATGTTTAAAACTGCTGTAATGTCATCAAACTGGAATATGTCCCACTTTTCATTATTGTTGAGGTTTCCCATCATGAAAAAAGGTTATCATTCCTGAATATCTTGTGAAAAATGAGAACTATTAATAATTTATTATAAAATATAAACATTACTGGTTCCCAAACTTTACTGGCTTATGGTCCCTTAAGACTAATGTGACCTCTTGTCAAAGGTTTAATAGGTTAATGAATAGTGTGCAGCTGAAATATTTAGATTTTTCCTTCTCAAATAGTTTCAGTTTAATACTTTTCGGAGGGCTGAAACTGCAAACCATTAAGTATTTAACATGAAAAAATAATTGATTAAACAATGTTAATCATCAGATTCATCTTTGGGGGGGATCCCAACCCCGAGGCTGAGAATCAACAGACTACATAAAATGTATTTTATAAACTATGAATCCCTGTATCAACAATTCAGAGAGCACATTATATACAAATACAACTCTAAACTCATGTTGGACATAAATCTGCTGCAGTACTAACATTGATAACAGATGTCAGCAGCTGTTCAGTCCTATTAGAGTTATTATACTAATGATGACTGATAATACAGTATTTTGGCTACAGTGGAGTCTATATAAAAGTATTCCTGATTAATAGTTTGAATTTACTTACTGTAACTTTTACTTGAGTTTTAAGTCTAATTTATACAACATCTCTACTTTATTTCTTTAACTACTCTGAAGATCTTACTTATAAAACATGTTTTAATGTTACACAATATGATACATCAGAATACCAGGATACAAAGATCCGACTGCACCAACAACATTAAAATGCTGCTTACACAACAATGCATCAGCAATAATAATTCAATAATCATACATTAATGTATTTTGAATGCAAGAGTTTTACTTGTGGTGCAGTATTTGTACAGTGAACACTTCTTCCACCACTAAAGTTAATACACTTCAGTTCAACATTAAAGATATAAACATTATCTATGTTTTTGTACTTTATTTAGCTCCTAGAAGTGACTCCTAAAGTTTCCTCTCCTGTTTTTGCTGCTCCATACATTAGCAGGCAGTGAGGACTGTAATTAATAACCCATGCAAACCGATTACTACTGAACTACAACCCCCACACTAACTCACCACCAGCGGGGCTGAGCAGGCCAGAACCACCGCGGAGGTCATCACCAACACCGCGATCATCTGCGTCTCAGCGGCCGAGGACAGAGCCCTCCACCTCTCCCGGACGCTGGCTCTGGTGACGGGCCGCTGCACGGTCCTCTGCCGCATCAGCAGCAGCGCTCCGCACACCAACAGGTTGAGCACGATGGTGCCCAGGATGAGCAGCAGGCTGACGACGCCGTACAGGACGGAGTACGCTGTCTTCCAGTCGATGAAGCACCAAGTACAGGACGTCTGCAGCTCGCTCCTCGCCATGCCCATCATCGGGAGGCAGCAGAAGAAAATGTGGCTGATGTAAATGAATAACAGGAACCTCTGCGCGAAGCGTCGGTCCACCCCCCACCGCTGGTAGATGTACGGCCAGCATATAGCCAGGTACCGCTCTGCTGCCATGGCGCATATGATGGTCAGTCCCGTTAAACCGAAAAACAGCAACAAAAAGGAGTGAAACTCACAGACATTATGGTGTTGGAGCACTTTCGGGTCCATGTAGTTGGCTATGGTGATTGGGCTGGCCAGGCAGGTGCCCAGCAGGTCCGTCACCGCCAGACCGCAAACCAGCGTGTAGAAGGCGGAAGATTTTCTCTCCTGTCTTGATACAGAAAGGACGATTATCGCAATTAAATTCCCAAAGGCGCCTCCAGCGAACATAAGACTGGGTAAAGCGATTTTAGTCTCGACCCCGGTCGACTGTGAACGCTGGACCAGCGTCCCGTTGGTAACAGGTCCGTGCGTAAAGTTTGGGTTATCCATCGCCAAATATGCCCACAGGCTGGTGTTTGTTAGCGATATTTCCTTTGGTCTGTTGTAGATCTGAGGATGCATTTCCCTTTTAACAACTTGCAAAAGAAGATAAAGAGTAGACGGGGGAATTTTCTCTGGTAGTCTCATCCCCTCTGCTTTCCAGTAATCCAGATGTGGTTTTAATGACAAAGGTCGTTGCGCGCAGCTGAGAGGGAGGCGGGCTATCTCTAATACACTGAACCACCCAGCAGCGTGACAGGGATGTGTACGATGGGATGCTGTGAGACAGGGAAATATACGTTTTTGTTTGATTGCTCATGTCTCGTCTGCAGAAGTTGGCGTCATCGTAGCTCTGCCTAATATCGGTGGCAGGAGGTCAACATGAGATTTAAGATGGGGGCACATAAACACGATGATGTATAGAGACAGAAGAGACTTTTCTCAACCACACTGAGTCATAGTTGGATGCAGAGGAACTCTGAAGGTCTGAAGGGGGATTAGATAGTTTGATTTACTCTGATCACTCACATTATGGCAGAAAAAGAATGAAGTGAAATCTACATAAAATTAAGATGCTGTGTTTGAACCTTACCAACTCTTTTTAAAGGCTCAGTTCACCCAGAAACCATTCATATCCACGCAGAGAGTTTTGGTTGTATTTGCTCAAGATTTGAGATCAATAAAGAGTTTCATTACAGCAAAATTAGATTTAAAACACTTTAAAAGAGGTTGGTGGGGTTTTTTTGAGAAGTGTAAAGGGCGACGACATTAAATATAAATACCCCAAAATAGAAAACTAGATCAAAACTTTAAACTTTGGTCATAAATCTGCTGTAGTAAATATTAGAAACAGAGTTTTACTTGAGTCACCTTATCTTTCTGTTCACTTTTATTTGATTATTAGATTATCCTGAGGGATTGAAGGCAAACTCGTGAAGGAGAAATTCTTCCAAATATATTGAGAGTTGCTAGTTCTACAAACCCGGTGTGATGAATCAAGTCTTTTTACTTCATGCAGCATTGTTGTTCTCTTCCAGACTTACAATTGGTGACCTCCTGACTATTCACTGTTAATCAAATATATCAAAATATATACCTCTGAGTTGGCTGTCAGCAGATTTTTACCTGATTTCCTCATAAAAACACACTAAATAAATACATTGATTACATAAAAATGTCAATTTCCTACACTTGGTTTAAGGAAGCAAACGATCACAATCTGTTAATTAGATACTGATGATTCAGTGTTTAGGTCCACATACAAGTACACTGATAATCAGCTCTTTTTAAAGGCTAAGTTCACCCAAATTACAAATAAATGAATACATGAAAACACTGATCTAGACACACTTAAATAATAATCTAAACTAAATAATCTACTGCCGACTGTATATCTTTAAAAGTTTTTCCTACACTCCTTAAAATCCAGAAGGCCTTACGAACCCCCTGACCCCTGTGAAGTGGGAGGTCGGGATCCCCTAATTGGGAACCATTGTTTTAATCTGCTTCTAGTTTTGATTCTGAGACTTTTTTTCCTTCAATTTCAATGATGACGTTGCTCTTCAGCAGTCTGACAAACTATGTTTGGTGGAAAAGCTTCATGAATAAACCATCAGTGAATAAGTGAATAAGCTGCTGAATATTTAATTAAACACATAAATATATGGTTGGAAAGAAATCTGTCCCAGTGTGTTGTTGTGGTTTGTATTTTCCCCACTGACAAACTTCCGTGTCCACAGCTCAGCACACAGCTTTGTCCCAATGACTGTAAATGGCTGTGAGGAACAACAGACGGCTGATGGACAGCGTTGAATGTGAACACACAGTGCACTTAAGTCTGCTCCGACTCTCTAGCCATCACACATTCATTACAGCGTGACTTATGTTTACAGTGACGTGCAGCAGCGAGGGGTCTCTGTCTGCAGCCGACCTTAAAAGACAAAACACAACACCTCTCTGAGAGGTAAACCACCAACCCGCTCGTCTCTGCTGCAGACAAAAGGCAACTCTAAAGACAACAAACCACTTAAGTGATGCCAAGGCTTGGAAACTCCAAAGCTGACTGGAATGTGCTTCAGTTTACTGTGAATCACGGGGATGTACAAGCCGTCCCCTGTACAGTTTATAGTTTTTTTTTCAATGTCGTGAAGGTAATTTATTTATTGCAAATGCCCTTAAAATGTATTACCTCTGTCTGTGGTCTCTGTTGTAGGCTGGAGCTATAAAAGTGTACGCAGATTTTAGTGTATGATTAAGCTGCCCAACAGAAGTATAACCCTAAATGGTCAGTATAAAGGGTTTTCTTTGTGTCTATGAATCTTAATGTATGAATCAGCACTTAAACTCTCAGGCTATTGTAAAAGAGCAACTCTCAAAACAATGAATGTTAAAACACTGAATAATATTTCCTGTTAAAAGCAAATTTTTGTTGTTATTTCAGCCCTTGTTCCCACACACTGTATTTATATATATATATATCATACCTCCAACTATTTATAACTTGCACTTATACCTGCACTGTTTTTTTTTATGCTAAAACAATTCATACTGTATATATAAGATAAGATAAGATAAAATAAGATGTTCTTTTATTGATCCCCCGTAAGAGAAATTCAGCCACAGCAGCATAGGGGAATGTAATGCAAAGATTACAAGTGTACAAGAGTGTACAAGTTCAATAAGTATCACAATATAAGAATATTAACTAAATATAATAGAAGATATAAGACCATAAATGAAAAATATATACATTACATGCAATATGCAGTAAAATAATGTGCAAAAAATGTGAGCATTATTTCCTTTGAAAAACTAAACTAAACTGCACATGTGCAAACTTAAAGATTAAAGATAAATAGTTTAGCTGTGCCAGAGTTTGATTGAAGTTAAAACCAGTCTTAGTCAGCAGGGGTTGGATGTACTGGGTGTACTGGGTGCTGTGGTGTTGTGGAGTCTGATGGCTGATGGTACAAACAAGCCTCCAAACCACTTGAGGCTCTCAGTCTGTGGCTGAAAGTGCTCCTGATATCTAATTTTATTCATATATCTTACTGTTTATTCTATATATTTCCACTATATACATACATATATGCACTTCAGGTTAAATGCTAAATTGCATTTTGTTGTCTTAATACTTGTACATACAACGAAAATAAACCTGAATCTAATATAATGTAACTAAATATGCGTTTCATTAAGTGTGTGTCCTTTAATTTATAATCCTCACCAACTCCATATATGAGAGGACTGAACCAGCAAACGCTTCTTTATTTTAACGACCTAAATTGTTGTCCATTCACTTTTCATGTCACATTGACAGTTTTGTGTGTTACATCATTAGTTTTACTTCATCTGGTAATTTATCTTGTTTAATTTGTGTCATTTTATTTTTGTCCCAAAGATATATGATGTTTTAAAGTGGTGAACCCTGCTCAGGTATGTATAATGTTTATTTTAATTGTTCTGCCTGCGCTGTTGGTATAAATCCACTGTCCAATCAGTGTAAGTGAAAACAGCTCCATGTAGTTAGATCACTTCAGTGAGGCTCTGGGTGTCGTTAAGTGTGTGGGAGGACGGAGGAAACTGCTCTTCAGTACGTAAGATTTGGTAAAGTTGGTGCACTTGTGGGTGTGCCTCTAATAGGTTTTGATATCACCTAAAACTCTCTTAAAATAAATCCTTTGTTTATCATATCTTACAGGGAGTGGCAGCAGTAATTTCCAAATCTTCAGAAATGTTTCCAAATACCTGCCTTTTTTTTCTCTTTGGACTTAAGCCTATCAGTCAAATGAGTCTCAGATGTGGCCATAAGAGATCAAGAGCAGAGGGGTCAGTCGAAGGGGAAATGAGATGGCAGCAGATATCGTGTCTCTAACTTAAACATCCACCATGGATACAGAGACACAAATGAAAGACTGAAGGAGGAACGCATGCTTACTAATTAAATCACTGCATACAATCTCATAAAAAGATGTGCCAGCATCAGAAACCTTTAATTGCGTCAAAATTAATAAGACAAATACAGATGTAATACCAGTTCACACCTTTCTCTAATTCAGTATACCAATAACCCCATGGCTGTGGAAAATAAATAAAAAAAACATTATGGTTTGTAATAATGTTTCTGTAAGGGACCGAGCTGGCAGGCATGAGGAGTCAGAGGTACATTTTCCAAAAAAAGACATTTTATTCATCAAAAAATATGAAAATAACCAATTTACAAACATTCTGGACCCATAAAAGAGGTCAGCTAAATAGAACTTAACTCAGGCTACAAACTAAATTAAGATAATTAACCTCAAATAATGTCAAGATAACGCAGCCTAATATTATCTAAGAAAAAATACTGAAATGCTAATATCAAAAAGCATAATTATCAAAGAAATAACAAAACACAAAACACTTGCCTCTCTCTACGATGCATGTTAACATGGTACAACCTAATTATCAGCCCAACTCCTTTTAAGCAGATCTGATTCAGCCACTACTTCCTTTGACGGCCAAGAAACACCTCCAGCAGGGACAACCAGGAACTGGTAACTCAAATAAAATAACCTAAATTAATTAACCTAATAATGCTATCAAATCAAAATTGACAAAGTTAATTAATTGTGTGCACCCAAAAAGATAACCAGCTGTCAAAAATGGCACATAAAACTGTGTATTATGAAGCTAAATCTGTCCAGTTATTTTAATCTTGCACAATATTCTAAACTTTAAAGACAATGAAACACATGAAAGTGTTATCTACTCAACCTGAGCTCAAATTCCTCCCTAAACACAATAATATTTGTATTGCACAACAACAGTATGTATAGTTTGCCCTCACCAGACCGTTCAGACAACATTATACTCTCCTGGCCCTCTTGTCTATTTTTGTTGTGCGCTGATAAACCGAAAGACTGATAATATCACAAGGGAGAAGGGAATTGAAGGCCAACCGTAAGTGGCCATTTGAGACACATTTGAAACAGGATATAAAAACTGTGACAGTCGGTGAACCCAAAAATTACAACAAATAAATTCCATATGATGATTCTCTTCTGCTGAACGCAGATGTAAAAGTATTTGGTAGAAAGGAAAATAAACTCTGTCCTTCACTGGAAGTGGGTCAAGATGATCCCCTGCATATTAAAAGCATTAGTGAAATTAAAGTCCAGTGTTAGCCAGATGTTATTACTCAGCCCAGTCAACAGCATATGAAAAAGAAATTCCTAAAGAATAAGACATAAATTCAACATCACAAGTGGACCAACAACCACACTGAGCTTCACAGCGCCGTCTTCATATTGTCGGGTGACGTCAAAGAAACAGATTTTGCTAGATGAGAAATTTTGGTGCAAAACCACTTTCCACATTTTCTTTCCATCATGTTACCAGAGAACATGAGCAACGTCATGCATTCGTAGAAACAAGACAACTTTCTGTCTTTAATTTAAAGAGACAAATTGTTCACCGCTGGTATTTTAATTAATATCAAGTGGTAAAGTTATTGTGTCTTGGCCCAGTGTGGGAGTATGAAACAAAGTATAGTATAAACAATTATCAGGAACAATTAAACTCTTCATAAGAGGCTCTGTGACACATTCATCTGTCTGTTACATAAATCAGAAAATGACAATGTTGGTGAAGAGCAGATTAAAACAATCTAAAACCAATAACTCACTCATGTTCTGCTCCGTTTATGTAGCAGAAGCAGACAATAACTCATTAACCGTTTAACCATTAAACGATTCTAACGTAAAACAAAACCATTTTGAGCCAGAAAATTGATGGCTGATTTTAAGTCTGGGATAAAAATGCTGCGTGTGCCACTGAACATCTGTATCGGAAAAACTATTTTGGTATCAGAATCAAAATCAAGCTGATTTCCAAAGAAATTAGAAGCTGAGGTATTCGTTGACGGAGCGCCAAACCAAACAAAAGGAAAATTGCTGTAGTCCTGCAGCGCTTTAATTCCTGGAGTTGTTCTTAAAATGCAGGAAGTCTGTGACCAATTTCCTCCTCCTGCGTTTTCTAATCCACCTCAAATAGAATAAAACTCCTTTCTAACTTACATGCAGCTCATATTTCTTTCAGCCTCTCGGCCATCGTGGGGTGTAACAGTGTTAGAAAGCAATACTGTACTTCCTTTTCACTTTTACTTGACTTGCAGGACTTATATGATGATGTTAATGTATCTAAATGATAAGATAAGAATAAAGATAAGAGCTGTGGCTCAATATCCAAACATACTGTACATTTAATGATGGTCAAAACTTAATACATCCTGCACTTACAGGAAGAAAGATCACCCCTGTTTGCTTCCTGGTAATCCATCAACCTCCAGGGACCAGTTCCCTAATTTAAAAAAAAGAGCAGGAAGGTGGTATTCTGTTTAATCATTAATCGTCATCCGTCTCTTCATGGGCGTGTGCTTCAGGATATTTCCATGAATTTATCCTGGAGTTGCCTCTGTGGTTTTGTTTATGTTCCCACATGTTAGTGCTGATTGTTTGTTTTTTTTTGTTTTGCAAAATCATCCTCAAGGGAACACAAAAGTCTTTCATTTCAAGTCTGTATGTTGTTAATACAATTTCCTCAGAAATACGTGAACCTCATGGTTGTCCCCGACTAAAGAGTTTCCTAGTCGACTAGTTAAAGCCAATAGTCAACTGATTGTTGAAACGTTTCTAATATTAATGTAATTATTTAAATACACCACATCCACCTGAAAACGCTGTAAGTCCTCTGATTGTGTCGGTCCCCGGTGTCAGCCAGGCTCTGTTGCCCCACTCAGGCTAGACTTTCCCGGCAGTCTAAAGCTCGTGGTGTAAAACAAACCTCCCCCTGTACTTTGAGATCGAAGTCCAGGAGTTAGGACCCCTCTACCAGCTGCTCATTAACAGTTAGCACCATGCAGTGCAGAGAAAGCGCAGCTCCTGTTTGACGCCGTTTTTGTTTTTCTGCGAATATCCAACTAATGAAAAGTGTGTCGACTGAGACTCTTCTCATCGACTAACAGTTTACTCGACTATAAGGGGACAGTTCTACCAAAATCAGTCAGATTTATCCTCTGGGGACCATGAATATACAATATTTGAAGACAATGGATCTGATAGTGACACAGATGGTAGACATATTACAGTCTGGACTGAACGATAGACCAACTGATCAATAATTGCCAGATAAATTCATACATACAAAATCTTAGATATTTTGCTGCAAATCTGGTGGGTTGTTTAGTTTAGTTTTGTCGTCCACAGGGAATAATCTGACAGTGGAACAACTTACTTACTGTGTTTACATCATTCATTGTTGTGAAACTGAAAAAAAGATTATAACATTTGAGAAGACAACGTGTTAGAGAAACACAGTATCCTATGTGCTCTGTTTAACGTTGCTACTGTACTATAAATGTAAACTGTTAATGAATTTAAATAAACACTTCTACTGTGTGTGTTTAAACTTTACCCAGCAGTCATTTATATTTCAGGGGTTTAGACTATACTTTTATTCACCGTAAGCTCAGTTCAGTGATAGTACCTGGCTTAGAGGAACAAATACTGTGTTAGAGAAGGCCGAAATTCAAGCAAAGCCACAGACAGATGACCAGACATTTCAAGATTTGATGTGTCAGTGATGTGACACTTAACTAACTTTTGTTTATCTGCTAATCTTCATTTGATTGGTCCATTTTAGCAATTTCACACTTAAAACAATAAAAAAAATTACAGTCTCAGTGGATAGAGCTGGCGACCCATGTACCGCGGCCCTTTGCTGCGTGTCATCCCCTCTCTCTCTAGCCCCTTTCCTATCTATGTCTGTCTGTCTGTCCTGTAACTATCAAATAAAGGCAATAAAAGGCCCAAAAAAATAACTTTAAAAAGTTTATAGGAGCTGCTTAAAACAGTCCAAAGATTCAGCAAATCTGATTGATTGGTGAAGAAGATTACACATTGCTGGAGCTAAAACAGCAAAGACACGGTCAGTTAGAGCGGGGAACGGATGAAGATTTAAAAAGCGCTGTGGTCAAGGAGTGGAATGAGGAACAAGGGGATCTAAAATCTAACTCAAGGTCATGACATGCCTTATATGTAATCAGCAGGATCTTATAGTTGATCCTGAATTTTACAGGAAGCCAATGGAGAGACGCGAGAACAGGAGTGAAGTGGAACCGACGTCTGGTTCTTGTTAAAAGTCTGGCGGCTGCATTTTGTACTAACTGTAAATGATTTAAGGAATCTTGAATGAGGCTTGTGTAGAGGGAATTACAGTAATCTAGACGGGGGGAAATTAAGGTGTGAATTAATTGTTTGAGATCGCTGCAAGACGAAAAGCTTCAGATTTTTGCAATATTTCGTAGCTGCAGAAAACAGAACTGGAAAAGTTTTGTAACATGATGGTCAAAGATAATACTAAGATTCTTAGTGGTGGGTTTGATATTTGTGTGTAATGGTCCAATAAACAGAGATATCCAGTCTAAAACTCGCAAACATTAAAGTATTTATTAGTCAAAAAAGAGTGAAACCATTTTAAAGCCGTACCAGAAATGTCAGTTTTTACCTTTCTCTTAATGCATACAAATTTCATTAGACACTGTTAGTAATGCTGTCTCGGTGCTATGCTTTTGGCAAAAACCAGATTGAATTTTGTCAAAGCTTCAGGAGCTGGTTCACAACAGGCTTTTCAAGGATTTGATAAAAAGGGAAGTTTGGAGATCAGTGTGTAGTTCTGTAACTGGGCTAGATTGAGATATTTTAAGAAGTGTCTCTCTTTAAGTTATCTGGCTTGAGCCTGACATTGGTGATCCTGGATATCCGAAGCTGGTTATTAACTGGCTCTGTAAACTTCAACAACAAGCAAAGGTAAAGGTATTGATCTGATGCTCTGAAGTTGACCTGTTCTGAAGCAGGTTACCCTTATAGCATATTACCATGGTGATCTACCCCAGGTTAAAAATGACCCAACTTCATGTTACTGGACAATCTGTGTAAAGCCCAAAGATAGCTGGCAAACCCTTTAATCTCACTTTTTGGTGCAGGCCCCCAGTCTTATCTCATCTACAATATAAATTAACAGCAAGAAACACGAGGCCACATATTATTTATTAACTTCCTGCAATGCAATCATGCAATATGAAATGGCCAATTGACAAAGACTGAGCAGGCTATTTACATAATAAAACATTAAAGTTTGACAGTTATTTAGAGACGGGAGATGAAGAAAAAAGGCCTTCATCAATTCACATAACTTTTGCATTAATTTTGCACATACAGTAGACACTAAAATTATATATATATATCTACAGGTATATTTTAATGGATCAGTATCTACTAAAATAAAGCCAATTATTTCATCATCAGAATCGGTGCCTGCAGATCCTGCTCCAGTATTAAAGGACTCAGATCAGGGCCCCAATAAACTTCCTATAACTTCCTTTACAATGTTTGGACTAACATTTCTCATTTGATAACATGTCATTGATATAACAGTGAGAATTTGCCTCTGTGGAGTTATTAACATTGAAAATGCAGTTAATGTAAAAACATTCAACGACAACAGTAAAACCCAGAAACCTGCCAACAACCTTCACTTTTTTTTCAGATAAAAACTTAACTGTGTATAAACTGTTGTTTAGCTTCATTACAGAACATTTTCCGGTGAGGTTTTGAATATTTTTCATCCGCTCAAGAGGTCACTAAGTTTCCACAACTCACAGAGGAACATGTAATCCTTCAGTTTAAGTTTCAACGTGGAAATCCGAGAAACTGGGGTTAGGAGGTTTTCATGCAGATTTGTTGTCCTTGATTGTATAATGTCAGATGTGGGAAACACTAGACCGCATTAGTCAGAATAAACTGACTGAGACTCATTCATGTTGGAGAGCTGCTGATGAATTTGCTTGTACTATTCATCGGTTAGTGTGCGTATATGGTCATTCTGGTCAATTATTTGGAAAGTAATGAGTGAGCCAAGTCCTGCATTAACTGTAAATATGATCATCAGCACATCATATTATAGATCACATTGCAGTTGTTTGCCGACACTCTAGAATTACTTTTAATCAAGAGTGCCTAAATTACCAACATGACACAAGGATAATGTCTAAAACGATCAGAACACCAAATAGTCCAAACTAACATGAGTCTGAACTGATGTTTGTTAGTGTGTTTCAACATCAGACTAACGAAATCCAGTTTGAGACTTGGTCCGATTGAGACTAAGAGTCAGTTCCAGTTCATCAGCATTGAGTTAAGGTCCCTTGGACCAGGTCCCACAGTCCGTAGTACGTCTGAGGATGCTGACGTTATATCCTGCGTATGTTATTTACTTTTTCTTGTGAATTTGAGGATTTTAGGAAGGGAGCTCCACAAGCAAGAACTTCAATGACAGTTCGATAGCGTATCAAAAGACATTGTTTTTTTTGAAAAAGGAAACTTGATCCTCCCTCAGTGCTACAGTGGCAGTAATCTACGTGACCCACAGACGTACTGATCAAGTGGATTAAATATGGTATTTCCTGTCTTCAGGTTACCAAATTTCTCCACCGCTCTGCCAACTGACCTAAATATTCTGGTTTTGCGTATTATTCCGACTTTAAAAGAATCCGTCTCATTTAGAGGAGCTTTTTGGGAAAGCCGTATCTAATCTGACATAAATCTCTTCCTGTTTCTGGGGGTTTTCAACAAATTAGCTTAGCTTCCTGAGAAAATGTTTCTACGTGCAGGGGAGCCTCTTTCCTAAATATCAAGTCACTAGTGATACAATTCATAAACATTTATTCAAGAAAGTGCAGCCCTTGCATTTTGATCCCTCCCGAGGAGAAGCCACTTTCTCTTCAACCCTCTGGGGAACATGTCTGATGATGTCTTAAAGGAGAAAGTGTTGGTGGAAGAAGAATTCAGCAGTTGCAGCAGTGTCCTTCAGGAGGGGTGGTATGTTGCTTGGAGGTGAGGGCGGGTCCTCCCGTTAGAAATGAGCCAATCACGGGTCAAAGCAACCAGCCTGAAATCAGTATGTTCTTTAGCACAGGGCTTTTTGGGGACAGGTGGGATGACTGCCTTTTTCCACAATATCTGAGTCTGCACTGTACTTAAGTTGTTTTTTCAGGTATCTGTACTTTACCTACATATTTAAACAAATATCTGTGCTTTCTACTCCTACATTTTCAAAAACAGGCTCATTACTCAAGACCAGTGCAGATCAGGCACGACAGACAAAAACAATGTTACGTCTGACAACAGACAAGAGAGGGAGACTCGACCCTATTTGAATCATTTTTTTAGTTCGTTTTGCACAGAAACAGTCCTTCAGATAAACCAAGAGAGTACTTTTTACTTTTATACTTAATATATTAATATAATATAATATAATCAATTTCAGAGCCTGTACTTGTACTTGCCTGCTGAATCAGTATTTGTTTTACTAAAGTCTTCTTTTACACAAGTATCTGTACTTCAGCTTGAGTAAAGAATGTGTTTACTTTTTGCTAACATGCTGAACATGGTAAAATACTCACTAAACAACATGTTAGCATGCTGATGCTAGCATTTATCTCAAAGGTCCAATGTGTAGGATTTAGTGGCATATAGCAGTGTACTTGCAGATTGCAACTCCCTCGCTTAAAGGAGAAACTACAGTGGCTGCAAAACAACCCTATCTGGAGCCAGTGCTCCTGATGCTGTGTCATCGGTGTGTGAATGTGAATGAATGAGCTAGTGTCTGTTCGATGGGCTCTGCCATCACTGTGTGAATGTGTATGAAAGGACTAATGTGGGTGTAGTGTTAAAGTGCCTTGAGTGGTAGGAAGACTAGAAAGGCACTATACAAAACAGTCCATTTAGATAAAAACAGCTCATTCTAAGGAAACAAATACATAATAATTCCTATATTCAATTGATGACACTAATGAAAACATAGTTATGAATATTATAATCTATTTCTGCCAATAGATCCTCCTAAATGTTACACATTGGACCTTTGAGTTCAGCCTTAGTACCTGTTCCCAAACTTTATGGAGATACAATACTAAATCAATGGAAAAACTCCTTAAAAACATGAAGATTGAAGTGCAGTATACTATTTTTGCTACATTTTGCCCACAAAGTAACGAACATTTGTAATTAAAACTGTGTGTACAAGAGGTATAACAGTTATTTCTAACTGTGCTACCTCAAGATTTAATATTTGTTTGTTTTTTAACAGCGCTTTATCAGCATTTATTGTTTCCTGGTTTTCTCTCAACCAACTGCAGAGGTTTTTTGTTTTTTTTGGCACACCGGCAGCGGTTTGGCTATTATTTAAAGAAAATACCACCCAAACTCTCCATGAGGGAAACACATGACCTCTCACTTGTCCTCGGAGAGGGACAGCACCATCTGACTGTCCTTCCCGTTGGAGCCTCTTCAGTCCTTCGATCCGAGTTCCCATGTATTTGGGCCTCCCAGCGGATGTTAATATATCACCAGTGAGTCTGCAGCCTGACCTTTGACTCTGAGAAGTTTTGTCTGTGAGTCGAGCCAAGCAGCGGGGTCAGTGCAGAGACACACTCCCAGCAGGTGAGGTAGACCAAACAATTTGTCTTCTGCTTTTTAAAGAACAAAAACACAGATTCATCCCGGAACAGGTTATTTTTTCTTGAATGTCTGACATTCTGTGGTTTCTCTGTACATCAACCCCCCTGCTGTCTTCCTCTCAAGCTGCCGAACTCATGTGACAGCCACATTGTTTTCTCTGCATCCCGAGCACACCAGCCTTGAATTTCCAAACACACGTCGTCATGATGGAGACGGAGCAGACGGCTGGGAGTTCTCCTGCCCCGAGCCAAACTGCTGTCAGGACCTGGCTCTCCTCCAGCACAAGAGGTATGAGTGCTCGGCTGCTGCTGATCAGCTATGACCTAAGGAGAAACGTTTCAGAACCTGCTGAATGCACAGTGTCTTACTCACTCTTCAGACACAGTTTGGCAGACTACTACAGTTCCTTAATGAGTACATTAAAACCTTGTGCAGAAATTTTTTCACACAACTTTTTGCCATCTAATTGTGGCTTTTTCCAGTCATTTTGTATGCATCTTGCAGTCTGAACACAGTATATCTCAGCATCTGCTGCTTTGATTTTGACTCTTCTTCTATCGAGAAGTTCAATACTAAATCACTGGATTACCTCTTTGATTAATATAATGAATTACCCTCAGTTGCTCAATGTTTTTTAAAAGGATTCACTCTGTAAAAAGTGTTTGTTGTCAATTGGATATATCATTTTGAAATGACGCAGTCTGTGCACTGTACTGTTTGTACGTGTGTGTTTCTAAATACTGTTGGTGAAGTACATTATGTCCCCTGATCCCGCAAGTTTGTTCATATTTGGGAAATTGGAGCGTTTTCAGGTAACACTGTTTGTTTTGTTCTTCTTCCTTGTTCCACCTTCATGCACCACTGGAGGGTGTCCAGCTGTTCCAGCTGTTCCAGCTGTTTGATAAACACTGTTGATGTCACTCTTTGAGGTACAGAAGAGTCTTACTGGAAATCCTTTACATGTTTCCAACTTGGAGAAGTTTTGATGATATGTAGATCAATCTCACAGAGTACATTTTACACACTTCTCAGACGTGTTGAGCAATGATGGTTTTATGAGAATGCGTTCACTTTGGGTCAGACTGTATTTCAACTGTGTTCCCATAAAAACCAGCAGTGAACTCGCAGTAGTCATACTTTGACAATAAAATACGGGCGCAAGGATTGTAAAAGTTAATAAAGCTTGTTCTGACCTTACTTTGGTTGGTTTTTGAGTTTAGAGTAAGGTCAAAGGTAAAGTAAGTAAGTCATGTTCATTTGTCGTGTACAACAGCTTTATATACCTTACATAAAACACTTTAGAGACGTTGTTTAAAATCTAACTAAGTAAGTCAAAAAAAGGGCAATCATAAAGACGTGGGTTTGATGCTGCTCTTGCAATATATCTACTCGTAGCAACTAAAGCGTGAAACCTGGTTGAGGTTATGAAAAGATTCTGGTCTGTCACAGAATATTGAAACAGCCATTGAACTGAAACCAAGATCTTTTAATAACCCTGAAGTGCTCACACGTGGGACCAGGTCCACTCTGCAGTGTCAGTGTACCTGGTTTTAAAGGGTATCCTGTAATCCAGGATGCTATTTTACGTCTCCTGCTAAATATTTCTTGTCAAATTGTTCACTAAAACATCAGCGCTCTAAAAGTGATCTCAAGTGTGTTTTTTTTTAAAGGGGGGAACAAAATTCTAGAGAAACCTTTTAAAAGAGTTGATCAAAACCTCTCAGGGGGCTTTGTAGGACTGTCAGGAATCCAGAGATGTCTTTGGAGCCAAGACAAACCACTGTATTTATATCATGCAGTTGTTTTCCTGTGCTATAACTGCTTGGTTTGTGGCATTTTGCTTTTAGTATAGTTTGGTTTTGTTTACTGACAAAATTACAAAAGTACAACATCAGACTTTGATAGACTGATAAAGATTTGTTTATATTGTTTAACCTACCATTTTAACTGACCCACCGACCTTTTTAAGGACGGAGACGGGCATTTATGTCTGACCAAAGAAATAATAAAGACTAAAAATACATATCAATTCTTTAAAGAGCAAAATCGCTAGACACCTCAAAAACTCCATCATACAGCACAACAGTTGTACGACCTTCGACAATCAGCCAGTTTGAGCTCAAAGGTTTTTACTTTTCCCGATATTGCGATTTCTTGCACAAAAAAAATCCCATTATTTAAGGTGTAAACATCAGTAAATTAAAGAATAAAACATAACACAATGCAGTGAGATAACCATGCAGGAATGCTGTCTGAGCAGCCACTGTTTTAATCGTATCATGTATCATCAGGCTTTTATTGCAGTTTCTTCTGCCAACTTAACTCTACAGAGTTTCTCCACATAACTGGAGAGAGATTTGTTTTCTCCTCATCTGTCACATGAGGAAGTGAACTACTTAAAGATGAACTTCGTCAGCAGAATATTTACCCACATAAAGCCAATATCAGCTTACCTCAAATGGGCATAATGGGAGAGTTGAGTGAAAATATAACGTTGGGATTTTATTGGCTGATTTCCCAGTTTACTGTCATCAAACTAGCAACCAGAGTTTCACAAAGGGAACTATTTTTTTGTGTTTTTAGCGGATATTTGTCACCAGTTCAGGTCATTGACTGACACACATGTATTTTGTGCTGAACATGAAACTAAACAGTGACTAACAGCCAGTAAACTGTTACATAACACGAGGCAGACTGTTTTAAGAGGCGACCTTTGTTTGAGGCGACACATACTAACATTTCCATAATCACTAAATTGCTGTTTTTATTCCAGGAAATGAGATCAAACATTGACCAAGGATCAGTGAAACGCTCGCTTAGCAATTTGCTTACAAACACACACACACACACACACAAATTAAGAACATAATAAAGCTAACATTCTTGTACTGATTATCCATTTACAAACACACACATACATATTAAAAACACAAATACACACAAACATATTAAAAACACAAATAGACACATATTTTGATTAAATTATGACCTACAAACATAATTAAGACACAACTAAGTAACACAAATAAACACAGACACTCATTTCCTTGCTCTCACACAGATTCACACACTACAGTCACACAGATTTGTCCTCATGGTTTGACCCTTTTATCTCCCCTCTTCATGTTTTCCCAGGAGCACCAAGGACACCCACTGACGCAACCTCCCGTTTCCTCGGAGACGGGGTTCGCTACAAAGCCAAGCTGATCGGTGTGGACCCGGTACCCGACGCCCAGGGGGAAAAGATGTGCTGGGACTCCATGATGAAACTGAAGGTATTCTTTTCCTCCGCCGCCAATATCAACTCAACCTCTCTTCAATAAAATCCATCTGCGAGATGATGTTTTTGAACGCCTACAGTCATTTTATCAGGAGGAAAATGAAAAACAAACATCACATCTATATCAAATAACAGGTGTGTCGTCAGTGGTTCTTATGGCCTGATTCAGGAGCAGTGGCGGGGTAGAGTACTGGAGATCTACACTCAAATAAAACTAAAATAGGCCTTTTTCACAGCAGCCATTTTGATGTGAAACAGTTGGGTAAACACAACCAATTATACTAATTAAGGTTTGTTCCATTCAGGTCAAACAGAGTCAGGGTGCTGCTGTTGTGCATGTTGGCTCACAACCTTAACTTAACATCTACTGAACACTGGCTTAAGGGGATAAAACAAGTACTTTGTATTTAATATGTGTAATGAATTTAGTTCAAAAGAGCCACATTAAATTTAATCTGATTCAATGTTTTAAGACAATAAACCTAACTTCCAAGGGGGTATAAAGTAGGGCCATGTGTGTATAAACTATAGCTAATAAAATGGGCTTTCTGGGTTGAAAAAAAGGGATTGTGGGAAAATCTTGCTGTGGAAAAAGGGACCTCTGACATACTGCTCACTCCTGCCATGTCAGTGACTTCAGGCCCTCTAATCTCACAGGACTTTGCACGAGCCAGTGGTATCTATAAGTATGCAACAGCTTAGAAAAATAAGGAAAAAATGATGAGGCTGATCGCTCAAGAGGGAACTGAAGGTGAATCGATGTCATCCGAAAATAGTTAGCCACAGTCTGATGTGTAGCTTACTTTAATATTGTACTAACAAATTATTGTTGCCACATAGCCACTATGTATAGTATGAAAATGTCAGATTTTGGTGCCTCCCAGTGATCAAAAGAGACACTGTGGCAGACTATAGTACATGTTGCTATGGTGTTAACAGCATCATTTAAAGGTTGCTAATAGTGTACATAGGGGCTTTACTGAAAATTATGATTAGTCTTCTGCCCTCACTATCCTCTTTGCACAGCTTACTAGCTAACAGCAGCTACATACTTTATTCTTCATCAATAAACTCTGTAAATCTCAGAGACAGCCAGTGGACATCAGAGGGAAAACAATAAAACGTTTTCTCCATAAAATATGATCCAGTTTCACCAAAATTTAAGTCACGTATTTGCCGGCATGCGACTATTGCCGCAACACTTGCTCTGACCTGGAGCACATAGTTTCATAATGCACAAACAGACACTGCCGGTCGCAGAAAAGTAAGCATTAAAAGTTACATAATATTTAAATATATATTATCATCAGTAAAGACATTAGTTTTACTTTTGTGATACCTGCTCTGCCCTCCCACACTCTCCTCTGACTGTGCTCCTATTAAACTCTTTCACCCCATCTAGGGCTTTGAGGTAGCAGCAAGGAAACAGGGGAGACACAAGCTGAGAGTTTGGCTGAAGGTTTCCTCCACTGGCCTGAGAATCGTGGACGAAAGGACCGGAGTGAGTGACACTGACTCTCTCTCTCTCCTCATTGTGTTGTCCTGTAACTGCAGTGCCTCCCTCAGGTTGATGGTTAATCCTGAAAAAGTGTATCTTTCCTCTTGTGCAACCACAACAACCACTGTGGGTTTCCAGTGGACCTAACAGTTCCCAGCTTGGATTACCACACAGATAACACTTGCTTTGTTTTTTTAGTCTCCCAAAATTAGACAATTCTCAGGGTTCCTTCGGGAAGTGAAGCAGAATATTTATCCAGCTGACATTGATCAGTGCTTTAAAACTGTTTCCCAGTACTTTGCTTTATAGTTTACAGACAAAAAGAGAAAGTCTAATCCACCACACATGTATTTTCAATGATGCCATCTCAGTTAGAAGGCAAAATCTTTATTTTCTCAATGCATTCTTCTAATAATAATAATGTGTTAAACATTGGAGGTATAAAGAAAAATGTGCTCTCTGTGGAAGTTTTGGTTCCTCTTCTGCCCCTGTTTTAGTCTCGTTTCTGGTTCAAGAGCTGATTGTAGTGAAACCAATTTGCTGGATGCTGATAACCAGGAGGTAGATACATGAGAAATGACCAAGGCTGACGTTAGTAAAAAAATGTCCAGATGTGGCTGAAAGCTGCTTCTTGTTCTCCATCATCATCACATTCAACAAGCTAAATTACAATTAATTGATTTCCTGCTCCTGCAAACAACTCGTGGAGCTCTTAAATCCCAGTCAGTTAGTTTCAAGGCCAAAACTCAACAATTAGGTTAATGGTGAAGAGAAAGAGAAACAGATACGAAACCAGCCAAAAAAGGGAAATTAAGATCATAACCATAAAATCTGGCAACATTTTATGGTTATGACCTTAATTTCCCTTTTTTTTCTTGCAGTATTGGTCATTTTCTGTTCCCCCATTAGTTTCATTTATCTCAGCAGCATTCTGTAGTGGTAGATATGTTGTAACATAATTAAAAAGCTCAAATCCTCTTTATTGTCTGTTTTCAGGAGGTACTTTATGACCACGACAGGAGCAGAATCAGCTCCTTGACGAAAGATGAGTCTGACCCCAGAGCTCTGGCCTACGTCTACCAACACCAAGACACCTTCAGCCTCTTCTACATCAAGATGGCCAACCTGGTAACAACATGCAGTACAACATGGGACACATACGGGATGACTTAATAACATATATAGATAACAGGTGTTGTTATTCATAAATATTAGTTATATTTAGGGCAGGAGTGGATCCTCGGGTTCATAGAGTTTACTGTAGGAAGTGCAGTGAACAAACGTATGTGTATATGTGTCAGTTACAGACACATTATAATATATATAATACATATACAACAAGTGGGAATTAACATGAGCATCAAGCAATGATATTTGCTCCTTTAAATCACAGGAAAGCATTCTCACAATTATATCAAAGACAGGAAAAACACCCATTGCCAGTATTAAGATTAACTTTACTTTACATTACTGTTAATAAACATGTAACGGATTATAGCAAACAACTATTAGCTAGAAGAAATAATGACCATGTGGTTTCCATTGGGCAATTAGGAGCCAATTAAAGCTAAAATTGTAAAATAATTTTATCTTTCAACAACATGCTGAATGAGAAGAGACACAAAAACAAATTACGTTATGTTTATTTGGTGGAAAAACTTTGTTTCTTGTCTATCTGCATGTAGTGAGCTCAGATTGTCAGGGAGCTCCATGTGTTAATAAAAGGCTTTCTCACATTAGTTTACAAAGATATTGTATGTTTGACAGCTGAATAACTCAGCAGAAACAGAACGTACATAAAGTTCTCTTTAATGTTTGTGTTTTTGTGCCCTCAGTTATTTTCTATAACCTAATGTCTGAGCAGTGCAGTGGTTTGAGGGGCAAGGGCAAAGAAAATAAATAAAAACAGCTGAGTCAGGGTTAGGATAAGCACCCTAACCGTGTTTGTGCACTGGAATTGCACCCTGGAGGGCTGTTCATCATGTTTTCTCCACTGGAGGGCACTCTGGAGGACAGTTTATGGAGCAGTAGCACTTATGAATCATGGTTAACTTGCATATTCTTGCAGACAGATGCCGCAAACTATCTATTAGCACTGGACGACTGTCGTTATTTTTTGCACTAAATGTGTTTTATCTGTGTTCATCAGGCAGATCCGGTCCTGGTTGACATCAAGGAGGTTTGTCAGGCTGTGGACCAAGAGACACCACAGGAACCAGTAGAGGCACAAGTCAGTTGTTTGTTTATATTCATATGTTTGGTTTGGTTTGTTTTTTGTTTTTTTAAAAACTGGGTTCAATTTTGTCTCCTCCTTGTTTGTTTTTTTCAGACTAGTTCATTACTGCTTCTAAATGACAGTTTGGCCCCTCCAGTCGAGGTAAAAAAACAACAAAAAAAGCATTGTTCAGCATCTTTTATCTAATTTTTACTAAATGATGGAGGTCACATGTCGAAACAGAGCTCTTCAGTGTTGGAATGTATCGTTATTTCAGGGTCCAGATTTAGAGGAAGTGTTCAGTCCACGGCCAGATTCTTCATCGGGACAATTAAATCAGGTAAAATTAACATAAACACATCATCAGACATGTGAATGCTTTAGTCCAATGAGCCACACTGAAGTATGAAGGTTTCTGAACATGTTTACAAACTATGGTCTTAAACATTGGAGGCTTAAAGATGTGGTGGTGGATAAAATTAGGCACTCTGTAGAAGTTTTGGTTCCTCTTTTGCCCCTGTTTTGGTCTCGTTTCTCATTCAAGAGCTGGTTGTGGTGATACCAAATTGCTCGATGTTGATAAATGTACAAAAACACATCATCAGACATGTGAATGCTTTAATCCAGTGAACCACACTGAAGTATGAAGGTTTCTGAACATGTTTACAAACTAAGGTCTTAATGACAATTTCAACACCAAACACAGACATGTTTCAAGGTTTTTATCTCAAGTAACGATATATGAATTTGACATATAACATGCGTCATTATTCTCTGGAGATAAGAGACCAGGGTTAAATAATTATTATTTATATTTTAGTTAGATTTGTATGTTGATTATTGTCCCCCAGCTACTTGGAAAGCTTTTGCAAGCAAACAATTACTTCACACTATGAGCAAAGCTCCTCTAGGGAGAAAAATACATTTAAAAAGTCAGCCCCAAACTGCCCACTTATTCACAGGTCATACATAATAAATAAATACAAATAAAATGCCTCACTGTTCATGGGAAAGTGCAAGTATCGCTTACAAATAAGAACGTAGGTTTTGTCGGTGGAGCCAGTCGGTCATGATTAGTAGTAATTAGATTAGATTAGATAAGTATGGAGATGGTGATTCTTCATTAGACTGAGATTTGAGAGCACTAAGTCCAGTTGTGTGGTATCTGTCTGATGAATGCACTGCCTGGGCAGGCTAACATGCTCACAACAGTCAAGATGAAAGATACAGGGTTCAATTACAGTAGAGACGGAAATGTAAATTTATCCTATTGTTGTTTCTGTTGCTCCACAGGCGTCTTCCAGTAATGAGCTGATGGAGGTCTTCGCCATCCAGATGGAGGACCCAATGATGCCTAGCCAGACCTCATGTACCAGTCAGCCAGGTCAGTTACAAGAATAGTTCCCAATCCAGGGTCGTGACCCCCACTAGGGGTCGTCAAAGCCTCATGGGGGGTCACAAGGCCTTCTTGATTTTAAGAAATATGAATATAAATGTAAAGTAAATTGTCTAATAGAACAACGGCAAAGCATCAAGGACAATAAAACACTGAATTTGAAGCCTATTAAGTATTTATGATAGTTAAACATGATACAGACAGAGAATTGTATAAAAAGTTCTCTAAAGAGGAATTAAGGCCCCAGTATGCTTGCCGTTTGCGACCTGTCGCGCGACACTGTGACGTCAAATCGCCATGAATGTTGGAGAAGAGGAGGCCATATGCCG
>NW_023339674.1:9486437-9490907 GCF_004916995.1 Morone saxatilis | reverse complement strand
GCAGCGGCGAGTCTACATGACGCTATAATCTGCTCAAAATTCATCCAAATTACTCCTTTTACAATAACTTCTTGCAGTTACCGAGTTCACTGTTTGGGTTCATTGTACAGTTTTGAATATAATATAAAATATCTATAAAATATGTCACTTAGTCGTGATAGAAAAGAAGAAGAAAAAGGTTGGAACCACTGAGTTACAACATGAGACTGTGAACTGGCACAGGATGTTTTTTACCCTGCAGTCTCTAAGGCTTGACTCAGATATTAACCATATGTGACCTGAAACATTTTATATGTAGAGTGGGGGAGTACACAGCCTGGGTGAAGGTACAAGGAAGGTCTAAATTCAGGTCAAAATAATAAATAAATTATTCCTTCTTGCCTGGTTTCTCTCAACTTTTATTCAAAATGTTTTGAATAAGGCAAATGTCATAGCCTATATATAAATATATGCTATATTTTTTTCTTTACATAGTAAAAAATGTCCATCAGTATACTTTTACAGATGTTTATGAACATTAAGGCTTTTCTTTGTGTTTGGCAAGTGTATTTTCCCTTTTTTCTGCATAGCAAATATTCAGAAACAGTCTAAATATTACGTGCAAAGAAAAGGGAAGTTGTTTCAAACCACATATGTCAGACATCTGATTTAGTAATATTAATTTTAGAGATAATCAAAGGTTTGAGAGTTTGGATTTGTAGACTTCATTGGACTTTCACTAACAGACGAGGACACAAAATCCAGGACATACACAAAAGGAAAAATTTGTTGTTTCCTTTTTTTCCATTGCATCAAAGGGGGGATTCATCCTGACATCTGGCTCAGAGTTTATCAGTTTGATATGAAATAAAAATATCAAATAAATATAATTAAAAATGTCAGGCTGTTCTGTCATAAAACTTTGCAAACCATCAGACAAACATTAATCTCTAATCTTCCTCTAGCATTCAAGGCGACTCACTGTTGGCATCTCTCACTAAATCAGAGCATTAACACCTTCACAGTGTGTTCACACATATCACACTGTGGTATTGAAACTGTGGTTGTGAAGCCGGCCCTCCAAAACACCATTCACATCTTCAATTCAGTCTTTAGCAGATTAACACCAAGCACTTTATCTATAATATTCAGTACATTATAGATCAGGTAACCTGCTCTGGAGCAGCATGAGGCTCTTTAACTGCTCTCCAGTGGCTTTAACACAAACATATAAGGAAGTAAGAAAATGTGCCTCATTCATTACGTACTGACCCGGCAACTTTTCCTCTATATTTTACCGGACTAGTAGTGAAGTAGTGAAGTCCTGAGTAAAAAATGATCTCGTTATTTGCGCTTCTTTGGGAGGACCAAAAACACAAATTAAACGTCCCTTTCTATGCGTCCTTACGCAACGCTCGTTTGATCCTATGGTTTGACCTCACTCACGTCACATCACGTGACATGTAGACGTGACCATAGTGTGGACGTGACTCGAACAGGAGCAGAAGACGCACGAAAGACTCAGAAGACATGTGATAATGTTTCTTGAATAAAGAGCATAAAAGAGATCGTGTGCATGTCCTCTTTTTAGAATAAAGATTCATGCTGATTTAGGCATCTTATCGATACAAATTGTATAAAATATTCCCTAAACAGAAAATAATCTGCTCAAATTCATCCAAATCACTCACTTTACACAGACTTCTTGTAGTTACTGAGTTCACTGTTTGGGTTCATTGTACAGTTTTAAATATATTATGAAATATCCATAAAATATGTCCCTTAAGCAGAGGTCATCGGCTTCATAAAGGATAAAAGGGAATAGTCTGGGAACCACTGATTCAGATCATGAGATAAATTCAAAAGCTCAGGCAGCAATCTGGAGAAATACATTGATGCTCTTCAACAGCCTCTGACCTTTGACCTGGAGGTGCACTACACATGCACACAATATTTTCCCATGATCTCCCTGTTCATGACATGTTTGATACATAGATGGTAGGCAATTACATAATTCCCATGGCACAGTTGTTTTACATTAATGTTTAAATGTTAGTAAGACAGAGGAATGTGCAGTTTTTACTGTCTATCAATGGTGGATTCACTCTCTCTCAACACATGCTGAATTCCCACACTGAAAGATTTTCTCAACCTCTGTCTCTGCTGGTAGAGGAAAAATGATAAAATCACTGGAATTAAAGCAATAAACACTAAAGATTTTAGTCAGAAAACAAACATTTCTGTTTAAGCTTATCTTCAAAGTGAGTCGGTGTGTAAGCAGGCAGCAGTGTGATCTTTATAAAGTGGGGTGGTGTTGTTTACTTTGCCTTTTTACTTACCTAAATGAACCACACATTGGTCATACTATATGGATATTGTAAGAATAACCAGTTAATAATCAGAGGTTGGCAGCTTCAAGCTTCAAAACACTTTCTATTAAACAAATCCAGGGTTTGATCTAAGGCTGCCCCGACTAAAGATTTTTCATAAAAACAAACTCTGCTCTCAGAATTCATGCCTCTTCTGATCCCGTCCTGAACCCCACCGTGTCTTCATCGTCAGAGTCCTGGTCAGAGAAGATGTAAATTACCTGGCGTCCGCCAGTCTCGCCCGGCTCCAGTTCTGGTGCTTGGTGCTAGTCGTGTAAACAAACCTACCCTGTGTCCTTTGAGCTACCAGTCCGGGTAGCGTCAGCTAAGCGACGTGTGCTATGTAGCTAATGAGAGCTAGTGCCACGTTACAAGAGCAAAGGTTCGTATTGCAACAATCCCCTGATACTTGTAATCATCTTTAATGTCCTTCACAATGTCCCAGAGCCCAACGTGACTCCTTTAAATTGCTTACTGTCCGACCAACAATCCAAAACCCAAAGATATTCAATTTAAAAGATATAAAATACATAAAAGCAGAAAATCCTCATATTTAATAACTTGAGTTTTACATTCTGGGAATCACACTTATTTATTTTCTTGCAGAGACTAGATCAAAGAAGATCAATACCACTTTAATATCTACTTGATTAACTTAGCTTAGCATAAAGACCGGGAAATGGCAGAAACAGCTAGCCCGGCCCCCGTCTCTGATGCTTAAAAATTAACAGTTTGTTTAATTTGTTCGCAAACTTAAAAGTGTACAAACGACAAGCTATGTTGTGCTGGAACTATTTCTTGGCAACTAGCAGCTGGAAGCAGTTATTTCCTGGAGTTCAATTAATGGACCGAATCGTTTCAGAATCACAGTTCAGTGATATATTGTATCGTACAGGCTGAGACAATATTTAATTAGTTCAGTCTGACCAAACATTAATATTTAACTGTACAATAGAGCAGTTTTTAACTTCATTTATCTTCTTTTCTCTCAGAGTCTCCACAGCCAGCGCTCTCCAGCTCTCAGATCCTCTCCCTGTTCCCCACACAGCCAGTTGGGGGTTCTCCATACTCCTCCCCCCCGTACTCTCCCACCGCTATGCCCTGGGCTCAGCAGGGGCTTCTGGGAAATCAGTGGGCAGGTTCTGCTGCAGCGCCCTGGCCCACAGTCCCCGGCAGTATGGCAGCATGGCCGGCAGGCGTCGCAGCGCCCCCTGTAGGCGGCCACATTCAGGCTCACAGCACTCAACCAGGAGTCATGATGGGAGGAAGCACACCCACCTCACCCACCACCGTCGACCCTTTAAACTCCATCTATGCCCCCGCTGGAGCAACAGGACCTCTGCAGTTTGATTGATGAATTTGGTATAATTCTTATTTAATTTTCAAGAGAATTTGGCTGTGATGGTTTCCCCCATAATGCAGCAGTATTATTATGATTATTAACAGTCTACAGGCAGCAGCAGTGAGTTTTAGCTAAAGATTTTGCACCTAATGTTATTTATGTAACTACCAACAACAACAACAATAATAATAATAAAAGATACAGTAAATGTCTGCTCACTAAAAACTGCACAAAATGTAATTTCATATGTGTTTTTCTATTTGTGTGAATCTGGACACTTTCTTTATTTGCTTATATAATCAAATATTTTTGTTGCTATTCAAGAAAACTGAAAGATTGAAACAATCCAACATTTATAGTTACAGTATAAAGTAGTCAATGTTTACTGTTTACTGGAAAATATAAATTTTGATCCAAAACAGTTTCACTGTTTTTTATTAAAAAAAGCTGAAATCTCATCATAATATTAATATAATAGATGTTAGCAATTAATCCTATTTAATTTCTCCCGCTCATATACGATACACAGTATGTTATTGTCTTAGTTTTATCTGAAGCTTAAAATGACTTTTCCTTTCATCATTTGTTCTCTACATGTTATTTTCCTTCCTCTTTTTTTAAAAGTGTTCATCACGTTTACTCATACAATACACATGCGGAATAAAATACAGAACATTCGAGGAAGCATGTTTATTTTTAGTTTGTTTTATTTTTTTATGACAGTATATCACTTTGCCTGTGGACTGGTAGCTGGAGCCAGTTTCACCTCCTGTGCGCTGC
>NW_023339674.1:9462629-9486337 GCF_004916995.1 Morone saxatilis | reverse complement strand
AATTTCCCCAATAGGGGATTAATGAAGTATATATCTTCTTCATATAGTTATATAGTTATGTCATTCTGTTTTGTTTCTTTCTCTGCTTCTTTTAACTTTTTAAAAACATGCTGCCAGAAAGACAAAAGAAACTTTCCTTCAAATGTCCTCATGCTGCCCCCTTTTTTGGAATAAAATACATACATACATTTTCAAACACATAATAGAAAAAATTTGAAAACTTACTGTTCAAGAAGGAATGAAACAAACTGGGTGGCAGCATGTTAATGTTTCTCTACTGTTTAACCCCACGTTATGTCACTGTCAGTCCCTGTTGCCCACGCTGAATTACAGAGCATTTCCTCATTTGCTGTTTAAGTTTAGTGTCATGTAGCTCTGTCTGTACAGCAGCATCAGCCTGGATACTGATTCACAGCTGGACATGAAGCACTTTACACATCACTAAAACCACCACTAAAGACAAATATGGTAAGAAATTGTTATTTACAATGTTATTTATAAGGTTTTTATTTTTAATAACTTATCAATGTGAGTGCTTACTAACTCCACCACAGCACCTTTCACACCTTTCTTCATGTGTTGGCTGTAAACGTCTGTCCATTTCCTCCTGACCATCAAGAAGTCTATGAATACCCCCGACTGTTTTATAAAGACCATCAGCAGATTTTAATGTTTCATTGTGGGTTAAACCTCAGTTTCCTTCTGTCATGTAACAAAGTACAGTTTTAATTTAAGACTTTTTAAGCTGGTTTAAAATCCTGCGATTGCATGATCTGACATTTCGAAACAACACAGCCTAACCTTCTGGTAAACCCCGTAAAATGTTGACGTGTTAAGCTGCAGTTGTTCCCTGCCGTTATTACATATATTTCCCAGTAAAAGGGGAAGTTGGTTTTGGATTTTGAAAAAAAAGAAATGTCTATGCTGCTGCTGATGAAAGAAAGCTCTATTACACACCGCTGTCACTGGTTAATGATTTACAGCATAATCATGTTATGTGTTACTTCAGCTGTTCTATCTTACTAATTCCTGCTGAATTAGACACTTTAACTGTGTTTTTATACTTGTTTATGTAGTAAAAGGTCAATCTAGTCTTTAAATTGTAAAGAATCCAGGTTTTTCTCCATAAGATGTAAAAAGACAACAAAAAGGCAACTGATTATTGTAATTTCAGCAGTTCAGTTTAAGCTAAAACAGTTAAACAATTAAATTTAAGTTAATCAACTACATCATATGTCACAGAGACTGGCTGGTGCCAAATATGTGATAAAACACTACCTGAATCAGAATCAGAAATACTTTATTGATCCCCAGGGGGAAATTTGTTACAGTTGTTCTTCTCACACAGTATTAAAGAATAGAAATAATACTTATATTACAATATCTAACACAATATATAGAACAGAAATGTATATATAGGTATAATACATATAAGTAAAAATAGAATAAAAAAAGGAAATAGAAATATAATAAGAACCTATATATTCAATCAAACAGGTTAGTGCAATTCAAAATGCTTCACAGTTGTCTGACAAGCAGAGCAGATTTCAACAGAATATCAATATCCCAGAAAATGTTTCACACAGCAGAAAATAAAAAGTACAGAATAAAGTAGAGAATAAGTAATCACTGTAATCAATCATATTTTCTGCCATATTTTATTTGACAGTCTTTCTTCAGTCCTTCAGTATAAGTTTTATCACTGAGTCGTAAATGTATCTGCAGCACACCTGCAGTCTGTCAGACTGCCAGACCATCTGCGATTATGTGTCAGCGCCAAAGGATGCGACACACAGTCACGCTCACGGTTTCTTGTGCAGACTGACAGGCTGGCTGAAAGTAGAGCCCCGTGTGTGCGAGTGCATTTTGTGGTGTGGACACAGAAAAAAAAAAAAGATTGTCTGTTTCCTTTCTTCCTTGTAATAAGAGAGACGACTGCGAGCACAGCTTGCAGCTTATTGGTGCAGGGGTTACAGCGGAGGGCGTCTCTATGGTAACGGCCGCAGGATGCTGGCTGAGGTACAGAGGTGTGTGGTTGTGAGCACTTCCTGCTCTTCTTCCCACCCTCTCTATTACGACTTTAGGCGTTCAAACAAAAAGATAGAGTGATTCTTTTTGTCATCATGTTTTCATTTTGTCCACATAACAGAGCACAAGACGTGTTCGTTCACATCAGAATTTGTTTTTATTCACATCACGTTTCATGTTCTTGCTTGTGACTCCACCTGTTATTGTGAACTAATGTGGCTATTTTGAAATGTTTCTGTCACTTCCCTCTTCTAGTTTGGTTTATTTGTGTTGGTGAGAATGACAACATCCCCATATAATGTTTACAGAGACACGTAAAAGCTTCAGTCATTGATGATATGATGACATGATAGCTGAAACACATGTTGACACTAACAATAGGAAATATTTTTACTCTTCGTCTTTATTTATTGTGGGAAGCTCTACTAAGAGCAGGGATCTCTGATCATGTTCACACCTGGAAGCTGCAGGCACAGTCTGATCTACCGGGCACTGAGCAGCTTCACTGGGGAAAACACTGCCGTTCACCTTCCAGACCTACCTCCACACTAAACATGTTTTTTTTTTTTAAATTAATTAATTTACACTCTCTGGCCACTTTATTAGGTACACATGTACAATTTATTGCAACAGCTCTGCCACAGCTTCCGAGAGGTGTTCATTTAAAATTATTACAATCTACATGAACAAACACGACCATCAGCAAGAAGATGAACTATTCTATGTAGTCATGTTAATGTCTGCCACCAGGTCAGATTCAATCAGTAGTGTTTCCCTTTGGTGGAAGCTCTTGTCCACAAGGGCTGCAAGAATCAACAGAAAACTGGAGTTTCATTAAGGGCTTTAACTATATGTAAAATAACTATATATAAAATATAATGTTTATTATTGAGATCATAGTTAGTGGTGAGTTTGCAAATGAGTTGAGGAAAAAATAGGAAACACCTCTCATTATAATGCAGAGCTGAACAATAAACTTTACTTCAAACTTTCTGAACATTATTATCTTTGCAAAGGTAGAATTCATGGCTGAGCTGTTGTGTTGCATTTGATTTTACCTAATAATAACTAACACTGGTCTTGTGCTTTTAGAGGACGTGGTGCAGTTTAGTGTGAGAAATCACACAGGAAATTACTTCTAAACATCCAGTTTAATACAGATAACGGTCCCGCCAAATGCAGATCATTCGTGTTGCAAAAGTAAAGTAAATGTCATTAAGATATTAAGTAATCAGAGTTACAAGGTACTTCACTGATGCATAGAAATACACATAAAATCCAGAATATCAAATCATGGCAGTATACCGAAGTCCTTCCTATAAAGTTGAGTTTATTTATATATTTCTTAGGGACTGAGTTTCCGTCTGTAGTCGGTGGCCAGGTGTAAACCTAGAGCCTAAAGTCAGTTTAAAATCAGTCGTAAGCTACGTTAACTACAGTAAAAGCAGAACACAGGAACAATAACAGCAGATCACCAAGTCATGTGACTGTTTTTATGAGCTTTGGTTTGCATGTTATTGTCAGGGTGACCCTAAACAACCAAAATACAAGGGATACAACAAAGACAACCTCCACATACAAAGAAAAACCTCTGGAGACGTAACTACCCTTTAAAAATCCAAAAATCAAAATCAGGAATCTCATTAACTGCTTCCACATTGTTACAACATCCTACTGTACGATGTTACAGCCCACATGGCCGTGGAGCCGTCTCTTCATTAAACTCTACACAGTGACAGTGTTTAGATACACAGATCTTATACGCTGAATGAGTACAGGCGCTGAACTTAGAAGTAAAAGTTGTTGGTCAGCGTCACTATAAAATGTGTTTCAGTTCTTTTTATTCAGTCAGCAGCTGCAGTTTTTAAAGCCACAGACTTAGCGAAGTAAAGACTCTCTAAATTTGGAAAAAGAGAGCACTAAGTTGAAGTATCGACTAGATTTGTTTTGGAAAGTAACTTAAACAGATAAGAAATAAGATTTCAGTGTATCATTAGTAATGATATATTTTTTATAATGATCGCAATCTCAGCCATGAGGATTTATAATTACTCATTGCTGCCTGCAGTTTTGCTCACTGCATGGGGTTAGAGGAGACTTATCAGTGCTGTGAAGATCAAAGCAACCAGGAAACTGTGTTGTTGCACGGTGCATTGTCACTTTGTAAAGATAGCAGAGGGTTTGACAAGCAGTGTGTGTTTGTGTGCGTGGGGGGTATGCCCTGCTGTGCTGCTAACTTCCTGCTTCAGAAACAGAGCTGCTGCAGTTGAGTTTGAGCTCCTGTGTTTTCATCAGGGGGAGAGCGTTGATGTCAAGGCTCTGAGGGCCAAGTTCAACAATAAGACCAGCACCTCGGACACCAGCAGCCGGGACAGCGGCTCCCCGAAATCTCCACGACCTGGGTTTGGGAGGGCAGTCCTGCCAGTGACCGAGAACAATCTGGCTCATCACAGACTGTCTCCTACGGTTCCTCCTCCTCCGATGGCTGGTCCAGGCCTGATGAGGATCCCGAGGGCCGAACCAATGGCAGCCCCAATCCCCCCCAGACCTGGTTCTTTCCCTCGACCGCCTCCCAATCATGGAGTCAAAACATCCATCCCGCCGGTAGACGCCACCAAGATAAAGCAGACCGGGGAGATGCTGCAGAACATGATGCTGCGGCACCAGAAGCCTCTAGGCATCAAACCATCCCTGAGTCCAGCTCTAGGTCAGTCCCCTGCACCAACTCCAGCCTCCGCCCCTCTACCATTTCGACCGCAACCCCGACAGAGGAGCGCAGAGGACGTGACCCCGCTGAGAAAGCCCCTACCCCCTGAAGGACCCCTGCCTTTGAAACCCAAACGGCCTCCCAATGTCAACCTGGAGCCATTTAAGAGGTTCAGCCGAGTACCTGCTCTTCCTGGTCCAAGAAAGCGGGACGGTAAGTCTCTCAGGCTTATTCACTCACAGATTTGTAATTATGTAGGACTCAACTAATAAAGGAAGACAATCTAGACATTCCTGCTGTCTAACTGGAATCTCTATGCTTATATTTCTCTGGCTTAATGTTTAGAAAAGGTTAACCCTAACTCTTCTGTTTAAAAATAACTAACCTGGCAAACAGTGACTGCATTTATAAAAGATGAATCAATATAGTACAAGGACAAACTAGTTAATTTCCTGCCCTGCTCATGTCTTCTATCTCAGAGTGAGGACAAACATAGGTGTTATTAGTATATTAATGATGGCCAAATTCCATTTAGCTGCTTCAGTTTCAGGGTCCATCCTTAATGTTAGTATTAGTACCACTTAAGCTTTTTCTGCTAAAATGTCTGCAGTGAAAAGGGCCAATGAGATGAGGCATGTTCCCATTATATATTTGATTTGTCTATGTCAAATGAATTCAAAGTAATAATGTATATTCAAAAAAATAAATTAAATTGGAAATTGGATGTCTTCTATAAAACATTAGTATTAATTGATTAAATTTCTTTTAAGTCTTGTGTCAAAGCATTACTTCAAACAAGCAATTAACCACAATGTGCTTCATCATTGTGTGGAAATGTGGTAATTACCAGCAGTAAAGCTCAAACAAATATGCCTATTGAAGAAAAAGCTAAAGTTTCAGCGTATTCATCATTAATTTTTGTTAACTGTCCATTTAACAGAGTAGGTGCAGGCTGGTTGTCTCTGCCTCATTTTGCCGTAAATGTATTCACATAAAGACGTTCTCTCTAGTTCTCCCAGCAGGTTCACCAGGTTTAGCAGGCAGAAAGATGTCTTTACCCTCAGTAATCAGTCCTCCGAAACCGCCACAACGATCCAACAAACCAAGCAGGCTTCCACGCCAAGTGGCCTCCGTGTGAGTATTTAGCTCGCTGACACAATGCTGGTGTTATTACAGCATATTACATCTATTTCACATCTTTAAATACACAATCAGCAATAATAAAGGCATTTGAGAATGTCACAATGAAATCAGATTCGTATTTCCAGCACATCTATCATCATACAGTTAACATGGCAGACAGGAAATAGTTTGAGGATTTACATTTATTTTGAATCAGCAACAATCATGAGCTGAATATATAAATGTAAAGCACTTTAAGGAGACTTTAACAAGTTTTTGAAAATAGTATGAAGAGCTCTTTTGCAGCGTTCAGGTGATATATGTCACTTAGCCATGATGTTACTGGTTTGAGACCAGAGACCTTCACCGCACGTCATCTCACTCTATATATATACGTATTTATAGTTACCTGAGACACTTTACTTTCAGCTATCTAATGAAGGTCATTACAAATAATCTTAGTTGGTAGAAACCAAAAACAGTTCTAAAAGAGAGTAAATGCTGGACTTACACAACTTCAGTGAATAATAATGTTGCTCTGTAACTGCTGGATGTGTAAATCAGTAACTGTTGGCCAACAAGTTGACCTTATTACCTTAAGGGTATTGATAGGTCAGCATATACCAACTACATATGTAACCAACTTGTTTTACCATATTTCAAATCTGTTATTTCTATTTCTAGTTCTAGTAACTTTACCATTTCAACAATTCAGAAGATAAAAGAGTAAAATGAAAGTAGACCAAAGGAGTCAGGTAGACACTGATATTTTTGGGTAAATGTAACACTGTCTCCTAATTACTAACGTACAACAGCATAATAGTATAATAGTTCTTCAGTAATAGTAATTGCTGAATAATTAACATGTTTGTTTACTGACTGCAGGGACTTTGATGATCAGGACCAGGACACCTATGATGACATTGCAAGCTTTGAGAAGAATGGTAACAATTGCAGCTTGTTTATTGGTGCATTTTGTTATTCTGACACATTTTAAGTAACTAAGTGAAGTGAGTTATGGCTTGTAATTTGTATCAAGCATTTGTTAGAGGATGGAAGACAGTGTTCTTATGTCTTTGTCTTTGTGTCTGTTTTGTGGATTCACAGAGTCCCTGAGTGACAACAGTTCACAGTGTATGGACGGGGTAAGAACAGAAAACTGAAACTAAAATTTAAATTACTGTAAAGTCAGAGTGCCACCCTTTTTAAGAATTCAAAACCAGGTGGCTCTTCTCATGATAATTTCATTTTCTCCCACTTTAATGTATTAATTTACTGTACAAGAATGTTTTTCTTTGCTCTTGCAAATAAAACCTTTTCTCTTGTAGGACGACGATGACGTGTATGAGGCTATTGATGAGTAAGTATGAACTTTCTGCCTCAAACATTAAACCATTGGGTCTGTATTATATGTAGAGGGCTAATAGTAGAAAGTGGCTGCAGCTGCATGAACATAATGTGTTTCTATTATTTCTTATACTGCTACTGTTATTTTTGCACCATTCTGCGGGTAAACCTGAAGCAGCTACTGTACGCCAACAACCATTACAGCAGCTACTACTACTAAAAAGTTTCCTCAATTACAGTTTTTGTTTGTTTGTTTGTTTGTTTGTTTGTTTGTTTGCATTTAACAGAAAGTGCTTAAAATTTATCCAAAATGTCTCTGTGAAGCATTAAGTGTGTAATGATATTTCTTTACAGTTATAAGTTGTGTGTGTGAATCAACATATTTCCTGTTAGAGCAGGATAGTGTGAAAAAACACGTGGGGTGGGGTGGGACTGTTGAACTGTGGGCAGATTGAAAGAAACTGAAAAAGTGAAAGGTGGTGAAGTTTATAGGCAACAGTTGGTACAACAGTTTACTGTGAGGTACGTAGGGCACTCATGTATCATTGGTGGATTTTTTTTTATTTAACTACTAATATGCACCATTTTACAGAGAGGCAAAGCAATGGATGAGCAATGTATGAGAAAATAACATGGATGGGAAGTTTGTCGTTGAGTTGGATGGATTCAATTTAGTACAAGATACAAAAACAAGTAACTGTAATCCATTACAGAAAAAAGACATATTCACATTACAGTTAACAGGAGTTTTTTTCTGAGTATAGGGCACATTGTTGATGCTAAAAATCTTTCCATTTTCCTTTTTTTCTGTTTCCATTTTCTTTTCAAAGGTTACATTGTTCTGTTGTCTTACACAATACATTTGCATAAATACTTCTTATTGATATTTCTTTTCTCTTGTTTTTATTTACATATTTGTTGTTGACATAATCCAAAAGTAACAGAAATCTATCAAGTTACATTACTTTTATGTTGTGATACTTGGATAACAAAACAATTCATTAGTAACTATACTGGATTACATCTTTAAAGTAACCCTCCCAACCCTGGACATTCATACTCGCAATGTAATTAAACCTACTGACTTTGGTGATCCTCTGAACGCCACAATGAGGTTCACATTTGCAGATTTGAGTAAAGCGTCTCAATTAATTTTGGTACACACATTTCTGTTCCACGTAAGGATGAATTGTAATGACATATATATAAAATGAATTTATATTTTTATTTATATATATATATATATATAACATTCTCATCAGCCTCAGCTGGACTTTGTGTGAAGTGCAAAATAGATAATATTCGTAAGCTAACTAAGATGTCGAACGTGGTGAACATTATACCTGCTAAACATCAGAACATTAACATTGTCAGCATTTAAGCATACTAATGTTACCATTTAGCTCAAAGCACAGCAATGCTAGAACCTTGTTATGCTGTGATGTGAAGAACTGTCTAAATAAGTGAAAAGTAATTTTTCATGTTAATTGTTCCTATAAAGGGACCAGGTGGAGGTAAACCGGGTAAATGCTGAGAAGATAAACAAAAAAGAAGCAAAGAGGCAACAGGAGCAGGAGAAGAAAGATCAGATGGAGCGTCAGAAAAAAGAAAATGAGTTGAGGAAGAACTTTCAGGTGAGGAACCAATAAAATGTGTATTATTCGATCACACGAACACAACAAGACCCGAGACACTTCAAGTTCTTACACGCGACAGCGGCCAGGGGTACCTCACTCATTCAGACACCACACACCGGCAGCAAGCCACTCGCCATGCACTCTGAACATTCCATTCTCCGAACACAGCTCTACAGAACGCTCTCTATAGGCAGCCAGCGCCGACTCAGTTTCGATCTTCATACGCAGGCCCCGCGCACCTTCTCTGCGGGGTTGCTTGTTTCCGACCGGCGAGGCGTCTTTTTTGGCTGTTGCACTCGCCGCACACGCTTGTTACATGTCTCAACCGGTCGCAGCCCACGCCGCGGCTGGCGCGTATGGAACAACCCAGCGACACCTTATGACACACATTGCAAAGTCTCTGCGAGAACCCGCACCCATGTAACAATCTGCCAACACAATGGCCCTTTCTCTATGTGGCTGCATTCTTCTGTTATCCTGAACATCATACCCCTTGCCAACTAAATTTACAGGACAGAAAATGAAGTTAGAGTTCACCCAAAAAAACAGAAATGAATGGATTCTAAAATGGGTGGTGTATGGCGGCACTCTAAGCACCAATGTTTTCCAAGAAATTGAAATTTCCAGTAATTGATCGGTTTTAACAATAACATGCGTGTTCCCCTTTCAATCTATTATGATTCGAGTTCAGACCAAGGAGTTATCAAACTAAAACTAAACTTGATTAAATAGACTAGAATTGTCCTTTTTTAATGTTTCGTAGGACTATCAATATTCTTTATCTGTTGCCTTTTAAACTTGTTCTTCAAGTGTCTGTTTAAAAAATATTAAGGCTGGATGACCCTTAAATGGTGTCATAATGACTAACTAAGATAATCTCTCTAATCTTGCAAATATGCAATTCCTGTTTCGTAAGGTGTGAATCTACTTGGAGGAAACATTTCCCTAAATCTTGTTTTCCTCACTGAAATTCTTTCCTCTATACTCAAGTTCTCTTTTTGTGGACCCTCCATCTACTTGTCTCTCCTGCTCCTGTTTGCATCTTTGCTTCTTTGTTTGTTAGCGTTCACACAGCATTTTACCCGTTTACCCACCATCACCTAGGGCCAGTTCTTACCAGGAACCCATTTAACATGGAAGAAATAACTTTTCACGTATTTGGACACAACGCAGCTTCCACACCATCCAGTGCTATGGGCACGCGGGTAAAGGAAAACAAGACAACTGGAACACTACTTTTGCCTTTCATATTGAGTTATTGATACTTTCAATGGTGACAAGCGAGTTTGTGGATTACAGGCTGGTGGTCCTGTGTAGCTCAGTGTAAATATCCAGCAGAATATAGAACAAAATATATGTGTGTTTGTGTGTGTTTGTGGTAGGCATAGGGTCGCACTATTTTTGTTACACTTGGCTTTGTTGGAAGAGTTAGGAAAACGTTGGCATATTTATAAGTTGGAATTTTTCTTGAATACTCGGCATTGTAATAATTGCATCATTATTATTAGGTCTGTGTGTGCTCTTGTACTAAGGACCAATTTTAGTTTATATCTTCAGATTGAAGACATTTTGTCTGCTACTTGCTTCCTCAAAGAGCTGTAGTCCTGCCAGGGCAATAATTGTATTATGTATATAAGATATGATGTATCATGTTACACAGATGATACTCAACTTTATCTGTGAAACCAAAACAATGGTGGTCTTATCTCTTTCAATCTCTCAACCTCTGTCTTATTGCATAATTCCTCCCGTGTTTGTTTAACCTTTCTAGTACTGTAAAATATGCAAGAACTTGCAGGACGCAAGATCTCCCAATAGAAGAAAATAGTAAACAGGTTGAAGATCATGAAGAATGCCATTAAGCAATGCTGAGTAGCATTTTCTCTACTGGGAAAGTGAGGCTGTGTAAAGTATTTACACATGTTTAAAGCTTGTTTAAAGTCACTCCAGTAGGCTAGCTGGCAATTTAGCATGACATTTGTGTTGCTATGGTTACTTTAAGTTATAATATCCTCCGCATTGATTTATGTGATAAAGCTGTCAACTGAAACTAAGAAATAAGTGCCTCATGTGCCAATGCTATAAAAGTATACTGTATATATAAATATTGTACTTTTTATGTATTGCACATTAGCTTGGCTTGGTGAACAACAAGTGTTTCAGATATATTACTGATTCAAAAAAGTGGGGACAAGCACATCAATATCTGGCTGTCTGATTACTTAACCATTTACTGAATTATATATGTTGATTGTTGTTGTAGACAAAAAAAAAGCTCAAGCTTCATTTGTATTATCACTAATCTGTAGCAGAGAACAACGTGGACAACATATATTTAAATCACATGATAAAAACTCAACACTATTTTAGTTTGATTGATCTAAACAGTGATACTGGTTCGTAGTAGATCTAATTCATAAGAATGAAACATCTTAAAAAAATAAGTAAAAATCTTGAGTAAAACCGTATTCTGTGACATATTTCATGACTACTTTCCTTTCCATTAACTTAGACACGAGAATTGAAAGTCAAGATAACTAAAAATTTAAATTATTTGATGTGGTTTTATATAGACACCCGGTAATAATATTGAATATCAGACTTTGTATTCAGTGTTTCTGTGTTGACTTACACACTGACCACTTGATGTTGTGTTACCTTGCAGACGGATACATCAGTAACACGTGTGTGGATATTGACTATGAGGCAGTGAAGCGCAAAGTTCTCCAGTCCAGAAAAACAGACTTATCATCGTTGCCTCCACCACCTCCAGACCCCCCACTGATGTTAAACATACAGTCAAATAACAGAGACAGGTGCAGTAGATCATGTTAATCCTGTACTGAACTTTTGTGATATTGTGAGAAAAATTTCTTTTCGACCAACTTTTCCTAAAGGTTTTAAAGTAATTTCTCAGTCATTAGTGACTCTGTAGTCCTACCTGTAAATTCATGTAATTGTTTTGTTGCATTGATTTTTCACTTTCACCCACGTCTGTTCCAACTAACATGTTGCGTTTCCTCTAATCTGCAGCATGCTTGAAGATGATGGTAAGTGACAACACAACATAAAGCATAAACATTACTGGCACATACCAGGTAAAATCTCAGTTTTTATTTAACTTTATCGTTGTTCAACATAAAGATTATTTGGTTTACGTTCTTCTTTTGTTGAAAGCAGAGGATTCACAACAGGGATCATGAGCATACACTAAATTCAAAATTAACATGAACAACTTTATTTTCCTTGAAATAACATGCATGAGTGTGTGTGTGTGTGGGAGTCATGTTGGTTCCACTTTATTCGTTTTTTTCTTAAGAAGATGAAAAGATTGTTTTAGTTTCAGTTTGACTGTACTTTTTGTTTTCTCTTTAGATGACTATGATGACGTGCAACCATTAACTGAGGATTTCCCCCCACCGCCGCCTGAAATCAGGTATCTATTCACAGCTTGCCCACTGAAAAGGAACAGGAAACAACAGTTTGACATATTGACAACTCAGTCCAACTCCATTATCAACGTCATGTAAAGCTTTATTCATGTAGATCTGATAAGTGACGAGACCAGATGAGGTAATGTTCAAATAGGAACATTACCTTATTAATTAATATTTTGTTAATCTGTGGAATAAAATGTGTTGGTGATAAATGCATACGTATGCTTTTTGATTAACTGTTCGTCATCATATCTTTTAACAGCATAGATCCCAAAGTGATGAAGGATCTTAAAAAGAAATTTAAGGTAAATAGTTTTCACACATTCACACCAGAATATTTGGTTTTAGTGGTAGATAAAGCAGAATGTCATCAGCATAGCAGTGAAAGGAAAATGTTCATATTCTATGTTTATTATTCATAGTTTTCAGTCACGTGAGCCTGGAGCCCTGGAGGGCAAAACAACAGCAAAACAGGCATTTGAATTATCTATTTATTTCAAGCCATGAATATTTATATCACCTCTCAAAAGAAGAAAAACACAGATATGTGAACAAACTGCAAGTTTGGGGCACTTGTGATCCATATACAGCACCTGCCGCAGTATTTCAGTCACTAAAAAACAGCAAAGTCCCTGCCAGAGCCCCAGTTTTGAGATGTTTACATCTCTCTTATGGAAAATGCCTCCCCTTACACTGCTGCCAGAGTGAAAGCATACAAAAGTACAGACTAGGAATGTCCCCAGATCGGTCTCTGTGCCAATTAAAACATTTTTTAAACTGATCAGTATCAGCTATGTTGAGCTTTATTGACCTGATTATTCTGTAGAAGCACAACCCAGTTCTGTCTCCTCGCCTGTTAGTACATCCAATCACACAAAAACTATCCAGCATTTACAAACTAGGTCTGTGTCGAAAATCACTACCTGTGATTTAGCTGGTAGGCAGCAGACTTGATGCATATAATATAAAATAAGAAATATAATAACTATATAATATAACTGTTGCTTCCCAGTATGAAGGGCCTCTCAGGGTGCTGCACACCATGATGGTGGATCCTAATAGCATCATAAAGAAGCCAGGAGGGAAGGATCTACACGTGACTCAGGGAGAAATCCTGGATGTGATCGAGCTCACCAACAGCAAGAAAGCTCTGTGTCGCAACCAGTTTGGAAAATGTATGTAACACCTCACTTCCTTCTTCCACTTCTTTGATTGTACTGTATGTTATTTATTTTTTGGCAGCATGTGACACATGAGCAGTTTGTCAAGCTGACTGACTTTGCAAGAAGAGTAAGAGTTGCTTGACATAGGGGTGTATGGGTCATCTGGTGTTTAGTGCGTGTACAGGGAGGTTATGAGTTTGTGTCCAGAAGTAGCCACATGTGCTGTCAGAGTGTCAATGAGTTAAACACACCGATTTACTACATGCCTGTTTCAAGAGTGATCAACTCCTCAAATAATTCAGAGCACACTGCTCCATTGAAGTACAAAAGTTAGAAAGCCATTATTGTCATTAATATGTGATTAACCCTACATGCATGCAGCTCTGTGAGGCTGCACAGTTATACTTTCAGCTAAATGCTAACATCAGTATTCTCACTATCAAAATTATTTCCAACTTGAATATTGGAGAAAAAATCACCTGATGCTGATGTTCTGCAGTTGTTGAGATATTTTTTAATAAAAACCAAAAATGTCAGCCTCATGGTGGCGCTATAAAAAGTCAGAGGATGACCAAAGACAACATAAGGCACTGAGCACAATGAATGTCTTTTGTGTCAATCCATGTAGTAGATATTAATCTTGAATATCTGTAACTTTTACTATTCACCCAGTTTTTAGATACTTAAATCTTGACCAAAGTGGTAATACGTAATGCCAGTAGCAAGGCTAAAAATATCACACACGTAAAAATGTGTTACCACTCATCAGTTTGGCGGTTGCACCTTTAACTACTCAATGAATAAACACTGTTTACAGATAATACTAAAGGAAACATGTATATGTATGGATTTGTGCTTATAGTTTCATCTCTGTGTGTGACTATTTGATCTAGAGGAAGAGAATTGATTCACATTGGTCTTGTTTTTAATCATAACGTTACATTATAACAGTAATAATATATTAGTAATAAATAATACTTGATCTCTGAAAGCCCAATCATGGCCTCACATATCAGTTATAAAAAATAATAAAGATATAAACAAAAATACTGTTTAATATAAGCTTTAATGTTTAGTTTTAATGCAGGAAACATTCAATGTCCTTTCAAGCAGCCAAAAATTACTTTTTTTCCAGCATGGAGAATTTACAATTATTGTTAGTTTTTGTCAGATGATAATAAAATAAACAATAATTAAAATAGCAACAGTTGTATTTCACTAATTAAATGGGACTGTTTTACATAAGTTTGTTTTGTCTCACCTCTCACAGTTGGTTATGTGTCCAGATCTCTTCTTCTTTCAATGTAAGTGAATCTTCATCAGTTTAATATGTGCCACCAGTAGCATTACCGTATTTTAGTCTCTTTATATTATAAACAAATAATGATTAATTTTTTTTTTTATTGGTATCATCTTTGACTTTTATTGTTTAATATAGATTGTTTTTAATTAATGAGTCATTTATGCACACAATTAGATAAAAATAATAATAATAAATTGATAGATAAATATATAATACATATACACGAGAACATAAAAATCTTCAGTTTTTATTAACAGATAAAGTTACATATTGTACTGGATGGACACATTTTATTCAAGACTAAACAAAGCGCTCATCTTTGCATTTCATTCGTGCTTGAATATAATGCTTTTTTTTGTTTAATATCCATCTTGCTTTGCAGGGAAGGAGACATTTATGACGATGTTGACTACGCAGGTGGTGAGTTATCTTTGGATCTTCCTGTTCTGTAATAAATGCCATGCAAACCTAGCTACTGCCACTTTCAATTTCAGCTGACATTGACTTTAAAATCTATATTTAAGTAAATGTTGTTTTTTTTCCTTTTGTATTTCAGACATCTACGACAACGACTCTCCACACACTGATTATTAAAACTTGTCAAACTAAGTCCACACGAACACACACGCAGACAAAAGAAACAAACTATATAAAAACTAAAAACCTTAAGCTGTTTAAAACTATATAACTATTTTTGCTTTATTTGACTCCACTAGTCCCAGTCAGTCCAGACTTTCTGTTGTAACTGACAGCGGTCTGGCTCACAAACAAACTAGCTTATATAAAACTAAAATGATATACGGTAGAAAGATACAGACTCACTCAGACTCAGACAACATTCATACTGAACATGCCCCGTGCATAATTTCATTCTTTGTCAAACTGCTTGTATAGAAAATGAATACACTATTACTGTAGCTTTTTGTTTTGCTCGACGTCTGAGATAATGTAAAATAAATGAATAAACTTGTTTTCTGGTAATTGTGTCTCAGTTTGAATTGACTCTTTTCTTTCTTTTTTTAATAAAAATGAAAATATCTTAACCACAGGAAGTGTTATGTAAAGTGGAGGAGGAACATGATGACCTGTGGAAATGAGGCAGAAAAAGTAGGTTTTTACTGGAAACAATGTAAATATATAGTGAGTTATTATATATTGACAGTTAAATTGTGATATAAATATGTGAAAATTCAAATGGGTGAGATGAGAAAATTAATTGTGATACTATTTTTAAACAGCAGAGGGCACCATCTCTTGACTTTGCTTGTTCAACATCCTACGTAAGTCGTATCGGTAGCCAGTAGTATCAAGGCTTCAGTTTCACCTTTACAAAGAATTGGAAATATGAAATGTTTTGAATAATGTACCTACAAATTTTTTAAAAAGTATTCTTTAATTTGATAAAGAATTTTTTATATATTTTTTGTCTGAGAAGTAAAGGAATAACTTGTCTTCAATCACATTTTGTTAAAAAAAAATTATATTGTGAACCAAGCATTGTGAATTGTATCAAATCATGAGTTACATCCCCATTGATTACATTATCATAAAAAGATTTGATATCAAAAACAGGATTAGGTAATAAAGAAATTGGTTATTGTTCCTCATGTATGACTACACAAATGTTACTTCCTTATAGGAAGTAAACATACATAAGAGTAAAACTAACAAAGGCAAAACACACAACAGTCAGCTCAACTGCACATGAACAGTTAGCAGTGGTTCTCAACTTTTTTGTTGTTATTCCTTAACTCTCTGTACTGTAGACTGGAAGATTAACAGTGAAGAGTGTGAACCCTATAGACATTCATTGTTGTACATCCTTTCATAAAACTTCTAACTTCTAGTGAATGAAACTAGCGAATGTAGCGTCTATTAATGAAAAATACCACTAAGAGACTAAATGGGCTCTTTACTGTGACGCATTTCAGAAGTCCAGATCGGTTTTATAAAGTTTATTAAACAAAAAAGAAAAAGGTCAACATAAAATATTGTTCTCATCCTCTTTGTCTCAGTTCCTCCATGTGAACAGCTAAATAAGGTAAAAGCAAACTCCTGTGCCATCAACCGGAAATGATAATAATCAAGAGCCTAAACAAATAACACAGGCTAAACACTTGTTTACTCCTACAGAAATAACAGTGAAATTAAAATATTCTCCATTTTTCTTGGGAAAGCCTCAAAGACCCCTGGGAGTCTCCGGGCCCCAGGATGAGAAACAATGCCTTTTATTATCAGAACATTAGCCTCAGACTGCTAGTGACTAGCATGGTTAGCAGCAAGTTGATGACAGAGAAACTAAATTCTACTAAATCACAAATCGAAACAGCTTACGTACAGATAATGCTCCAACAATGGCATCTGGGGAGTGACTCTCAGTATTTATTTGGTCACAAAATGGTGGATGTAACAGTGTCAGTTAAGCGCTAACTGTTACGGAACTGCCAGCAGCGGTTGCTATAGCAATAGAATGTTCAACTGTAGCCAACTGCTGGTGGTAGAATGTTCTTACTCACTAATTCTGCCCCAACTCTGCCTCTGATTGGTCATGTTTTTTCTAACCGTATTTAACGTTCTATGGTTAAGGCAACGAACACTAGCCAATCAGAGGCAGAGTAGTGTGCGTCTTTGCGGAAACAGTGAATATTCAAATAGTAAAATATAAGTAAACAGCAGGAAAAGAAAAAACACTTGGGATAAATATGTAACTAAAATTGGCATAGCATAATTAGCATAGCGAGAAAATGACTGCACACATAAATATATTTCTCCATATTACGTAATATGTACAGCTGCTTCGTATGTTCATGCATATCCACAGTATACATCCTCTTTAAATTCATAGAGAGTTCTTATCTTTAAAGATGACGTTTCCAGAGAGATGCGAGTGGTTGTGGTTTACAACTGTTGTATCAGACTTATGATCTCTAATGTGACCCTCGAATGCACCAGGTTGTTTCTTCTTTTTGCAGGGCTTTGGAGACAAAAATGACTAATTTTTTCCCCTCAATGCACCCAGGCATTCCCCTAATACTGCTGTCCGAGGTGTCAAAATCAAATTCAGGTCAAGGTCAGGTTGAATGGGCTATGGTTAAAAAAAAACAAAAAACATCACATCTATCTCTACAATACTGGCTGATGTATGTATTTCAATAAATGCAGTAAAAGTATGATAGATAATAGTGCTTGCTGATTTTCTAAAATATAAACAATGTAGATAATTTCTTTAAAAATCAGAACCAGAAGGTGGTTAATGTGCAGTAATCTAATTAGGGTGCAATACACTGGCTTATTCAGTAATTCTTGGTAATAATTTATAACTTCTGTAATACTACAATCTTTAAAACTCACTACTATTAGTCGGTCACATACTGTAGTATACATTTACTTTAGTCTCTAATGTCATATATTGTATATATTATATTATAAGGTACATACTGAGGCTCTTATTATATTTCTATTTTTTATTTTTACTTTTACTTATATGTAGGCCTTTATATACATTTATATTTATATTGTGTTAAATATTGTAATATACTTAGTATTTCTATTCTTTAACATTGTGAGAGCACAATCCCCGGGGATCAATAAATTATTTCTGATTCTGATTTTTAAAGAAATTATCTGTATTGTTTATATTCTAGAAAATCAGCAAGCCCTATTATCTATCATACTTTTACTGCATTTATTCAAATAAATACACCATCCACTGTTGTAGAGGATGAAATGATATTGCCCAACCTGAAGAGGGCAGCAAAAACAGAAGAAGAGAAAGAAGAAGAAGTTCGATTGAATCTGTGATCGTCTAACTGAGTCTGTTTGAGGTAGTTCCTGGTTCAAAGTCCAGCTGAGAGAAGTGGTCCAGAATAACAGTTAACACTGGAGATGTTTATAGATCTGTATTTATTGGTCGTACAGGGTTGTGTCTGATCAGAGACAGACAGACAGACAGACAGACAGACAGACAGACAGACAGACATGCAGCAGTCTGTGGAGGCTCTGGTCCGGACTGCTGGAGCATATACAGGGAAGAGATAAGTTGTACAGTACTCGTGCTTAGTTCCATGATAGATTCAACGTGGGTTGTCAACATATGGAATTAATTGATTAACCATTAAAAACCTTTAAGTACTCCTTAAATCCCCTAAGAACTGGTGGCCCTTATTAGAAAGCTGGCACTAAAGTGCTAAATAATACATTACAACATTGGCTGCAGAAAATCGTTCCTTTTTTATTTATGTTATAATCCTTTCGTATTGACATGATTTTAGGATGATGTTGAAAATACTACTATTGTTAAATCAATAGGGGTCAATAGGTTCTGGGAGGATATGAATCAGATATATATATTTTCATAATAAATTATTTTTTCAATGCCAAAAAATGTTAAACTGGTTTCTGCTTTTTAACTGTGGAGCGATTTGCTCCTTTTTTTTTTTTTTTTTACATCCTAGTAATCTGTTTTAGATATTAATATATTCTTATGTTTTTCTACCAAAACAATGTAACTTAGAAACATAATGAGCTATTAATCAATAATGACTTATGAATAAAAGCTGTTCATAACCTGGCAGCTGAAACTTTCTTATAATTCCTCTATAAGCATTCATAAATGATCTATTAACATTAAAAAGATATAAGTCACAACGGAGAAACCATTTCATAACAGGATGGATTTCAAAAAACTAGGGACCATAAAAATAGTAAAATGTGTTTTGTTTTAATTCAATTTACAGGGAATCAGAAAGTTAACACCCACATTGAACAGAATAAGCATTTAAAATAAGGTAAGGTAATTGTCCAATCTTTCTACATCCTTGAAAGTAATTCTCTTTGACTCCATACTTCTAAGATCTTCCTGGTGTTCACTCCTCTTTCAGATCAGGGGTACTGTTATGGCCTCTCAGCTGGTTGGAGGCTCTCTTCCGGTCGGCAAGGACGCGGAGGTTTCATCCCAACCGGCTCGGGAAAAGTCTGCTGCTGTTTTCTGCTCAGCTCAGCCACTGCCGGACGTGCTTGGAGGCTGTTCTGATGTCTGTCCATGTTGTCTTACTCCCCGACAGCTATTGGGATGGGAGCCGGGTTGAAGCCACACAGACCACACTCTCCTCCGTCCTTCTTCTCCTCTCGGGTCTTATCATCTCAGTTTAAGGGGGGGTGAAACATGATTGACCAAGGGTGGTGTCATCTTCCTAGTATGAAATTATCTCAGTTTAGGATGATAATTTAGAATTCTTGGTGTTACAGAAACATGTTTCCTTACTGCATTTAGGAAAAAGAGAGGAATTTAGCTATTACAGAACCATCTTAAATGAAAAAAGTTAGGAAACCTAAGTTAGGATGTCATAGACCTTATTCTGAATTCAAAATAACTGCCCCACTGTGGCATCTAGCAGTGTAGTTGTAGATTGCAATTCTGTCGTTTCATTCTTGGTTTGTCGTTCTGGGGAATACTTTGGTAATAGGAAGATCTTTGACATTTAAATTAAATTAGGACAAGCAGTCAGGAAATTCTTCTGTAATGAGGCCACTTATTGTTTTGGAAAGTAGAACTTGAACCCTACATTTTTTTGTCATTACTCAACAGCTGCAGGTCCCATGAAGCTCTGACAGTGGTTGTGTTTGTTAAAACTCACAGTAAACATAGAAAATAACAAAATAATTCTTGTCAAATCGTTACATACTAACTAAACGACAGGGTGGTGTGGTGCATAAATACACAGTTTTGCATGTCGTTCACAGGAGGAGGACGCAGGTGTGCGCTGGATATCGGTGCTGACCAACGTGGCCGACCAGCTGTACTACCCCTGTGAACACATCGCGTGGGCTGCCGACGCCGAGCTCATCAAAGTGAAGTCTGATAAGTGGTGGCTATTCAGTACAATGCTGTGGGGAACCTCGCTGCTGCTGGGAATACTCAGGTTGGAGATCTTCTCTATTTGTATCACGCCAAATCATAACAAAAATGATGTCAGGACACTCATATAGAGCATTTATAGACCGTACTCCTTATAAAATGATCTACAGAGACCCAACAGTTCTACCAGGAGCAAGCACAGTGGGAAGGAAAAACTGCTTTGTATCAAATCAACTGATTGAGTATCACAACACGACAAATGCCAGTTATATAAATATTGTGTACAGAAGTCATTAATTAGCACACTGAATATAAGGCTGGAAAATTATAAAACAAACAATGAGTTGATCCTTCTAACAGGTATTTCCTGTGTAGATAAAGTGTAATATACCTTTATATTCCTCTGTGCCGCAGAGCTTCGGTTGCTGGGTGACATGTTCCTTTATTACCGTGAACACATACTGTTGTTTATTTTCAGTCAGTCACACATACACCAACCTGCTGATGTAAAAACTCACCAGAGCACAAAGTGTATATTCATCCGCAGCTGAAAATAGTCCCCAAGATATACACACATTCTGTTGGAGTCACTATTGCTAAAAACTACAGTGAGAAAATTACTGAGCCTTCTTTAAATCTTTAAAAGTTATATATATATATATATCATCACAGAAATAATATAAAACACATCAAAACCGACTTTCTTAGTCTTAAATAAACCCTAATTCACAGAGTGAGATGTGACAATATTCCCGTGGGGACAAACATTTATGTCAACGTTATCCTTTAAGGATGAAACTATATGTTTGTGTCTTCAGTAGGAACCAGTGGGCTTGGGGTTGAGTGTCACTGTGAGGAAAAGTAAACTGGGATGTTGAAAGATGGACAAACACGTTGTTGTTGTTTGTTTTTTTTTGTGGGATTTGTTGACATTAAGAAAGATATAGAATAATTCGAGCCTTATCCTTTTAAGTACATTAAATGCTGATTAAAAACTTAACAGAATAACTTCTGAAGCAATTCAATTCCATTCAAAGGGGCTTTATTAGTATGGAAAATAAAATATATGTACATATATACAGATACAGAAAAGTCTGTCTGAGTTGAATCTTTTGCTCTTCAGATCCCTCCGAGTTCTGCTGCTCCTGAAGAAGAAGCTGAAGAAGGACAGAGGTGGCAGCAGGTATCTGTTTGTATCTGCACTGTGAGACGTCGTTCTCTGGTGGAAACGTACTCATCCTGATTTAAATGTGTTTTCTTCCTGCAGTCGCTCTCAGCTCCGCAGACAGATGCGAGGGGAGCTTCTCTCCGTCCTCAGCAGCATGGCCGACCTCAGTAATGCCGTTCATTGGATGCCGCCCGGCTTCCTGTGGGCAGGACGATTCCCCAACTGGCTGGTGGGGCTGATGGGCACCGTCTCGTCTGTGATTGGTTTGATGCAGATGAACGCCGGCGACAGCTACCAGACAGACGGCACATAGTCTTCACCTCACAGCAAGGAACAGATTAGATGCTTTGATGACTGAGTGAGTGACGTTTATTAGTGGAAAATGCTGAGTGAAAGGATGTTAAATCTCTGTGGAGATTCATTTTGTAGCCGATCATCCAAGTGCTTAATGAGATGTGACTGAAAGCTTCCTGAAAAAGTGGCAAAACATCTTTAATTCCTTCTGATTTTTTAATGATATTTGGACGTTTTCATCCGTTATCACACAGTTTGAGGTCAGATTTGAAGATGAAATCAATCAATTAAATGTTCTTGTACTACGCTCTTACTGCAGCAGTGTCACAATCACACAAATGTGAAATATATATTTTTAATTCATGTGTTGTTAAATGCAGATAAAAGTATTTACATGCTGTTTTAGTGCAGTGTGTCAGTTTTTAGAAAGCAGAATAAACCTCCTAATGATGTTATGATTAATGATTGGAGGCAGATCCTCAGGTAAATTGTCTTTAGCTTATAATATCTCCTACTTTTTAGTCTCTGAGAGCTCCTAAAACCAACAACTTTGTCTGGGACGACAACTCTTTTGCCTGAGGAGCACAGGACTCCTTGCATGCTTGTTTTGTTTGTATGCAAAGTGGTCTGTGGTGCCTCTACCTGTTCAGTCAATGAACAATAAGTTCAAACAGGGATGATTTTTATGGTGAGATGGTGAGATACAATGACACTGTGAAAAGACTGGTAAATTGTTGCCTTAGATACACACTCCATGTACCTAATTTTCCGTCTTTAATTGTTGCATATACAGTGAATCATCAACATTGAATTAATTATTACACCTTTTATTTTTATTAATGAGCAAGTAGAAATTGTTGCATAATGTTTAAAGACCAACTCAGTGTTTTTTTTCTATAAAGGATGTAATTTCTTCAAACTACACTACAGCAGCTGGTTTCACCAATAGTTCCTCAGGTGATGAAGTTGTGATCGCTGATGAAATTAGATGCATAAATATCTGATTTGCAGTAAAGAATCAGCAGAAAAAAACACTGACAAACAACACTGAATAAGTTTTTATGTCTGTGTTTCTGCTCGAACGTGTAAAGTTACTTTAGATGATGTAAACTAATGAGATTTTTAAATAAATTGAACTGTCTGTCCTTTCTTGGATCGTTTTATTGACGTTTGATTGAGCAGGTCTGGAAGGTTCATCACGACGTATGCAACCTGTTGCCTTCAGGTGCCGACGTACAGCTCGGGATTTAGAGCTTCTTGAGCTCAAATAATGACACATCTGAATCAGAAAACAACTTTTATTCCGCAACAGAAAGGGTTCAACAACTTTCTTTACTTTGTCCATCGTTATAAACTGTAATGATAAACACAGCAGTAGGATAGTTGTATTAAATTATGAATCAGATGGTTAAATTCAAAATAAAAAAAATGTTACAAGTGTGTGTTTTAGATTAAATATGAGGTTTGTTTATAACCTAGAATTTGGATATGCGTTATAAAAAGATGTTGTGGTTTAAGTCATGTGTATAGAGGAAGCAGAAAAGGGAAGGAAAACCAAGAGTCTGAAGAATACTGCGAATCTACAAGAGCACCTGAACGCAGCACAAGCACAGAGTCAGCGAATAAATATAAAAAAAAAAAAAAA
>NW_023339674.1:9462179-9462607 GCF_004916995.1 Morone saxatilis | reverse complement strand
GTAAAACTCTGCTTCACACCGCGATTATTTCTTACCATGTGAAACATTATTGGGTCTAACGGTGCTGCTGTTGTTAGTATGAAGAATAAAACGAAGCCAAAGTTTTGGAAAAGACTCAAATCTCAAACCACGTCAACTCATCGGTCTCCTCTGTGTGGGCACAAAGACACCGAGAAAGAGCCCGAGTATCAGGTACGAGCTGCTCCTCTTCCTTCTGCTTAAAGTCCTGGTGTTTTTAATATATTTAAATAACTCTTTACTGTATTAATGAACTCGTACCGCGACGCTGAGGTTTGAAATGAGCTGAACTAGTTAGCATTGAGCTACTTTATGGGGTAGCTTTGAAGTAGCCACACTTGAGTTGTAAACTAACACGATATGCTGAGTCGGGATTCCTACGTTATATGTGACTTTTAACAGGTTCTTAT
>NW_023339674.1:9442556-9462130 GCF_004916995.1 Morone saxatilis | reverse complement strand
TGCATTGTGGCTCATTTTATATGCCAAATTTACCAGAATATCTACCTTCTTTTGTGAAAGTATTCATTAGTTACTTAATTGTTACCTGTTAATAATGCTGCTTAAATTAGCAGTTTTTTGAATGGAGTCTGGTGTGTCTGCACATTTAGAGGATACTTTTCCACTTGGAACTGGAATTTAAATGACCAAAATTCCTGAAAATGACAAATATTTTTGTCCTGGGGAGTTTTTAATAGTATTTTATCCCCTCACTTCAGATTGTGCTAAACTTGGGTGTGTGTTTTGTCTTGAACTGTTGGACTGGAGTTAAATGTGTCAATACCAGTAAGTTATATGACCGGTTGTGAGCAAGTGCTGTAGAATAACTCCTGGAAAATGATGTGGGAAGAGTTCCTTATTCTCTCTAGGGTGCATTAATGTATGTAAAGGCAACTGAATGTCTATTTGATGGTTACACATAATGTAACACGCTGTTTTATGTACTTTGAGCTTCAGGCTGCTTTCTATCTTGATGGTCACGGGGCAATGAGGATAAGGGGGCTGTGTGATTGGACTTGAGATTTCACAACCACTTATGTGAGACAGACTCTAGATCAGTAGTTTCATTAGTGAACCCAGTTTCCTGCTGCACAGTAATGTCACTTTCACACACAGGCTTTCTTTCAAAATGGACTCAGACGTTTGCCCCGCTGATCCGTCGGCGTCTGCACCCCCCCTGTGTTCTGCCCCTGTCCCTGTTAATGGAGCCTCTGTGGTCGAGGTCCCCACGCAGACTGCGGCCGCTCCAGGTTCAGAGGTGGAGGAACCGGAGTCCTACAACCTCATCGAGCCTCCTCCGTTAGACTGGAGGTCCGACTCCTCTAGTGAGGTGGGCTCGGCAGACGACCTGGATGACCCCAGCTTTACCCGCTCTGTTGAAGATCTGGACAAACCCAGTCCGGGTGAACCAGTGTTACTACCTTCGAGTGACACTGTGACTTCACTCGACGTGAACGAGCAGGAGCTTGTGGGAAACATTGCAGAAGCGCTCCAGAAAACTAGCGGGGCTCTTGAGGGAGAAGATGAAGCAGCTGAGGAAGAGGAAGTGGGGAGAGCTGAGGACTCGGAGGGTGCTGGGAAATACCAGGAAGAGGTGCTCCGTGATGTGGAGAGCAGGGTCAGCGAAGAGGAGGTTGAGGTCGCTAACAACAGGCCAGGCGATGAAGACCACAGCCGCATCCACAGCCTGCTCAGCCAGCTCCAGCTGATGGGCGAAGAGCCTCACCCCAGCCGACAAACGGCCCCTCACCTCACCCAGCATCAGTGCCACAGCCGGTGTGAGCTGGAGGCGTGCGCTCCCTCCTCCCTAATAACGGACGACTGCACCGAAACCTCGGGGCTGCTGTTCTCGGAGAGCCACCAGAGAGACCTGCTGGGGATGCTGCAGTTCACAGAGATCAACGCCACCTCCGACCCCGCCTGTCTGCCCCACCGAGGAGAGGTGGACGCCGTGGTGTCCGTTTCCTACAGTCAGGAGGACGCTCAGAGGTTCTGGGGGCATTACGGGAACGGGCAACAGCGGCGGCACAGGGACGACTCCCTCGCCTCCCTGCCTGATGACGAGTATCCTGAGCCAGTGTGGATGAAGCTGGGCGAGGAGCCGCCGGAGGAAGACGAGGCTGCTGCAGAGGGCGAGCAGGTCGGTTTGAAGACTATTAATATAATCAGCTTAAAGGAGGGTGAATTATAAACTCTAAATTAGCTGAATTATTCATTTTAGTCTTATGTAACTTACATATGTTTGAAACTACTCAGTATAAAACTCCACAAAAATTAGATTTAAAATAAAGTCAATTAAAAGTTTATCATCAGAGATGTTGAAGTTTGACCATTTATAATGATGTGATTTGAGTTTGTTTTTTGGTTTAATTGATTAATCAATCTACAAAATGTCAAATTTAAGTAAATAATGACCATCACAAGTTACCACAACCCAATGTTTTATCTGATAAACAGCCAAAACAAAACTTTTATTTATTGAATAATGCTGTAAAACAGAGAAAAGGAAGGTAGCTTCAGGGTCGGTGTTTATGATCGCAGCAGTGTTTGGTCTTTTTAAGTTGCTAGGTAACCAAAAGGATCAATTATGAGAACTATAACCTTTAAAATTGATCAATTACTGAACTTTTTTGTTATTTTCTTGATGTACTAGGATTGGGAATTAATAAAACTGTATTGACACCAATGCTATTATCAGTTCTGCTCATCGGTCCGATTCTTTATCGATTCCCTTATTGATTCCTGATCAGTGTTCTGTCATATAAAATGGACTAAATGAGGGAATATTTGTGCAGCATTCATTTTTATTTCTGTTTTGGGCGTCTAAACACAAAAAAAGTTGACGCAATGGTTTTAAGAATCGATACAATATCATAAAACATATGAATGTTTTTTTAAATATTTTCCTCTATTTTCTTTGACTGTCCATTAATTTCTACTCTTTCTGTCATTGCAGAGTGCTGATCATCCTTCATATAAAGACGGTGAGCCACCAGCACACTTCTTTCATCTCATTAGAAATTCAGCTTTTGTTTCTGTGTCAGATGAGAGCGAGTAACTGTGTTAATGTTAATGTGTTTTCGCTCTGAAGTGCCCGGTCCGTGTGACCCCGAGGACTTGTTGGATGGAGTTGTATTTGGTGCCAAGTATCTGGGATCCACTCAGCTCAAATCAGAGAAGAACCCGTCTACAAGCGCCCGTATGGCGCAGGCTCAGGAGGCTGTGGACCGCATTAAGGTGAACTCCGATAAGAGACGCTCACAGTGAACAGACCGGCTTTGACTGTGACTTCATTCTAGTGATTTTAGGATATTTTTTTACTTTCATGGTACAGGCTTCATATCAGCGTTTGTTTCTTTTCAGGCTCCGGAGGGAGAGTCGCAGCCGATGACGGAGGTGGATCTGTTCATCTCCACTCAGCGAATCAAAGTGCTCACTGCTGACACACAGGTATGTTTTGCTGTTTTTAAATTCATATGTGTCCGAGCTCATCAATTCCTCATCAATGCTGGGATGTTTTTCTGACAATTGCACATTGTAAGAGAAGGCTCAGTGGAAACCCTTAAGGACAACAAACTGTTGCTACCGTTAGCTCTCTATACCAATAAGCAAAACCGACATTGGAATTGGAATCAATAAAATCTGACCAATTCACATCCCTAATAATTAAAGCACTAAAATATATGTGGGAATCCTCAAATGTCTGCCATTAGCAGCGTTTATTTGTTCTTGATTAAGTGTCCCTACCTGCTGAATTGTAATTAGAGTCGAGGTTTGATTAACATAAAAAACATCAGTGAACTTTTCTTTAATAAAGGAGGATTGCACTTTTATATTTTCACCTTCAAGCTGAGCCGTGGCAGCAGGAACCCTTAATATAGAACAGGATGGTGATTTAATACGAGAGCTCTGCAGTAACGTTGCAGTTATAGTAGCGTCTATTTTCCTCCACTGTGTGGTTGAATTGTCAGGAGAGTCAAAGTGGGTCATCTACTGTCGGCTCCCTCTCTGCATGGCTGGCTGCTCCTCATTGCACCATAAAAAATATTTTTTCTCTTTTATGAAAATGACATTTCAGTTAAAGAATTACAAACAATATTCTTGACGATTTGAGCCACATAGTGTTTAATTTCGCACACATTTGTCTTCTGAATCAGATCAACATTAATGTGGATAATCAAGTGTCCTTGAATGCCTCACCAGTGAGAGTTGGGATGTTGTCTCTACCAACCAGGCACAACAACGTAACTTACAAAAACAAAAAATAAAGGAGTGGCTGTCCTTCTTTGTCGTATATTAACAAGCAGAGACTTGAAGGTAAAGTGAAATCCAAACCTTCCTGTCTGTTTCTAAAATCATTAACACCCTCGTGTCTCGTTTTCCACTCAGGAAGCGATGATGGATCACGCTCTGCAGATGATCTCTTACATTGCCGACATCGGCAACATCGTGGTCCTGATGGCACGGAGGAAACGTAAAGGGCAGGACAGTGACCAGCCCTCTTCCTCCTCATCCTCCTCTGGGCCTCAGAAGAAGTGCTTGATGATCTGCCACGTCTTCTCCTCTGACGACGTGAGTTAGTCGATCGAAGGGTCTGAACGCATAAACCTTACCAGTAGAAAATAAACATCATGCTAGTGTTTTTTCTCATTAGCTCTGATATTTTGGACTCCAGTAGGACTTTAATGATCTTCATAGTGGTCAAACTTCATCGTGTCAATTCATTTGTTGTCTCAAACCTTTGGCTCACAGTTCACGACATTATTAGCATCTTTAGCTCCCCTCAGCTTTGCATCTCAGATCAAATGTGCTGTTTTCTCGGCCGGACAACAGTTTCAGCTTCAGCTTGGCCTGGTTTCCTTCCCCCAGACAGCCAGCGAGTTCTCCTGAATGTAAAAACGCTCTGGCTGTCGTCCCAGTTTCCCACTCTTGGCAAGACTGAATAGGAGGAAGAAGAGTTTCTTTTTAGAAACTAATTAGCTGTGGGATACTGAAGGCCATGAGGCCGCTGCGTCTACTGCTAGTTTTTTCCCAACTTAACTCCTCTTAAATGAAAGGTTTTACAATGGGTGGGGGCAAGAGAGCGAATGAATGTAACAGATAGTTTTGGTTTTTTTAAATAGATCACCTTTTATAGAGCATCAGACTTGATGATCTATTTCTGGTTGATGTTTTAGTTTCAGGGTGTGACTGTTGAGTGTTTTGCAGCTGAACTCATTTGCTTTAATTTGTTCACATGAAAATGGAGGGTAAAAAAAACAAAGACTTAGAAGAATATTTATTTAACAAATGCCTCAACGATTCAGATATAAACCCTCCCAGGAGGAATGACTGTGTCCTCCACCCTGTGTCTCTCCATCCAGGCTCAGGTCATAGCCCAAGCTATCGGCCAGGCGTTTGGCGTGGCCTACCAGCAGTTTCTTCAGGCCAACGGCATCAAAGCCAGCGACCTGAGGCCGGGCGAGTACAGCGACTACCTGGAAAGTCAGGAGCTCTACAACGGAGACCTGGCCCACTTCTCTGACTCTCAGAACATCCGAGACGTAAGTGTAGTGATTGGGGCGTCTTCACCATTAAAAGTATTTAGGTCTTAACACAAACTACAGCTGTTCTCTAATCGTTGGTCATTGGTTGCAGTTTAATAGATGTTATTAAGGATTTGTGTAGAGGCTGAATGCATAATTAAAATCGTTAACGTTGTTAAATGAACAGAATTCCTCAATATCACGTTTTAGATTTTTCAGAGCAGCCTCTAGAAACATCCTGAAAAATATCATGTGTTACTCCAAATGTGGGTCAGAAGTTCAGCTCAGTAGTCTCTAGACAGAAAGAGTATTCAGTCGTGTATTTCTGCCTCAACAGTTGTCTCTCATCTTCATCTCACCTCTCAGGGGTCTAAATTAACTTTTTTCCACAGCGACCCGCATGTGTCCTGAATTCTACGTTCAGCTGTCCCAGACTCAACGCAACCATTGTTCTTTTTTTAATTTTACTTAATATATGAATATAGTTTAACACAGTGTTTTTACACCATGTGTGGTACATGGTGATAGTGAAACAAAAATATTACAGGAAAGGCTGAACTTATTATTAAACTGAAAATTTGTAGTGTTTTGATAGCAGCTACTTTTTTTTTAAAATGTATTTCGTTAAAAATATATATATTTTAAAATCCAGGTACCATCAAAAGGAGCTCACGTAGCACCACAGTTTGAGAACCAGTGATATAATTATTATTTTTCAGTAACTCCCATCCCTTCATTGATTCACTCTGGTCCTCTGTGGAAGTTCTGCTAGTTGTTCCCTGCACTTAAATGAGATTTCCATTATTCTTGTAGTCATTAGTTGAGTTACTGTTTTAACTGTTTGATCACTGCAGTGCAAATGCAAATCTGTTTCTGATTGGTACACTGCAGTGGATATTTACATACACATACTATAAACATTAAACTCACTACAGGGGCATTTTATATTTGAAGTAAAAAAAACTAAAATCTACAAAGGAAAGGAGAAGCTCAAACTAACTATATAAATATTTACAAGCTCAAACTAACTATTTACATACTAACTACAGAAACACCCTGATCCAGAGTTTTTGGAAGGAGGAAGTTGTGGAAAGAGAGACGGTCAAACACGCCGCCAAAACACGTGACAACTGTGGAGGGAAATAACCGGTTAACCAAATGAAAACATTTAGATTTCTGCGTCTCTGTGGTTCAGGTAGTCATCACTAAGGCCCCCGGAGAGATCTTGGGTCTGGCGGTGGTGGAGTCGGGCTGGGGCTCCATCCTGCCCACAGTGGTGGTAGCCAACCTCCTTCACGGAGGTCCGGCTGAGCGCAGCGGCGAGCTCAGCATCGGTGACCGCATCATGTCCGTCAACAGCACCAGCATGGTGGGTCTGCCCATCAGCACCTGCCAGAACATTATCCGGGTAAGAAAGGAAACTTACAATCATAGTAATTTAATTAACAAAAAAACTTTATCTACAGTAATTAATGTGTTGTTGTCATAATGATGGGATGGAAGAATTTCTTTATTGGGCTTCAGGTACAACACTTAAATGTAAACAAACAATACACTCAAGTGTTTCACTGCAAATGTATTTCCCTTAGGATGCACTAGATGGCGCTGTGTTTCCATGCAGTGTGATTGTACAAATAAACGTATTGATTTGATAGTGGACTATCAAATGTGGACTATGGATGTTAATTGGGGTTTAAAGGTCCAACATCAGTATTTATTCAGTTGTGTATAGCCAGTATTTCACACATATATGCAATATTTTAAGAGGTAGAGCAGAAGCTTTGAAGCATTTATCTGTGGTTGACACAATATCATGTGTTTTGAGGCTGTGTCTGTACACTTTATGGTAATTTGTGAGGCCGCAGATTTCACATGCAGAGGGTCGTGACCATGAGTCTGAACGGCAACCTAACAACAGTCAGCGTCTGCTATCATGTGTTCACATCATAAAAAACATAAAAAAACAATCTTAAATAGATTATAGATAGAGGAATAAAGGAACTGTTGTGCAATCCACTGCGCAAACAGAGAGAAATAATTCATGTAAAACCTTTTAAAGTCTGCTCAAGGATGAAGACTAAAGTGTTTGTAGAGATTTAAGGTAGTAATGCAGCACACATCACTAAAGTATACACTAAATTCACATTATTTTCTTTCTATCTCAGGACTTAAAAAGCCAAAAGTATGTGAAGCTCAGCATCGTCCACTGCCCGCCAGTCACCATGGCGATCATCAGGAGGCCAGATCCCAAGTTTCAGCTCGGCTTCAGTGTGGAGGACGGCATCGTAAGTCAATATTCATATTTTCTGTGTCTCACGATTAAACTTACGGGAGGTTTGTCTCGTCTTCACAGTTAGTTGTTGTATTTTCTTCACTTTTTGATGAGATAATCTCAAGTCTGTGTCCGACTACTAGTGTGTTGTTGTGAAATTCCTTTCTCTCTTCCTGTTGCAGATCTGCAGTCTAATGCGCGGCGGTATAGCAGAGAGAGGAGGCATTCGCGTCGGGCACCGCATCATTGAAATCAACGGGCAGAGTGTCGTCGCCACATCGCACGATAAAATCATCCAGATCCTGACGAATGCTGTCGGAGAGGTGAGAAGAGATTAAATATTAGATTTTACTTTAATTTGTTACATTTTTGAACCGTTAACTTATAACTTTTATAATTTTTCTCTCTCTGCGCAGATTCACTTAAAGACCATGCCAGCCTCAACCTATCGACTCTTAACAGGACAGGAGCAACCAGTGTTTCTTTGAGCACTTCCTGCTACATAAAGGACAAAAATACTGCTCAGTGTTCAAGCTACATGAACTTTTGCCAAACTCAGAAAATATTATGCAATTGATCACACAGCGTATCACAAGCTGTTGTCACAGCACTGAACACAACAAACTAGTCTAGCTATATATTTTTAAGATGTTAAGCACATTGGAATATTGTGAAAGCATATTTTAAAGTGACAGGGATAGAGGGTAACTCTTTATATTTATCTGATATTTAACAATGCAAGCATTAGGCGGGATGCAATAATTCATAAACTGAATATTTTTTTGGGACTTTTGAAAGGTGTAGAGTAAACTGTAGAGTTCGTGGTCTTCCAGCTCGGTGTGTTGCCAGAGTGCCTGAGCTGAACGTGCTCGCAGGGGAAACCTTATTGAACCAGTACACAGAGTCTGTGTATTTCATTGTGATGTACTTCCAGTCCCTCACGTACACACGTGCATATCAACAAGTGTCTGTCACACGCTTCGCAGAAGGCTCCGGTTCATTCATACAGTGCTTCCCTGACTGTGCCTGACAGAAAAGAAATCATGCACAATTAAAGGTAAATGCCTTATTGATAGAGAGATGCATATATTTTTAAGAACTTTGCTGTTTGTTTTGGATGTTCATTAAAATGATCTGTAAGATATCCCCTTGATTTATTTATTGACAGAAGTCACTGATTATGTGCCAGAGGCAAAGTTGCCTTTGTACAAGAGGCTCTAAATTAAATGAAATAATTTAAAAAACAAATTATATCCCTATGTACGTAGAGCTTCTGTATATTTGAAGTTGGACAGCTCTATAAATATGTTGTCTTTGCTATACATGTAGTACATCAAATTCATAATAGCACAGTTCATAGAAGGAAATTAATGTAATAATTGCAGACGTAATGTTAATATCTTTACTGCTGTTTTAATTAGTTAGAAGTATACAATGTAATCATATACTGCTTGTGCTAATAAAGTAATGCCTTTTATATATGTGAATATCATTATAAGGCAGTGGTTCCCAACCTGGAGGTCGCAACCCCCCGCTAAGTAAGGCTTTTTTTTTATTTAAGGAGTGTAAGAAGACTTTCAAAAATATACACAGTAGGCCTGTATAACATCATTCAATTCATTTATGTGAAGAAAACCAAATGAAATGTTTCAATTAATTATTATTTAATAGAAAGTTATAGTCCTTATTCACTGCTAAACATCCTCATCCTGCATTGGAACAATGGTCAAGTATCAAGGAGAAGAAAACACTAAAATATCAGAACAACTGATCTCTAATGTAATATTGACAGGAAATAATCTGCTTTAAAAGTCATCCAAATCCCTAATTTTACACAAACTTCCTGCAGCTATTACGTTCTCTATTTGGGTTAACTGTACAGTTAATCAGTTGTTCTTGTATGTGTTAAATATAATATAAAATAACCATAAAATATGTCACTGAACGATAGAAAAGGCTTGTGAAACACTGTTATAAGACGGTTCTTACCATCTGTGTCACAACGCCGCTCTGAATCCTGACCAATCAGCTGTCTCCAGTTACCAAAACACGGGACCAAAGCCAATCAGATCTTTTACCGGCGTCTATGACCCCGCCCCTGGAGTATCCCTCGACCAATCAGCGTTGCGTGTGGGCGGGACCTTTAGTCAGCTCGCACCTGCCTTTACAAACAGTGGGGAAATGGAGAGTCAATGACAAGCTACCGGCGGGCCGACACACTTTATCTGCAACATTAACAGAAGGTAATCATTAACTACAGCTTTAACAGTCCTGGGCGCTCATTAGTTTGTATGTGTTGTTTTAAAATAAGATGATTTTAAACCACTAACAGCGTCTGTAGGTTAACGTGCTAGGAAGAGGAAGCTCTTTTAGCTGTTAGCTCGATGTTTTCTGTGTTAGATAGTGTCCGCTGGTGTTACTGTGGCTTTTAATGGCATTTAAATATATTATTATTATATTCTGACTTTATATTTTTTGTTAATAAGTTGTGTCCCAAATGAAAATGCTGAAACACTCATTTATTAAGTTAAATTGTAACTGTGAGTTCATGTAATATAATCTCATGAGGCTTTTTTTTTAAAGATCTACCATTAACATGAGCTTGATAATATATTACATTTAAGTAATTACCAATGTTTTGCTGCTGAAAGGCTCCATGAAACAGACAGAAAAGAAGAAAAGGTTATAATGTCAAATAATATACATTGGCTGCCACACCTGTATCTGATTAGTATGACATCTGCAAAGAGTTTAAATGCAAACAGATGAATGCAAAGCAACAAATAAAATAACAAACAAATAGTTTGACCACGAGGTTACACAGATTTGCAAAGGAAAACTAGTCTGGCCCTTTGCTTTCTAACCTGGCACAACATCGTGAGGCAGATTGATTGTTTACAGCAGCACTTTCACCAGGAAGAAACCAAACACTGGAGGCATTCACAGAGCAAACGTGAATGTTAAAGTCAGAGTGAACTAGGTAAGCTGTTGGGATCAGGAGGATTTCAGGATGAAGCAGTGGGGGGGTTGTCTGTCTTGAACAGATCACAGCAGGCACCTAAGACAACATTCACTCGCAGAAGATATATAAAAAAAACAGCCCTTTGGTTGTACCACATACAGGTCTTTTAACTTTACTCAACATATTTGTGGCTAAGGTGAAAGCTCGACATGTAAAAGTTCAAATGAAGATGTTTTCTGATGATGAAGCTCGGGAGTTGTGTCCTCTGCAGGGGAAAAGGTTTCTCACAGCGGCCCTCACCAATGATAGCTTATTCATTCATAATCAATGTTAGAGATTACACAGGATACAAAGAGACAGCAACTATTTTAAAACACTTTAACACACCTTAAATGTAAAATGTGCTGATAATAACCTTCATAGATATGTTGGCAAAAAAAACCTGTAGAGCAAGTCAGTCAGGATTTTTAAAAACACTTTAAATGTAGAAGTTTAGTTCCTAAAAGAATAGCTGGTATTTGAATAACCTCCAGAGTAGGTGTGGGCGATATTACCCTAGAATAATATCATAATAGAATAATAATAATATTTCTGTGATAGTTCTTAAGAATATTTGCTGGTGAAATAAGTTTCTTGTATTGCCTCTTTTTGATGTTACAGTCTAGTGGTGGGGGCAAATAATGCCGATATGTTGTTATCTTAACATGTAGTGTTATACGGAATATGTACTAATTATTATGTATTATTGAAATAGAAGAACACATTGGGTTAGCTGTACAAAGTGACTGGTATTTAAAGGACCAGTATGTAGTATTTAGTGGCAGATCGCAGAACGCAGAAAGCCCGATACAGAGCCTGTGTTTGATTTGTCTATTCTGGACTACTGTAGAAACACAGGGGGGGGGGGTTAACAAATGCTGGATACCCAATTCATAAAACATTTAGGATGGGAACAATGTGTTAACGTTTATGGTGACTGAGGAAATTTAGGTAAAGGTTTACATTTATACAGAGTTTATAGAACAGGACTTGAAGCTACCACCTTCCCAAAACTCACAAGGGGGGAGCGCTAATATTGTTCCATTGATGTGTCTACAGAAATGTTTTGTTCATCAGCCTCATGACTGCAGGCATCGACCGAAGACAATTATCTCTTAACACCATACATACGTCCTGTTTAATCGGCCCGTCTCTATACAGTCTTCTTGCACTTCCTGCGTATGAGTGCTTTGTTGTACATCTGATCTTTTGTAACCGAATCACTTCCACACTCATGAAGATCCTGTGGATCCGGTAGCAATGTTACTTTCAATTTCAGCCACGCTTGTTGTGTTGCTGTGGGAATATATTTCCGATATCACAGAGAATTATGTTCATCAAATAATCATATAGGGTTGTAAAAGGGTTGTATGTGTCTGTGTATTAAACCGTAATCCACCGCTGAACCTTTTATCATTTGATTGGAGGCTTTTCGTAAGGATAAGGGCAAGAAAGGGAACGGGGAGACAGAGAGGACGATGGAATGTGATAAATGTCTCCAGCTGTAATCTAAGTGGGGACACAGCAGCCACGTGGCAAGTGTCCCTAGCAACTTGACAACTAGGACGCCCTGCTGAACTTTTGTTTGTGTTTTTCCAGATTTGCATCATGGTCAGGTAGCTGTTGGGAGCGATGGGGTTTTTCAGGGAGCTCTCCCTGCTGCTCTGGAAGAACATCACATACCGCAGGAGGAACAAGGTGACCACATTTGAACAGAAAGGAGTAGAGTAGTTTGTTGATTCTGAAACTGAGACGCAGCTTGAACATTAAATGTGTGAAATGATTTGATGCACCTGTAACAGCTCCGATGTTCTCCTCCTACGCAGATCCAGCTGATCATCGAGCTCCTCTGGCCGCTGTTCCTCTTCGTCATCCTCATCTCAGTTCGTCATTCACACCCTCCTTACAAACAGAGCCAATGTGAGTGATATTATGTAATGTGTGTGTTTTCAGACGCACTCTTAACTTACAGGTCTGGAAAATGGCTTTGTGCCAGCCAGCTAAAGAGGATTAGCTCACTGAGAGTGATTCCTGTGCCAGGCACGAACATTTGTTTTCCTAAACTGCTGTGTTCTTGACCTTCTTCGAGAAGTTCTGCATTGGCATGAGGTGACCTGAGATGACATGGTAACATAACAAAACAGCGTGGCAAGACGCAACAGCATGTAGGCCAGCTGGTCAATGCCTTAACACACATAAAGTTACAGTAGAAGACGGTAACAGATTTGGAAAGAAACCACAAACAGAACCTTGCATGTTACCAGTTTTAATTATGATATGAGGGGTTTGTATTTACTGTATACCGTAAATCTTCTGTTCTGTTTGTGTTCATGTGTTTTTTTCTGGACATTTCTTCTGTGAGAACATGCTTCTTCTTTCCTGTTTTTGTCTTCTTTAGACCAGTCTATCATTTAAAGACAACCCAGGATCAGGTTGAAGATTCTATAACAATATAATTTGATATCAATTATACAAAAAACAGCATTTAATGAAATGAACAGCAGCTTGAGTAATGCTAGGATTATAGTTCAGTCTACTGCCTGTAGATTGTATTTCAGGCCACCACCACAGTGTTTCTATTGTTTTATATCTCGGTCTAATCTCCTGGGTCTGAACTGTTTGTGTTTGGTATTTCCTTTCCTTTCCTTGTAGGTCACTTTCCAAACAAAGCCTTGCCATCGGCAGGCACTTTGCCCTGGATCCAGGGCATTATCTGCAACATCAACAACCCCTGCTTCCACAGCCCGACACCAGGGGAGACGTCGGGCCAAGTTGGCAACTTTGACAACTCCATGTAGGTAGACTGGAGGTAAAAACATGGGCAGCTGTCTGGAAAGGTGGAGTTTACCAGAGGATCGTTGCTTGTAGAATAAAGCCCAAAAGATAAACAGACAAACTGCCGTCACTCAAGATTTATGTTGTGTTTTTGATAAAAACAAATTTCAGCCTGTTGTTATTTACTTTGGTTATTAGCTCAAGAAAGCTGTAGAGCAGACTGCAGTGCTGCTGTAGTAAGACCTGCAGCCATGATTTAAAGATCAACTCCAGTGTTCTTAAACTATTAGACGAAAGTAACACAAAGCATTTAAACAAGATGGCATCATTTTTCAATGTAGGAAATCACAACAGTTTGCATACCGTACTTTACATAACTTTGCATTAGCGTACGTCAGAGGAGTCGTTTCTTGGAAAATATGCACACCAGAGAATTAGATCGGACAATCAATACCACTCTAATGTCTGTTTGTTAAATATAAAGCCAGCAGCTTAGCTCAGCACAGAGACAAAAAACAGCTCACGTGGCTCTGTCTGAAGCCTACAAGCAGTACCTTTTTAACTAATTAACTTATGATCTTATGTCTGTTTAATCTGCACAAACCAACGTAAAAAACAATGTTGGACTTTTTAGTACTACGCTGTGGTTTGTCTATTTGTCTTGTTTTTACCTTGAGCTTGTCAGACAACCGGCAGAGACTTTTCCTACTTTCCAGGCAGCAGTTTCATTTCAGGTCACTGTGATGTAAAAATCCACTTAGGCAATCCATAACAGTCAACATTAAGTCGCCTTTTTTTTATTAATTCATTAAGCCTATTACAAGGAGTTTTTATATGGATATGAAATAGTCTCAGTTTAATACTGATGCCTCTCTGTGACCTACAAGCACACGAGACCCTCAATGATAAGATTTGCTATTTCTTTATAGTTATTCTTAATGTCTGTCACCAGGTCAGATTTAAACAATAGCCAGAAACAATACTGCTTATGTCCACAGGGGCCGTCAGAATCAACACAAAGTGCTTGTTGTTGCTTTAATTTCTTTCTTTCCTTTATGTAAACGTTAATGGCTGCATTTATATATATATATCGCTTTACAGGATTTAGCTACATTTGTCATGAGGACACATGTAGACAGCTGGGGATCTAACCACCAACCTTGTGATCAGTGGATGACCCACTGTTGTGTCAAAGTTACATATTGTGTAATGATGCAGTTAACATCAGAGAGTGTTTAAAACCCTTCTTTGGTACTTTCAGTTGCATCTGGTCTGAGAATCAGAACAACCTGTTTCCTGCAAGAAACTACAACATTTGCATTTCTTAAATTAGCCCCAAGTTGAATTCTTCATTGAACATAGTTGGTAGCGTTTGAAGACGGGAAGTGTGTACTAGTAAAAGTCTGTAAAATGTAACATAATTGCATGTGTTTGTCCCACTGAAGGCTCCTCTTGTTTTGTTCTTCTCCTCCAGACTGTCTCGTCTCTTCGTGGACGCCCAGACAGTTCTGTCCTACAGTGGAGACCAGAGATTCTCTGGCTTTCAGGACCTGATGGAGAGTGTCCGAAGGCTGGGAGAGAGACCTGGAGCCTGGCCAAGTACCACAACTTATTTAAATCTCCTCTAGCACAGACCCAAAGAGATACCTTGACAGTGTGACCCAGTGACACTGGTGTTTACTTTCTACAGGCACCTTATTCACCATTTTAACCAGAGAGTTAATTAGATTTCATTATAATCCCAGTAATTAATGAGCTGACTCATTTTGGCAGGCAAACATGCATATATAATGTCAAGGTATATCTTTAAGGTTGCTTTCCAAGATTCAGAATAAATTATGTATATGGAGAAACCCAATAGAGCCTTGGCTTCTGTCAGTGAAGATGTAGTACAGTTTAAACAAAGTCATTGTGTGGTAAAGTGCAGGAAGTCAAGATGACCACAATGTTTGAATCCCGGAAGACAGCGGAAGAAAATCTTTACTTTAAATGTCAAAGCACTAATAACAGAGATTACAAACCTTCTTTGTTTATTAAATAAAAACAAATGTGCATTAAAAGAACCTAATGTTATGGATAACAGGATTAAGTCCCTGCAAGCCATCAAATGCAAACAAATTCACATTTGATTTTTTGAGCCAGAGCTGTTCCCAGACTTATCTGAGCAGGACTGAGAGGTTACAGTAGCAGCCAGTAGCTGATCTGTATGAATGGTTTTAAACAGGTGTCGAGTGACCGGCTGAATGGGGCCATTTACTGCTGCTGTGAAAGCAGCACAAGCAACTAAACAGAGAGTCTGTTCAGCTTCTGCTTTCTGGGCAGATTAAATTACATGACTACCGGCAGACAAAAGAATTAGATGAATGAAAGCAGGTCTTCAATGAGGTTTTTTTCGTGCAACAAAATCCCTTGTAAATAGCCTAACAGACATCTGCTGAATCCTAAAATCCTGACCCACCGATACTGTAAAGAACTTTGTAACCTCAGAACTGTTCTTTGCTAGATTTAGGACAATTACTGTTTTAGTTTAGGATTTAGGATTTCTCAGTGGTACAACTTAAATGGTTTAGTTAAACTTACATGCACACAAGGGCACAGTAGTTATTCTAGAGTAGACTTTTATTTAATACAAGATATTTTATGTTTGTGTTTCCTCTGTAGATCTCCCAGTACAAGAATACCTGAGAGCCAATGAGACGTTCTCCACCTTCCTCCGGACCAATAGCAGCCTGTCGCCTGTGGCTGTGGACCAGCTACTGAAGGCTCGTCTCAATTTTCAGGTGAGCGTATCGGCTGTACATCCTTGGGTAACAAACATTGGATGTATATAATAGTATATATGTATATGTGTATGTATAAATAGTAGCTATGTATATGTGTGTGTATATATAGATTACATTTGACAAACATAACTATATATATATATATATATATATATAGGTACCCCATCAATTATAATGAATAAGTGGCAAAAAAATATGATTTTTACAGTCCTGATTCATTAATAAAAAAGGAAATGTGAACTGTGGAACTGGGTTAAATTAAAGTAAAATACAAAATAAATGGATAAAAAACTTTAAACACCAGACTTGAAAAGTATGAGATAAATAGTACGTTTTTAGAAGTTAGTAGTACAGAAAAGTTACTATCAACATAGATGATAATTACAGTATTATTTGTTTCATAGCCTAACTCTGTTAAAAATAAACCATTTTGTCCCATCCAGGTTTCTCTGGCTGGAGCTGAATTGCAGCTGAAGGACTTGGTGTGTAATGCGAGCATGCTGGGACAATTTCTGACGGTGGACGGAGGAGAAACCACCATGAACGATCTTCAGACTCAGCTGTGTAACCAGTCGGCCGACATCCTGCAGGAGGCTGAACGCCTTTTCCTCTCTCAGCTCGACTTTACCAAGTTCTTCACGGTAGGAATCAGTGAAAAATACACCAGTTCACCCATGCAACACTTCAGTGGATTCAAATGCAGTCGTCTTCCTGTTCGCTGTGACACTGAGCTGCTGCAGTAAACCTGTCTGTCTGTGCTTCCTGTCAGAGAGACCGTCTGATGGCTAACGCTGGAGACCTCAGGGATATCAGTCAGGCCGTTACCTCAGTTTCCCAGGAGCTGGCTGTCGTCATTGATGATGTAAGAACACGGCTTTCATGTCCACCTGCGTCTGTATGTCTGTTCAAATGACTGCCTGTAGATGAACATTTGCATCATTATGAATAATTCACTGTAAACAAATGAGACCATCGTTAAATGGATTGTTGTTTTGTAGCGGCCTCTGATTTCATATTAATCAACACTGCAGTCAATAGTGGCTACTAGTGGAAGCTTTTGATATTTTTGTCTCTTTTTTTTCCCTTGCTTTGTTGTTGCTTCTTATTTTTTGACTCAAATTGACCAAATTCTCTCTCAGGATTAAAGGAAAATTAATCTTTTTCCATCTGTTTCCTTCTTGCATCCCTCACCTGTGTTTATTTTATCTTCCTTTCACTCTTCTCTTTCCTCCCTCAGTTCTCATCTCTGTCCAGCTTTGCAGACATGAACGCAGCTCTACATCTTCTGTCTCCAGAGAATCGCTCGGCGCTGCCCAAGGAGAGTTTTCGTGCTTTTTCCAGGATCATGTGCGGTCACCCTGAGGTTGGCGGTGAGCGTATCCCATCACTCAACTGGTATGAGGACAATGACATCAAGTCCTTCTTAGGAAAAAATGGTACTGAAGAAACAGACCCGGACCATGACAACAACACCAGTAAGAGGCTTTGGACGACCTTGTTAGTGTGCAGTTTGTTTGTTTTCATCCAGCATTGATAGATAGATATGATTGGAAATGTGTACTAATGTTTTAAAGAGTCACTGGCATGGTCTGATAATTTTGTTCTAAGATCAGTAATGTTCTGTGTGTACTGTTTGTCACATTTCCTCCATGCAGCTCCGTTCTGTAAAAGTTTGATCCAAGGTCTGGAGTCCAACCCTCTGTCTCGCATTGTGTGGCGAGGAATAAAACCTCTGTTCATTGGAAAACTGCTGTACACACCAGACACTCCTGCAGTGCAGCAAGTCATGAAAGAGGTACAGAGAGTCAAACCTCAGAGAGTTTGTCCGTTGTTATAAGTGGAGATGTGATAAAGAAAGATCAAGAAAGACAAGAAAGTTCATGTTTTGTCTGTTTTGTCAAGAATGATCACCAACGTTTTACAGTAAGAATAATTGTAACTGATAGCCAATATTACCAACAATGTTTGCTGAAAATTGTATTATGTTTATATATTGACAGAAACTACTAAAGTTGAATACATGTGTCTGTTACCCTTTATGTAACTAAAACATGTCTCATTTAAGGCTTCAAGTTATAATGTGAATTTGTAGTAAACAAGTCAGAGCCCAACTGAGGGGTAAATACTCAGGTTGTGTATCTTAAACTGTGATAGGAACCTGACAAACTCTCCAAAATTTAAAATGTCCTTATTCTGTGATAACCTGGTGGCTCAGCTGGAGAAATCAGACAATACATAACTGCAGTGTCTTCAGACCTGGAACCAGCTGTTTTAAATGTATTTTTGGATTGAAGGTGTATTCTGTAGTTGTTGACATTATGAAGCAAACACATCTATCTAAGCTAACGACAAGTTGTGTCTGCTGAAGGTGAACAAGACTTTTGAGGACCTGCAGATCCTCCAGGAGCTGAATGAAGCCTGGCTGGAGGTGGGACCACAGATCAAGAACTATATGGAGAACAGTGTGGAGATTCAGCTGCTGCAGGTCTGACTCACCAGTTGTTATATATGTGTGTGTGTGTGTGTGTGTGTGTGTGTTGTGATACATTTGGTGCCAAAAATCCTTTTCATATCATGTGATTGTGTGTGTGTGTGACAGGATTTGTTGAGGCGGCCTGAGGTGGCAGTATTAGTCAACCTGCGTCTGGAGAACACGTCCTGGACGGCCTCACGGATCGCACGTTTCCTGTCCACACCCTCGCCAGACGCCCCGAGGAAGCCTGGAGCGCCGCCGACCTGGCTGGACATCTACAACGACCTCAGCCACACCATCACCACTCTCGCTGAAGTCACCGAGGTTTTCTTCTTTTGATGTTCTTGTTTACTCTTCATGCGCTCTCTCTCCAAACATGTCAGATATTCCAGCTTCATTTTGAGAATAAGAGCAGAAGCAAGACAAACAGAATGAATCATCTTTAATGGGAGTAGGGAATTAATTTAAGAATTAATTGAGCTCTTTTGGTATTCTTGAAAACTGGTTATTTTGCACTCAAAAGTGTACAAGTTAAGTTTAACTTCAGCTTCAGTTCCCTGTTATTTATCATTCATATATTTCCATTTCTTATTATCCCCCTCAGTGTTTCTCCCTAAACAAGCTGGAGGGGTTGGAGACTGAGAGCCAGATGATCGACAGGGCTTTGGAGCTCCTGGAGGACAGGCAGTTTTGGGCGGGTGTGGTTTTCCTTCTGCCTAACTCCTCATCCCCTGACCTGCCACCGCACATCACCTACAAAATCCGAATGGACATTGACGATGTGACCCGAACCAACAAGATCAAGGACAGGTACTGAGGAAAAATAGGGGTTATAAGAAAATACAGAAAAATATCGAATCGTGATATTTTGTTTTGTGGTATTGTATCGATTCTTAAACACTGTATCGACGCCCAACAGCTGGATAGCAGTGTTATAAACGGAGGGCTGTGATGTTGGATGTTATAGTGATAAATACAAATACAGATCCCAGTGTTCTGTTTGCATAAAAAAGTAAACTTTTTGTGTTCTTTATATGATAGTTTTCCTAAAATTATCACAATATATTGAATCATAACCCCTGTGTCATGATACATATCGTATCACAGATTCCTCCAATACACAGCCCTACTAGGAAAGCATTAAAACATCTGGCTTTTATTCTGCCTTTTCCTGAACATACTACTCAATGCTGAAACTCTCTCAAAC
>NW_023339674.1:9436443-9442529 GCF_004916995.1 Morone saxatilis | reverse complement strand
TAAATGGACAAACCAATTTGAGATACGACTTAATCTAGGTTTCAGCTTTTAAATCATTTAGCATTGAGTACATAAACCGTATTCTTTTCTATGGGACTTGTTGCTGTCAGGTGAAATAAATTTAGTTCATCGTCATGTTTTATTATGGGTGAAAGGATTACCTGCTCCCTTGTCCCCTTATGTTGAAAAAATATATTACTATTGGGTTTATGAAATTCCATAAACTCCTTTTTATACAAAACAGATTCTCTGTTCTTGGTGTTGACCCTTTCCAGCACTTAGATTTCAAAAAACATAAATTTGTTGGTTTTTCTTCAGGTTTTGGGATCCTGGTCCAGCAGCCGACCCATTTAGTGACATGCGTTACATCTGGGGCGGCTTCGTGTACGTCCAGGACCTGGTGGAGAGAGCTGTGAGCCGCGTCCTGACTGGAGTTAAACAAACAACTGGCATCTACATCCAGCAGATGCCCTACCCCTGCTACGTGGATGATGTGTATGTTGCTATAAATTGATGTTTTCATAAATTACGTGCACAGTTCCACATGTTCATGCTGGGAACGGACCACTACAGCCTTAATCTCCTACTGAGCAACTTGTGTGGAGCAGCTGGCGGTTCAGTGCCTTGCTCAAAGACACCTCAATGGTAGCTGTTAAAGGGACTCTTACAGTCTATATTTTGTATCTAGACTTGAATTGACAACCACACTTCTCTGAACTATAATGTTCATTTAAACTTCAAAAGTTAGAAAACATGAAGTATTTTAATTATTTAAAAAATGTTCCATATCTTGAACAGCATTTACTTCTGCTTTAGGCTGTACATTATTTTGCATTAGCACATTAATTTCAGTTTTGTTTACCTTTTTTATAACAGTTTTCTTCGAGTGCTGAATCGCTCTCTGCCACTCTTCATGACGCTGGCCTGGATCTACTCGGTGGCCATGATCATCAAAGGCGTGGTGTACGAGAAGGAGGCGAGGCTGAAGGAAACCATGAGGATTATGGGTCTGGGAACAGGAACGCTGTGGCTCAGCTGGTTCATCAGCAGCATTGTTCCTTTCCTGGTCTCTGCTGGACTCCTCATTGCTCTACTCAAGGCAAGATGGCCACTAACTCTATACAAAATGCATTAAATAAGAAAACACACAGATAAATACACACTCAGACACTAGATAGCTGTCTGGCTGTGATCAGGAAATTAAATGTAGAGCTGTAAATAAATATATTAATAAGAAGACTGATATTAAAGTAGAATACTGTGAAGTTTTTTAAAGCTTATTGTGATGAAGCTGATGTAAAGATTTAATTTGTCTCCTTTACACATTGTTTAACCTCCTCCTCCTTATTTCCAGTGGGGGGACATCTTGCCATACAGCAACCCCTCTGTTGTATTTTTCTTCCTGACGGCGTTTGCCACCGCCACAATCATGCAGTGTTTCCTCATCAGCACCTTCTTCTCCAAAGCCAACCTGGCTTCTGCATGTGGGGGGCTCATATACTTTGGCCTCTACCTGCCCTACGTGCTGTGTGTGGCCTGGAGAGACCGCCTCAACACCAAACACAGGGTCCTCGCTGTGAGTCAAATAATTACGGCTTCAATCAAGTTGTTTCTTTCCCCAATTCCACATACACAGCTCTATGAAAAAGACTCCTGCTGGCACAGAAAATTAATCAGTAACAAGAATAAATGTCCACATTGAATCAGAAAATGTACCATTAAATTAAAGATTGAAAATAGTTGTTTCCTCTTTCCTCAGAGTTTCCTCTCCCCTGTGGCCTTTGGCTTCGGCTGTGAGTATTTCTCTCAGTATGAAGAGCAAGGTGTGGGCATCCAGTGGAACAACCTCCACTCCAGCCCCGTAGAAGGAGACACATACAACTTCACTACCTCTATCGTCATGCTTTATGTGGACGCATTCATCTACGCCGTCACAGCCTGGTACATCGAAGCAGTGTTTCCTGGTATGAAGATTGGAACGTTATCTTGGCTGTAGATATTAAAACTATAGTGTGTAATTTATTTTGTGTTGAGTTTGGATTAGGGGGTTCAGATTAAGATGAACACAGTGTCTCGTCTGTGACTAACTAACAAACTTTTGGTTTGATCCCTTTTTAAAATTGTGTCGGACTTTAAGTTTTAGTTAAAGTTTTCAGAGACAGGACTAGAGATACTAGTTTGAAGATAACAATTTAACATTTTTTTTACCATCTTAAAAAAGTCCAAATAAAACTCAGTCAATCGATCAATATTTTAGTTTGCTGAGGATTCCAGTTTGCTGCCATTGCTTTATTGATAAAGGAATAATTAGTTTTGTAGTAGTTTTGGCTTAGGGCTTTGCTGAAAACAGCTTTACAAGAGGAATGCAGTGTGGTCAAACAAATACTGGTTAAACTGGTTCTTTTGTCAAAAACAAAACACAAAAAATGTTCGGTGCTTGCTTTGGATTCAGTTTTATCATGAGCATCATGAGCATCATGTGCATACGTGTGTGTTATTACACCAGGTGAATATGGGATCCCCAGGCCCTGGTACTTTATCTTCCAGTTGAACTACTGGAGTGGTATTCCCCTGGAGGCAGGCATACCGATCCCCCCTGTGCCTACAGAAGAGGATGAAGGTAAAACACTCGTTTTCTGTCACAGTCATCCAAAAGTACAATCATTCAGTTTTATTCATGTAAACATTATTTACAAGCAATGTTGTACATAGAGGTCACATCATTTATTGGACAGTTTTAATAGTGTGTCATTCTGCCCAGTTACACTCTTTGGCAGCCGCCTGCAGTCTGCTCCTCTTGTCTTAATACATGTTCAAAGACCATACAGGTAGTTTTGTATGTTTAAGCCAGTTAACTACAAATCAAGTTAATGAGCTGAGACAATAAACCCATTAACTTCAAGGTTTAAGAACACAAGGAGATTGAAACTGAGTGTCAGCATCAGTCCAGACTTTATGTTGACTGAGGAGCTGCATCTGGCTCATAATACCCATAATCCCTTTCCTCTTGGAGTTTTGTCCTGTAGTGAAGTTAGTGAAATTTAAAAACATATTGTGATCGTCTGGCTGATGACTTGCTCAAATAGTACACTTGTATTATTATTATTAATTATAAATCACTGTGAAAACAGAAATAGCACTAATAATTAGCCATCGTAACTCCCAAGTTACTGTATATTGTTCCCTCTAAATATATAAAATTCTGTCATCAGATCACATTGAACCAGAACCCACTAACCTGACCCTGGGCGTGAACATCATAAACCTGGTGAAAATCTACAAGAAGGGAGCCAAACTGGCCGTCAATCACCTCAACCTCAAGTTCTACGAGGGGCAGATCACCTCTTTCCTCGGCCACAATGGAGCCGGCAAAACCACAACCATGTAAGGAGCAGACCTGACGAGGGAAAGACAATCACTATCAGCACTGATGTGTTCTTTGACTATATGTATAAAGACAGTTTAAAGTTTTTTTTACAAGAATTTGATTGAGAATTAATCACTTTGGTTGAGTAAAACTGGGGATGTAGTTAAAAAGCCAGCATGTTTTTAGTGTTTGAGCGATTTACTGAATATGATGAGTAAGATGATGTAGTTCCTCAGCCAGCAGCAGCATTAGTATCTTATTTACAGGTGTGTTTTAAATAATATAATTATTCTAATGTGTCTGATCTTTCAGATCGGTCCTGACTGGCCTATTTCCACCCACTTCGGGCACTGTATATATAAAGGGGATGGACATCCGCTATGACATGGACATCATCCGGAGGACGCTGGGAGTTTGTCCACAACACAATGTCCTGTTTGACATGTAAGGCTCATCTTTCCAACACAGAAACGGCTGTCAGTGCATATTGTTTCTGACTTACTGTGGTTAAGTTTGATGGTTTACAGAAATTCCTCTTGTAGATGCGTCTTTTTTGCAATTTTATTATTAGTTACTGGTAATTTCATTAGTCACATCTGATAGTAGTACGATCTTCTTTCACCAGGAAATACCCAGGAGTAGATTGGTTTTAAACAGATTTTTTCTCTCTGTGTGTATCTCTCTCTCTCTCTCAGACTAACAGTGGAGGAGCACGTGTGGTTTTATGGGTGTCTGAAGGGTTTGTCTGAAGAAGAGGTGAAAGCTGAGCTGGACACTCTCCTGGACGACGTAGGCCTGCTGCACAAACGACATGAACAGACCAAAAACCTCTCTGGTAAACTTCTTCACTAAAACATGACCTCATCAATTTAAAAGAACCACTGTAGATATTGTTGGAGGGTTGTGGCAACTTTGTCCTGAAAGATAAAGATTTTTTCTGTTCCCCCTCCCTCTGTCCCTCTGTCTCTCTGTCAGGTGGCATGCAGAGGAAGTTGTCTGTGGCAATAGCGTTTGTTGGAGGCTCAAAAGTGGTTGTTCTGGATGAACCTACAGCCGGGGTTGATCCTTACTCCCGCAGAGGGATCTGGGATCTGCTTCTCAAATACCGCAAAGGTACAGGACAAGAGGGTGCTGTGGAGATGTGGACCTCCATTGTTTCTTCTGAGTGGGGGGGATGAGAGGAAACTCCATTTTAAAGGGACACGAGCCTAAAAGATACTGCTGTAAATCTGTATGACAACCATGTAGCTTTATTTGTCTTTACTTGAATTAAAAGATCACATAATATCACACAAGAGCATGTGGTAATAAAAATATACTGATAGTTTTCCTGATTCACTAGCTCTAATCTGGAGACTAATAAACAGAACCATTCCTAAACCTGAAGAAAAACCTCAAGATAACAAGACCTACATAACAACAAGTAAAATAAATAGTAAATATGCGTCTGTGCTGTCTTTCTCCATCAGACCGGACCATCATCCTGTCCACCCACTACATGGACGAGGCGGAGCTGCTAGGTGACCGGATCGCCATCATCTCCCAGGGGAAGCTGTGCTGCTGTGGCTCGCCGCTCTTCCTGAAATCCAACCTTGGATCTGGCTACTACCTCACTGTGGTGAAGAGGGAGGGACTGGACACCAGCACTCCCAGCAGTACCAGTATCAGTACCAGTACCAGCATCAGTACCAACAAGCTGCCTCCTCTCAAGGTTTGTAGGGGTTTTTATTCAGAATTTTATATTCACGCTGTTACATTCACCCACCAAATAGTTTCTTAAAAGGACAAATAGTTGAGTGTAGATGAAAAAAGCTTGAAAATCCACCTTGGTGAACAGTTTGCTACCAACATGTTACACCATCATATTTGTCACTGTAGCCTCCCTCTGTAAATATTAAGAACTTCTCTTTGTGTTTTAGGACAGTGAGTCATCCATGAGTGAAGACACTGGGCTGGGAAGTGAGGAGAGCAGCTCATGTGAGTGTTTAACTGTTGTATGACCTCCACAGTAAGCTGAGTTGGTTCATGAAAGAACAATAGGACATCCAGGTTAAAAGTCTCACTCTCCGCATGATCTCTCCCCCTTATCATCGTCTTCACGGCAGACCTGGCGGCGTTGCTCTCCCTGGCACAGCTTTACATCCCGGGTGCGAGGCTGGTGGAGGAGTCAGGGCGCGAGGCGGTGGTCAACCTGCCTCAGACCGCTGCCAAGGACAGCAGCCTCAGCATCTTCCTGTCCGAACTGGATCAGAAGCTGCCCGAGCTGGGCATCAGCAGCTATGGACTGTCAGACAGCACGCTGGAGGAGGTGAGACATCACATTGCTTTTGATCGATAAATAAATAAAACACTTGCCAAAAAAAATTCTAATCCCCTAGTGTGAAAGCCAAAGCTTAATTTCACACAGTGTTCAACTAAAAAGACAGAAACAAATAACAAATGACTGTATATGAAACTTAGTCATACGTACTTGCAGATGACTGATACAGCCAGCTAGACACACTTATAAAGTACAACCAATAAAGGTTGGCAGCTGTTGGCCTTTAAAGATTTTACTTAAAGCAATTGTGAAACTGTGAAAAGTCTGAATAAACACATTCAGTGATATAAATCATATATAGAATAGTTTGGTAATAGATAAAATAAAGGAGTACCTACAGATAATACTGCTACTGGGGCATTTGTGGAGTAGATTAAAGATGCTCGTCAGTGTTCATCA
>NW_023339674.1:9431309-9436343 GCF_004916995.1 Morone saxatilis | reverse complement strand
TGTGTCTGTGTGTCTGTGTCTGTGTCTGTGTCTGTGTCTGTGTCTGTGTGTGTGTCTGTGTGTGTGTCTGTGTGTGTGTGTGAGAGAGAGAATCACCATCTCACATTAGTGCGGCATTAGGCGTCCCACCAGTAGTGTGATCTACAGGAGCTCAACCAGGTCCTGTGAGGAGGGCTGGGTATTTGTGGAGCAGCCATGGTCTTAATGGGTTTAATGTTGGCATCAGATTAGCCCTGAGAGTGGACTTACAGCGCCGGCTACCTTTACTCAGTATGAGTAAGCCACTCACTCTCTGCTCTTCTGACCTCTGTGTAAAGCTACTGGATGCTTTATTACTGCCACCTGCAGCCTGAAGACAATATTCTGGGCAGTTCTTTAATGGAAGAAGAGCATCATGTGCCCGTTGAGACCTTGTAGATTCACCCTGTTGTTCACACATTGAGTTCTCCACCTACAGGAAGCGAGTGAGGTTGTAAGAAGAAGTTTAATCTTTTATCATCACCGTTCTGTTAATTTCCAGATCTTTTTACGAGTGGCAGAGGAAACCGGCGTGGACGTTGAACCAGAGCAGCAGGTTGAATCTCCTCACAGGCAGCAGCCATCCGCTGGTCCGAGGGCAGAAACACAACACGCTGAAGAACCAGAGACAGGTGTGCACGCTCACACTTGCAGTCACATAGATGTGTGTGTGTGTGTACGTACCACACAGTGTTTCCATGTGCAGTCAGTCTGCTGTTTCATCTCCAACTGTGAATGTTTGTTTCCATAACGCTGCCAGGAAGGAAAAGGCTTCGTAAGAAAGGTACCGAAAACCTACGTTTGGTTAGAAAGTGCTTTTATCCCCCCCAGTTTAGATATACAGCATTGACCTTCAGTCTCTTCCTCACCCTCCTTTTACTGTTGGAGTTGACAAATAGGAGGGATTTAACTAATTATCAGTTAATGAAAGCTGATACACACCAAGATTTCTGTACTGAATTTGATTGTTTTTAATATCTTTTAAACGTATTGTTTCCCCAAAAATGTTAAAGGCCCTGAAAAAGCGTTACGGCCATAATGGGACATAAACTCTAAACCAGAAAAAGATCTTTTAAGTTTTAGTATCTGTTCAAGCCAGATTGAGCTGCCACAGATAGTCAGTAGTAGTAGTAAGGTAAATGTGCTACATAAAAAAACGTATTAATAGAAACCCAACAATCCAATGTGTGAGTCAGTTGTCATGTCTGTCAAGATCTGATGAGTCTCCATCATATCAAAGGTCTACAGCAGTCTATGTGTTTATCAGCCCAGTATATCAGTGTAACCCAATGTTTCTCCTGCTTGCAGAACCTCAGGAGACAGACCTGCTGAGTGGAGATGGACGAGGTGGGGTCCCCCTGACCGGCTGGTGGCTGACCTGGCAGCAGCTGAGGGCTCTCTTCATCAAACGCTGGCTGTACGCTCGAAGGAGCCGCCGGGGTTTCTTCGCTCAGGTGATGACAAACATCAGCAGCTGCTGTTAGAGAGCTGGATTCAAAGAGCGCCAGTCATCATAAGGTTCAGGGTTTCCATCATGACAATAAGACAGATAGACTTCTTATTTTATTGTGTTTCTACTGTGAATTAGCTGTTAGTCATTGTTAAGAAAGAATAATTATAAGTGATTTGTGCTTCAGATTGTCCTGCCTGCTGTGTTCGTGCTGGTCGCTCTGCTCTTCAGCCTCATCGTGCCTCCGTTTGGGAAGTATCCCGCGCTGCAGCTGCAGCCCTGGATGTACGGAGAACAGTACACCTTCTTCAGGTAGGCCTACACACAAAAATTCTTTAATCCGTTTCTTCTGTCGTGAATTAGTTTGGTCTCTTCATTTTCTTCACTTGATGCCATGTTATTGTTACTTTGATGAGCTTTCTCACATCTGATTCTTTATTTACAGCAACGATGCACCTGGGAACCCGGCCATGGAGAACCTGCTGGAAGCTCTGCTGGACCAGCCAGGTTTTGGTACCAAGTGCATTGAGAAAGAGGATGAAGACAACAGCACGTAAGTCAAATCCTGTAAATACAATCAATTTGTCTTAGCAGCATCAGAAGAAGAAGAAATCTGAGACATCAGGATCTTATTGTGCAAAGAGACACTGAAAAACATATGTAAAACGACAAAAAATCAATGTGCTTTCACTCCATGTTCTCCTTGCAGGAGTCCTCAGTGTGAAAGCGATCAGGGTGGCCTGTTCATGAGGCCACAGGTCTCCTACTCCACCTGGCAAATGTTCAAAAGAGGCAACTGGAGCAGAGACAGTCCCTCCCCTGATTGTCAGTGTAGCACAGAGGATGTCCGCCGGATGCTCCCCGACTGCCCGCAGGGTGCCGGTGGACTGCCGCCTCCACAGGTCAGGAGGGCCGTGTGTGCATAATGCCAGCGCACCATGAAATTACCTTCATCTCTGTTCATTTAAAATGAATCAAAGTGATATTTTATGTCATGTTTTATTTGTTATCTTTCAGATTAAGAGGCTGACTGGAGACATCCTCCAAAATCTGACAAGTTATAACATCTCTGATTACCTGGTAAAAACCTACTCTCAGATCCTCAAGAAAAGGTAATTCATTATACATAATATATAAACATACAATTACATGCATTACTACTTTGTATTTGATTTAATTTTGTAAATTTGTTTGTTTTTGGTTTTGATGTAGATTACTGAGGATAAATGCAAGGGTTTAAAATTGCATAACTATTGCTATATCTTCCTGTGGTGTTTTGAAATTGACCCAATTTTATTTAGTAAAATGAACTTATTATTAATTATTCATCTCAGAATAATTATAAATACCATAATGCCATTTTTTTTTTTAACTTAAACTCTTTATGTGTAGCCACTATATGACTCTTAACCTTATTAGTTTTATGTTAAAGCTGTAAATAGCACAGATTTATTTTTAGGGGGTGAAGTTAAATATCTGTTTTCATTATCAATTGTTGTAGTTACAAAAATTAAGTCCTGTATTTCCCTGTTTGTGTTTCCTTTAAAATTATTCCTCACACATTCACTCTTGTCCTGTTTCATTAACAGCCTAAAAACCAAAAAGTGGGTGAATGAATTCAGGTAAGCTGCTGCTATAAAACATAATTCTGCAAGGACGGACTGACAAGAAACAACATTTTCTGCATTGTAGATTCCCAAAAGTTTAATAAAAGTTTAATTTCTGTGTTGCAGATATGGAGGCTTCTCCCTCGGGGGCAGAGCCACCCAGACTTTATCTCAGGTCGAACATGTCCATGATTCGATCTTTGCAATCAGGACTCGTTATCGAATTCCACAGGTATAAACAAGGTTTGAGTCACGTTTAATTTAAACTGCTGTTTTTCCTAAATGTTGTTAATGTTTTCTGATGATATTTGATTCACCACAGAACAGTTCACTGGATCATCTGCTGAACAGGCTGCCGGATTTTCTAGGAGGACTGAACAGTCAGGATAATGTCAAGGTAAATGTGTGTCTGTTCATCTGTTTTCTCTTTTATTTTGTCTTTAAAGGTCCAAACTAACTGAAAACACTTTAATTAATTCAAGACACATATAATAAGTAAAGTGTTTTGTGTGTCTGGCTCTGTGTCGCTGTTTGCTGGATATTGTGTATCCAGGATTTTCTCACAGCTACAATAGATGGTTTTATAGTGAAAAATGTTTCTCTTTACTTCACTCAGGTTTGGTACAATAACAAAGGATGGCATGCCATGGTGTCATTTGTCAATGTGATGAACAACGGCCTGCTGAGAGCGAGTCTGCCACCAGGTCCAGAGAGGAGAATACACGGCATCACTGCCTACAACCACCCACTCAACCTTACCAAGGAACAGCTCAGTGAAATGGCCATGTTAGTAAACTGATGTGCAGTTTTTAGATTGATGTTGGTAGATTTTTCAATTCAGTTCAGTTTTATTTGTATATCACCAAACCCTAACTGTAAGATTTATGAAAGAGGAACGTCTTTAATCATACATTAAATTCAGATTTGGTTTCTTAAACCTAAGACATTCCGTGTAGTCAGAACACTTTACATGAGATTATTATCTGAAGTCTCTGCCTGGATTTTTAGAAGCTACAATAAAAAGTAAATTTTCATACCAACATGAGTGGAAACCAGCGGCTGTATGGGAGGTAGAACAATGCCTACAGTTTGTCTGCAGTAACGTAACACCTATATGAGATGCAATGTAAATATTTTTGTCAAGAATTGTTGATTTACATGCTTCCAGAAATCAGCAGAAACAACATTAATTTCTTAATTAAATAACAGAAGTTACAAACAAAAGGACAAAGTGTGAATTCATGGGTCCACAATGTCTTGTGTTTGTTAAAATGTGTTTTTCTGTAGCTGACCTGTGTTTTTCCCGGCTTCCTCTTTCAGGATGACCACATCAGTGGATGTTCTGGTTTCCATCTGCGTGATCTTTGCCATGTCTTTTGTGCCAGCCAGCTTCGTCCTTTTTCTGATTGAGGAGCGAGTGAGCAAAGCCAAACACCTTCAGTTTGTCAGCGGAGTCAAACCGATCCTCTACTGGCTGGCCAACTTCACCTGGGATATGGTGAGCACTCCATCAGTCCCACACTTGTTATATTGTGAGGTTTTCACAATATAACGGCAATCTATAATTGACATAAGTAATTTCTTATTACATTTGATGGGATTTCTTCTTAGGGTAAATGTTCTAGTGTTGCAGCAGAGAAGAGCCCAACACTTGTACTGGAAAAGATAAATTCTGTCTGTCGTTGTAATTCCTACAGTTTACCACTTGAGGTTGACAAGAGCCACAGAGTACGAGTTGTTTCTTCAACAGAACAGGAGCCTTTCACCCACATTATATTCAGATCAAATCAGACCAGATCAGTCGTTCTGTAAATGTAATCAAATTTACATAGTTTATATATAGTTATAGTTATAGTTATATATATATATATTAAAGATAGAGATAAAATATGATAGAGATAAAAGATGATAGAGATAAAAGATGATAGAGATAAAAAATGTGCAAAAGTGCAAAAAAAT
>NW_023339674.1:9429678-9431124 GCF_004916995.1 Morone saxatilis | reverse complement strand
GGACAGCATCCTCCTCTCTGCCATAATGTATTTTATCTAATTCAAATTCCAAACAATAATTTACAGCCTACTTCAGGCTGAGTTGGTTCTATTATGAATGAATGAAACACTGTATTGTTTGTCATGAGGACCTTGTACTCAAGTTAATGTTGTGTTCGGACAGACAACAGCACTGCATTAAGAAAACACAATCTCCTCATTTGCTGCAACGCAACATCATCTTCAACAGCATTGTCTCAATGCTGGGGTTTTTGTTTTGGTCTCAACTGGTAACTGAAGAAGTTTAACAATAAGGAAGCCATGCTGTAGTCAGCTTAATAAGATAAGAATAACCTAATCTAATAGACGTCTCTGTGTTTGTCTTCAAGTGAAGCACTGCGAGGCCTTTCATGTATGAGTTCTATAGAAGCTCAACCTAGTTCTCCAGTCAATCATCTGCATTAATGTAATATTTACTGGATGAACTGTTTTTGTAGCAGACATAAAAGAAAGACTTTGTGTCTTCTCAGTTGAACTACACCGTCCCGGCCACCATGGTGGTGCTGATCTTCATCTGTTTCCAGCAGCAGTCGTACGTCTCAGAGACCAACCTGCCGGCTCTCATCCTGCTGCTCCTGCTCTATGGGTACGTTCACACAGGCCTTAATGAAATAATGCATCATCAAATGTGAATAGAGTGACTCATGTCATAGATAAACAGTTTCTTTTTATATGTGTGTCTCATTACTTTAATCTAATCTAATCTGAATAACTGAATTAACCCCCAAAGCCAAAATAAAGGTTTAAATACCTTATAACACACATGTCTCTCTGTCACAGTAAGTTGATTGTCTAAAAGTAACGTATCTGTTTTTACTAATCAAATAACATAATCATCCTTTTCAGGTGGTCCATCACCCCTTTAATGTACCCAGCATCCTTTGTGTTCAGCGTCCCCAGCACAGCTTATGTCGTTCTGACCTCCATCAACCTCTTCATCGGAATCAACGGCAGCATCGCCACCTTCGTCCTGGAGCTGTTTGTAGACGAGGTACAAACAGCACCGGCCTGTACAGGCAACAACAAGACATAAGGCCCAGATAAGCTTAAATTAAACTATACAGCAGGTATATAGTTATGCATAGCAGCACCTTCATCAGAGAGAGCTTGAATTCAATCATATCTTAACTTAAAAGGTTTAGAAATAACTCATTTATTATGGAAGTGAGGTAGGAAAGCCAGAAGTCTTAATACATTGAGCAGTTATTGCTGAGTTATTCTTTGCAATGTGACATCATTTAGTGCTCATTTAACTAGTTCACGATTTATTCACAGCATCTGAACGAGGTCAACAGGATCCTGAAGAAGGTGTTTCTCATCTTCCCTCATTTCTGCCTGGGACGAGGACTCATCGACATGGCCAAAAACCAGGCCATGGCTGACGCTTTCCAGAGACTGGGTACTTTT
>NW_023339674.1:9426781-9429640 GCF_004916995.1 Morone saxatilis | reverse complement strand
AACACTTGAAGTGCAGCAAACACACTTTTTATTTAAGATGCATAAAGATAAACGTATTTAAAGAATGTCTTTGTATGTGGTTCTTCCTCCTCCAGGCACAAAACAGACTCTGGACCCTCTTCAGTGGGACTTTGTAGGGAAGAACCTGTTTGCGATGGCGGCAGAAGGTGTTATCTTCTTCATCTTCACAATACTGCTGCAGTACAAGTTCTTCATTCGCTTCAAGTATGTTTAAAACAACTCTCAGTGGATGGAAGACCCCTTTCCACTTTTTGCTATTATTCACCCCAGCACTTCTCTAAAAGCTGAAAAGATAAATAAATGTGTGAAATCATTTCATGCCTTCTGTGTAGAGACATGAAACAGAAAGATGTCATAGTTACACTGCTCCACAGGAGTAAAACTAAATGACACAGGGTGATCTTGTATCCCTCCGTTCAGGCCGTGGTGGGTCAAGGCTGAGATGCCTCCTCTGAGTCCAGAGGATAAGGATGTCGCCAGGGAGAGAGAGAGGGTCCTAAATGGCAAAGCTCAATCGGACATCCTCACCATGATCAACCTGAGCAAGGTACAACCGGCACTGAAAGGCTAAACAGTAAAACTGAGCCTGTTTTAGTTGTTGCCTTTGCATGCAGTCGACATGAAGAGAGTCCTGTTTGTGTATTTTTGTTAGAATTACTGAAATTACTAAAAACTAGTGAGTAAATTGTCACATCTTCTTGCACCCCCACATGCAGTTAGCGTCACAGTCAAACCTCTCCTATCATCATTGCAATTCCTGGTTGATTGTATAACAAAGGACTTTTTGTTTTGTAGGTTTATAATGCGGGCAGGAAGCCGGCGGTGGATCGTCTCTGCCTCGGGATTCCTCGTGGCGAGGTGAGAGACACACACCAAAGGCAGCACTCATTACATTTATAGCCACTGTAGATACTGTCATCATCAGAAACCATTGTCATTTATGAATAACTGTTATAGATAAATAAATACATACAGTTTACTTAATTAAATCTGTTCCTGCTGCTACTACAAATATTGAGATTACTGTTATAAATCTATCTCTGCCACAGCTGCCTATACTACAACCACAACTATAGAAGTTTCTGCTGCTGCTGCTTTAGATTAAAGCAGCTGTTATATATTATGAGTACATAATGTCACAGAGTCTCCAGGAAACTGTCCCAGTGGTGGACTACAGCTGCTGCATATGTAGATATATTTGTAACTCCATGTTGTACTGTGTGTGTCCTCCAGTGTTTCGGCCTGCTGGGGGTGAACGGAGCGGGGAAGACCTCAACCTTTCGCATGCTGACCGGAGACACGGCCATCACCTACGGAGATGCTTTCCTTAAACACCACAGGTACCAACATCAGTTGTACTGGTGGTCATAGAAGTAGAGTGATGAGTCTTAGTAAAGACAGTAGTTGCTGAAGTACTAGTAGTAGGCCGCCATAGGTGTACCATTTGCATACTAGTATTAGTACTAAAGTGGTAGTATCGTTAAGAAACATAGTAAACATTTGTGATGTTTTTGAGTACTACAGTTTGTATTTATTCCCCTTTTATTATTTTACTTTGTACTCTGTTTAGATCAGTATTGTTGAAACATTTTGAATACAGAACAATTGCACCCTGTTTTTACCCTCTCTGTATATCAGTTATCATTATAAAGAAATATATTAACATTAGCAATAGTACAGCAGTAGTACCAGTACAGTAAGTAAAGAAGTAGCAGCAGTGATACTATCAGTAGTTCTAGTAGTAACAGTAACAGTTGTGTTCGTACTGCTAACAGCAGCAGTGTTTGTACTGTAGTGTTCTGAAACTGTGTGTTTCTGTGGTTCTCAGTGTGCTGACAGAGATGGAGCGAGTCCACCAGCTGATGGGATACTGTCCACAGTTTGACGCCATCAGCGACCTGCTGACGGGTCGAGAACATCTTGAGCTGTACGCCCGCCTGCGGGGGGTTCAAGAGGAGTCCGTTGCCAGGGTAACATAGAGGAGCAGTTCACCACAAATCTGAAATTAAATCGCTGAGTCATGTGATATCTGAAGACAAGGTGCAGGATTATACAGTAATGTACCTTCTCTGCTGTCCTGTAGGTGGCGCAGTGGGGGGTGAAGAAGCTGGGACTGACCCAGTATGCTGAGCGGGAGGCTGGAGGCTACAGCGGAGGCAACAAGAGAAAACTCTCCACTGCCATCTCCCTCATCGGCGCTCCGCCGGTTATATTCCTGGTGAGAATCAAACCGACTCACTAAACAGCCGGAGAGCAGCCGAGGATCAACCCTTTATAATATCACCTGTTAAATTCTATACGATTTGGTTAATATGGAGAAATCCCTCTCAATTTACGTTAATATTGGAATAGATAATATTTTAAACACATGGATTTATCTACATATTGTTCAAGAACTTTTACATGCAGCCAACAAAGTAAATTAAATTTTACACACAGACTTCTGTTTCTAGTTGATGTGCTCAGTTAGTAGCTTAATTGTTGCCACTACAGTAATATCTGTATCTGTTGTTTCCTTTGATTCCTTGAATTGTTGTTAGGATGAGCCCACCACCGGCATGGACCCGAAAGCCAAAAGGTTTCTGTGGAACTGCATCCTCAGTGTCACCAAAGAGGGACGAGCTGTAGTTCTCACCTCCCACAGGTAGGAGGAGCTGTGCACTAAATTATTCTTACATGGCTCTAATGGCCACTAGCAGGATGACCTGCAACAGCTATAAGTGTCTTTTTAGTGCGTACACTGTGTCTGTGTTAACTTAACTAATCTTGTGTCTGTATGGTCAGTATGGAGGAATGTGAGGCTCTCTGCACCAGAATGGCCATCATGGTCAACGGCAG
>NW_023339674.1:9407583-9426712 GCF_004916995.1 Morone saxatilis | reverse complement strand
TAGTTTTCCAGTCATGAAAACACCTGGAAATTAATTAAAATGATCAATGACCAAAAATGACCCGTTTTTTTAGTATTTTATCCCCTTACTCAGATACGTAAGCCTAAGTGCGTTTTTAGTTTTAAACACGACTGTGGGATAAACAAACACCTTAAAGCAGGTTCACCAGATGCAAAGAGGAACTGATTTGCAGTCATTTTTTCGACATTGACTCTATTTCTTCCAGACCTGCGAGCAAAATTCTTAAATCTCCATTGCATACAGACTATTAATGATTAAACTTCTTGTTGCTGTGGTTGATAAATACATGTACAGGGATGTTAATTGTACATCCAATGAACACTTTAACTTTCTAGCTGCTGTGACCACATTAATGTAGTCAGTTTGCTTGAAACCACAGCTTATATGACCTGACATTAAAAAGAGTGGGAACCCTGGGTTTTACATATTCTGTCTAACCTCAACAATACAAGTTAAACACAATCTATATGTCAGTAGCTTTACCCCTCCTCAGTATTCAGTTACTAAATTAACGCTGAGCTTTTTAAAACCAAAGTGTGCTTCCTAAATTCAAAATGAATTACCCCCACAGAGATCTGTGAAAAACCCTCTGTGTGCTGATATTCGTGGGGAATTCACTGTCTCACTAACACAACTGACTGAGTCACTTGATGAGGTTTACAGTCACAAGACGACTGAAAAACAGAGGTCAGAGGTCAGATATCTGAAAGGTTATTAATTTGGGAAATCATCAAAGAGAGTTTTCAAGGTTGTGTTTATGTTTATCTCAACAGAGTTTCTCAATAACCATTGAAACTATATTAATTAATACACAGAATGATACAATGATTCCCATATTGAACTGGTTAAAGAGTCCTGTGAGTGTAAGCTGCTCATAGTTTAAGGCATTGTCTACAGTGAATAAAGAACAAAATGGAGGATGAACACATATCAAGAGGCTGACTGGCTTTTAAACTTAGACACTGATTTATTTTTACATAAAACTGATGCAGTGAGGTAATTTAAAGGTAATAGTACCTACATTAATCACAGTATCACTGTGCAGCTGTATGAATTAAGGTTGTGGATATAATCTCCTGTGTACACAGGCTGTAGATCTGCTGTATGTACCTGTGCAGTAAATCCTGTGGTATTGATCTTGTAGAACTGCGTCATGTTTTTTTTTTTTTTAGAGCTGCACATAATAAATCCCAATAAACTTCTCTGATGTGACATCGTGTATCGTCTCTTTCCGTTCTTCATCTTCCAGGTTTGGTGATGGTTACACCATCGTCCTCCGTCTGGTGGACAGTAAATCCAGCCTGGACTCGTGCCCCATCAGCACCTATATGAAGAGCTCTTTTCCCAGCGTGGAGCTGAAGGAGCGCCACCAGAACGTGCTGCAGTACCAGCTTCCCTCACACGCCTGCTGCCTGGCTCGGGTCTTCGAAGTGCTGGCAAACAACCATGAGGAGCTGGGCATCATCGACTTCTCTGTTTCACAGACCACTTTGGACCAGGTGAGGACGATGAGGAAACTGGGGTGAAAGCATTCAAACCGCTCCTGTATCTGCAGACTTTACTCTCTGGCTAGTCTTTAAAGGGGAGGAAAGAGAAGTATAAATGTTTAACAAATATGAAGTGCTCGGTAGTCTCATGAGATTTGTTTTGTTTCCAACCGCAGATTTCTGTGACATACTGTAGTAGTAGTAGTAGTAGTAACTGTTGTTTGTAGCTTTAGTCTCAACTATTGGTTCTTGTACAGTTAACAGTGAATTAGTTGTTCGGTATAACGGTGATAAATATATAAGTATGTTATACAGGTATCCTCTTGACATTCAAACATTGAATCAGTGGTTACTAAGTAAAGCTGAGAGAAAAATAACAAAGTATTAATAATCCCACGACATCACACTAACCTACCCAAATATATATATCCTCACTCACATTATTTCATATAATAATTAAAAATGAAAGAATATATTTAAGCCAAAAAATGCACAAGTTATGAAGGAACAACTTCCTGTAGGTAGCAGTCCAAACAGGAAGTGATGTCATATCTCCACATTGGTCTGCACGAATAACAGAAAACACTAGGCAGGAGTTTTACATTCCCCATAGAGGGTCTGTGCAAAATTTGGCACCAATCGGCTGCTAGGGGACATTTTTGTGGCCAAATCATGAAATATATATTATATATTAATATATAATATATTATATTATAATATATAACTGAGTCACAAACAGTCGACTATATATATATCTATACATTTGGTAAGAATGTCAATATTAACACCAGATTTGATTTGTTTCATCATATAATCAGTTTATAGCTCAACATGTTTAAGTGTGCAGTACCTCTATTAAAGAATAAATTAATGTGACACTAAAGCCAGTTCCTTTTTGTAGGTGTTTGTCAACTTTGCCAAGGAGCAGACTGACGACGACGACTGCCTCACAGCAGTGGTCACCGACAGAACATCACAGACCAACCTGACTGCACTGACCACCAGGATTAACCCTCCCGCCATCCAACCGCAGCCGCCAGTCACACCCCCTCAGCCAAACAAGCCTCCACAGCAGCAGGGGAAAACATCTGACCGCAAACTGAAAGAGGGTAAAGCAAAAAAGGCAAAAGCAAGCACGGTCAAATCTAAAGATGACAGAGCTAACGGAGAAAAAAGCAGTAGTACGGCAATGACCAGAATACCTCAGGCAGACGAGACAAATCGGGCAAGCTGGAGGGGCAGCAGTGGGTCTAACAGCAGTGGCGGTGGAGGTCTGGGAGAATCCAGTAAATCCACTAGGTCCAAACACAAAGCACAGAGCTCCAGTAAAGATCCTTCTGCACTATTTATGGTCGACCGCCACACACAGGACAGCACACTGTGAAATGGAACAGTTCAACACAAGTTGAAAGGACCAACTACAGTCAAAATCTCTTCATTACTCATATTAGGTTCATCCAAATGTTGCTCAACAGTTGGCAGCGACCTCGATATGCAACATGGAACAGTGGATAGTGGAAAAACATGGTGAAACTGACATCAAAGTTCAATAATTCAAGACCTTTATTTGTTCCCAGAGGGGCAAATGAGAAACTAAATTTCTAATCGTAAATCTATCTGAAGAAAGAACCAAAAGTTATTGCTTCCTAATACGGCTCTGGTGCCTTGTTCCCCTCGTCAACAGATCTGTAGCTTTATCTTACACTGTGTCTTCTCTTTATGCATCAATCTCATCACTCCAAAGTCATGTTTTATCTATCCTGAAAGAATATAATGCAAAGCTTAATGTAAAAAATGAGGGGTGGCGTTCCTCAGGGCTCAATCATTGGACCCCTCACAATCTTTATTTTGCAGAAAGCACTTTAAAAATAAAGAAGAAAATGCTGCAAACATTCAAACAGTAGCTGGAGTACATGTGTTACATGTAATTAAGATAATTTTATATATCAAAAAGCATTTGAGGGGTCGTTTATAAACACAGTACATTATCTCTTATGTGGAGAGAATTCTTACTGCGAGTTCATTGTTAAATACCTCTTAAATGTTTCATGATGAACTTTACAAGTGTTATTGTTTTGTAAATCAAGAATTTATTGTCTTTTATCTGTCAAAAAGGTTTTTGTTTTGTTTTGTTATTTATTTTTTGTGTGTTGTCATTGTGTAGCAGTGTAACTGTCCAATCGGAGGGTATCACATATGGTGAGGAAAAACATATTCTGCCTGGTATTTACTTTACTTTAGTCATTTTGGTTATTTAATAATAATAATAATAATTGATGAATTCCTGTTTTTTGTTTTTTAGCTCTTGAAAGCTTCCAGACACATAGGTGTTACAAATTCTTCTACATTACACCAAACAGTCCAAATTCAATCAAAACAATTACAGCAGATAAAGAATAATCATTAGTGTTCAGTCTGTACACACCAGACGCAACAACAATGCCTTCGGTCGGTGGGTGATTTTTTTATTTTATTATTTTTCATAAACTCTGTATTTCTTTTTTTTTTTCTATAAAAAAAATGACACAGCTGACTGAATGTATAAAGCAGGTTGTTATTGCACTGTAATGCAGTGTTCATAAGAGTAATAGTATCTATAGGCATGAGACAAACAACAGTATCAGAGTTTAGAAGAGTTTAATTCCAAAATGAAAACCGTTATAACATTAAACATTCATTTAAATGGTGGATTTCTCATTTTGGAATAAAAGTCTATATTACTGAATGTACTTTTATTATGCTTGAAAAGTTCTACTTGAACATTAATTTATCTGTGCATCTACTATAAGATGTGTATATATATATTATATACTGAAAATATGCTAGTGTAGACAAAAAAAACGGGTATATGTCTGTTGTGAATGTTTCGTCCTGAAGGAAAATAAAACGATATGGTTTCCTGTATCATTTCTAAAAACACTGTGCTGTGTGTCGTAAGTCCAGTTTGTTGTTTTCACTGCATCGTTGTGGAAGTCTGGAGGTTCTTCTTCGTCATCGTGAGGATGAGCGTTGGTTTTGGTCTGTTTACGTTGCTTCTACGCTCTGATGTTTCTGTTGCTTCGTTGCTAAAAGGGAAAAAAACAGGACAGTTTTCTTTACACTGAAGTCATTTATCTGCTGCTGTTATTCTGATAAACACATTTTTAAATCTATATCGGGCTTCACAGTTAATCAAAGGTGTTGATGAAGATAAAACGTGTGACAAACAGCATTATAATTAACTACTGTAGAGCTGCAGATGTTCTCTGGGCTGAAACTCTTGTTCTCCAGATTTAAGAAAACATGTTTTATTTTGTTACAGACCCCAAAATAATGTCACATCATCATGACTTTAATTTATTTTTTCACTGAAAATGAATATTTGTGATGTAAAAATTATAATTTTCACTGAATCACATCACAGTCACATTAATAATAAAAGTTATATCATTATCATATTGTGCAGCCTTGAATTTACACGTGGTTACAAACAGTCTTTATGTGATCAATATCTTTGGACTCTAATATTTTAAACATTAAATATCTTAAAGCGTTTATTGCCTAAGATGTACAAGGTCTTAGTGGTTTTTTTTAGTTAGAAATGATATTTAGACAATCACAGAACACTAACATTAGTTTCTCTTCATTCATTCATTATTCATTACTACTAATAAATGTTAGTTAAAGTTATAATAATAAAGATTTTAATTGTAGAACAAACACAATTTTTGACCCTATTTATTTCCTCTCTATATGGTCTTTATTGTTAGTGGCAGGGTCCGCCATTAACACACTGGTGTCAAATGGCTTACACACACACACACACAGGATGAAGCTGCAACTGATGATGTAACCCTGATAATCTACTTTCTATATTCCCCTTTCATTCTGTAACTACAGCACAGTAAATCTAAACGTACATCTTGGTGTCGACCTGCTGCCCGACACTCTCCCCTCTCAAACGTTGTTCACCGACAGTCGTGAAACGTCTCCATGGTCCTTCGTCACCATCAGTTCTCTTCCTCCCCAGTTTCTGTGTGACTGTCTGCAGCAGAGAGTCCAGACTACACAAGGAGATGTCAGGAAGAAGAAACTCAGCAGATCTCTGCAACAGAAGAGAGGAGAGTCAGATAATGTATACGTACATTGTTTTATAACTATAATGTCGTCCTGTTTGAATGTGTTAGTGTTTTATTGTAGCTGTAAAGTATTCGATAGTGGTGGATAAGTAACCACAATGTTCTTCTTACGAGTAAAAGCTCTTATATTAACAGCAAAATGTACTTAAAGTATGAAAAGTGATGATATTATTACAGATGTCGCTTTATCTGCAGTACAGGTAGTCGGATCAGACCCTTCAGAGGGTCCTAAGATAAATCTGAGGGGTCATGAGATGATTGATTGAAGAGGAAAGCATAAAAAACAAAGTTCTGTGACACAAATTTGTATTTTTGGGGTGAAATATTGGATATTTTTTACCTATTTGGGAGTGTCAGTTATTGAAATGAAATGAGTAGAAATGTCTCTTTGGTAACAACTCCTAGACCTCTAAAACATGAAAAAGAGCCACAAGTCAAAAAGGTTTGGAAAACATTGGTCTAATATTTAATAATATATTATATTTTATAAGTTTATCATATTTTTTATATGAATGAAAATAAATAATAATAAATAAATGCAGTGGAGTAAAAACTACTATATTTTCCTCTGAAATGGCAAGTGGAGTATGTAACATTATGATGTACAGTTGTAGCTTAAAATAGAAATACTCCGTACAGGACGTGAGTAAATCTTCCTTTCAACCACTGGTGTCTGATTATCTTAATAATTCTAATTTAATAAATAAAAATGTTTTATTTATTTTTAACTGTTGTTTGTTAAGTTATTCTTCCTTTTCGTAATGCTTGTTGAAGTATTTACTGTTCAAACGTTTAATTTTAAACCTAGTTTTAAAGACTAATGGCTTTGCTACAACTTGCATCCTTTAACATTTGATAATAATAAAGATGTTAAAGATAATAACTGAAGTAAAGACCTTCGATGTCTCTGAGCGTCTGTAAGGTTACAACATATTGAATATGTAGTTTGATATGTTCTTCCTCTTGTGTTGGACTGAGATATAATCCTTTCCCCTCTATTACAGGACAAAAGCTGAGCCAGACCAGATCTCTTCCTGGTTGCCAGTAAACGTACAATATAAACTAAACTAACTTCCTCGATGCCCTTTAAACTGTTTTTTTTGTAGTTCACTCACAGGTTTAGAGAACAGGGTGTTGTCCATCCAGGCCCTGCTGTCTGGTGCTTGTTCTGCTACTAACTCGTCGTCTTTGCAGCTTTTTATTGTAAAGTTTGAAGAGATGGTCCCGGTTTGCTCTGATGAACTGATGGGAGGAAGAGGTGTGAGACATCTCTTGGACTTCTGACACTCAGGAGCAGGTTTAGGGTTCAAAGGCGGCAGCACAACCCGTGGAGTTAGTGGTAGTTTGGTGTCAGACGCTGCGCCCAAATCTAATCCTGAGTCAGAACCACTTGGATCGATCCATTCTTCCACAGATGGGTCGTTATTGCTGCTGGTTTCTGGTCCCTTTTTACTCTTTTCCTCCTCTTTCCCCTCCTCTTCCTCCACAGGCTCCTTGGCTGCTGCCAAAACAGGCATTAGGTTGACACAAAGCCTCATTATGTTCCCTGATGTCTCACATGTGGTGAGACTTCTCCTGTTTGACGCAGTAGCTTCAATCTTCTCCTTTGCCTTCACAGTTCTCATCCTGGGTACTGAGCCCTTTACCTCGCCCACGATCATCGGACAAGTGTCTGGTTCATGTTTTTGTAGTCTTACTGTCTTCTTTTCTTTCCACATTCCAAATTTTGTACAAAAACACTTTTGAGAATCGTCTCTGATGTTGTCCAAACATCCCTCAAAAAGAAAACAGCGTGTTAAGATATTTAAAAAAGAGCTTTGTGTTCTGACAAACTCACTTTGTCTCTCTTACAGCAGCAGTGAGAGAAGCACAGGACAATTAGGCGACTATGTGGTTGGAACTATTAAACTGGCTGTTATGGTAACATGCACACAAACCTTTAATGAGTGGGAAAAGTCATTGTGAGCTCAGATTATAAAAGGAGGATAATGTTTGAGCTGAACCACTCAAAGGTGATGGATTATAAAGATGATGGAGGTGGCAGTGGATTTATTTTGCAGGTAATGACAGGAATTGGTTTCTTGAGCAGTGCCAGAGATTGTCTAATGGAAAGATGCATCACTCAGGTCAAGAAAAAAACATGTATTATTAGTGGGACACATGAGTGTTTTAACTTTACTGCTTTGTGTTTGAAATATAAATTTCAAGATTGTTAACAGTTTGTTATTTGATAGCAATAAAATATGTTTTCTAGCGGTTATATTGTGATAATAATGACATTTCTTTTGTGTTTTGCTTGTTTTGCCACCCTAAAGCGATCAAACAAATCCAACAAACTTCCAGTAAAACTGTGAAAATCCTACAAGAACAAAACATTTATTTCTATTTAAAGGTGAAAAAGTCTAATAGGATTTTTAGATTAAAAAACAGATTTCCAATAATAGGACTTCTTATAGATTTCCTGTAGGATTTTATAGAAATGAATTTTACTGGATTTTACTGGAAAAGATAAAACACATTATATCCAACTATATATAGCCAATCAGAATCAGAAATACTTTATTGATCGGGGGGGATTAGTTTGTTACAGTTACACATGTTAAAGAATAGAAATAACACTTATATTACAATATCTAACACAATATATAGAATAATTATATGTTTACAGGTATATCCATATAATAAGATAATAAGAGCCTCTATACAAAGTAAACATATTTCACATTATGTCACATTTTGGTTGCAGAAATTATAGATAATTACAAAGAATGATTAAATAATTACAAGAATAATACTCCAATGATCCAAAGAAACTTTATTTAATACAAACCCTTTTCAATCTAAAGGAAGTAATAGAGCTTTACTATATATATATAAATATATAATAGACGGAGTGAGAGCTCTTAATGTTTGACCCTCTTTGAACTCACAGCAACAACAGGAGCCAGTTAGCTTCTTACAACACAATCTGTCAAACAAACACCGGTTTTAACTTTATTCGTTCACTTTTCTCCAGAGTTGTGACTTTATATCCGTCCTTGCTCCTGGAATAAGATGGTGGTTTTGACGAATAACACAGAAGAACAGGATTATATGTGAGTGTGAACATTACGATGTCAGCGAAGCTAGTTAGCCACGATAAAATACAAATGTAAATATCTTAAGTTTATCTTCTGAGTCTGTCTAGAAGAGCTGGAATCGTGTCAGCTCTCTCTGTTAATCCTCACATCTCCAATGCTCCCGGTTGGTGGTGTGTTTGATGGTTTTATTAAGGTTTTAACAGGATGTGAAGTTATATTTTCTGTTAGCCTTTTAGCTGCTGGTAGCTAACTAGCTGACCTGGATGTGCAGGTTCTCAACATTTTACTCTCTTTTCTATCACTGATGATCATATTATATTCAATGCATGACTGTTACAGTGCATAACAACTGATAAACTATGCAGTGCACCCAAATAATGAACAATAACTGCAGGAAGTTTGTGTAAAACCAGAGATTTGGATGCATTTTAATCAGAGTTTTATTCTGTTATCTGTGTTTTTTGTGTCTTTTTAGATTTATTAACAATCACACATACTTAAAGGTCCAGTGTGTAACATTTAGGAGGAGCTATTGGCAGAAAATATATAAAACATAGTATGTAGATTTACCTTTAATCAGCTTCCTTCTCGACAGATTTTGGGTTTTCTTCTCATTGTTTATTAGTTTTTTGGTTGTTTGAACTTTTCTAATGAAGGGCCATGTTGTTTATCAGACATACAGTGAATACAGTGTGTGTTCAGGTCTTCACCGTGACCTTATTGTGTTTATATCCTAAATAATAATATAAGAAAATAACAGTTTCATGTAATTTTCTTCACAGAAATAAAGGAATTATTGCGATTAAAATCAAGACGGATTCACAACCTGCTGTGAAGCTTTGGTAGACCCCCGGGTTGGAAACCGCTGACATAGACTATAATTTAAAGGGATGGTTGATCAGGAAGTTTCTACCAACAAATTACGCCTTCCTGCTACAAATCTTACTCAGATTATGTAGTGATTTCTTTTCAACACATAAAGACGAAGCTACAGCTTATCGTTGTAAAATCTGTACGTATGCCACTGCCTGGTTTACACATCAGAGTGAAGTTATGAACGCTAACTAACCCAGGCAGATACATTACATCATATTATGTTGCTGCAGTGTTGCCGTCAACCTGCAGGACTCGAGCTAAAAATGGCCTCAGCTGAGCGAGTTGGGAACTCGGAGGCAGAAGAACCCAGCAGAGGCGGGTCTTCACAACAACACCCACTGACCTACATCTGCAGCTCCTGCAGGATGCTCCTCCCAGCTCTCAAACGTTCAAACATACCGCAGAGATAAAAGGGAAAACGATTTACTTTAAAGCCCTGAATAGCTGTTTTAAAAGCTCGTGATCAGCTTCACCTTTCAGGGCAACTTCACCTGTTTGGTGTCTTTTTCTTTTCTTGGATAGCGTGCCGAATGAGATTATGGTGTAAGGATACACTGCATGTTCTGCGGGGGGATTGGAGGGTCGGTGGTTCAAGCCCAGCACAGACCACAGTAAGGAGTGTGGACTGGTAGCTGGAGCCAGTTCTCATTCTCGGCACTGAACCCCTAACTGCTCCCGTTTCTCCATATTTGCATTGTATTTTGGACAATTTCCCCATTAGGGGTTAATAAAGTAAATCTTCTCTTGTGCAGTAATGCAGTCAGCTATTGTTTCCACTTCCTGCCTGCAGCATTGCTCCATCGCAGCCTCTAAAAGGTCTTCTGCATGCTCAAGAAAATGTTCAAGTACAAAGAGCAGCCACAGCACAGACCGGTCTCAGCCAGAACAATGCAAGGTCATTGAAGTTGATGGAAATTAGGTCACAAAATACGTTTCATATCCTGTGTACTGAGAAAAGCGTGCTCTCTCACGCTGCTCTCACTGGTTACAGTAATCACGGACTGAAGAAGTGTAGGCAGCAGCTTGAGAAAGTGTGTACAAATGATCTTCATCCCTTCAACATACAATAAATTAATAAGATCTGAGGAGTTTGTACCCCGCCCCCCCCCTCCAGGATTTGTGTGACTAAACTGGCTAAATTGACATCTTGCACTTCGTCTTCCCAGCCTGATAGAGGAGCGTAAATGCACCTCCCTGCCCAGCTCTCCCGCCAAGCGAGTGTCTCCGACCAAAAAGAAGCAGTTTTATATCAATCAAGCCATCCGCAACTCTGACCTCACTCCCCGAGCCAAAGGCAAGAAGAGCCTCCGCCGACAGGAGAACAGTAAGCTCTCATTTCACATGATCAGATTAAAAAGATGTTGTCATCCACTGCAGATGAACAATGCCGGACGAGCCTTTAAGTCCGCGTGCAGCTCTCCACTGCACATGTTTATTTTTGCATTGAAATGGCACACGGTGCCTTTTGCATTGAGTCGCTGTCGCTACAGAAATGCTACAAAAGAATGTTTTTTTTTATCTCAAGAATGAACACATTTAACATCCCGCTGTCCTTTTTTATGTGTCTTCTCTGAAAATCAGCGCGCTTTCTGGCTAATCTTCTTGAGAGAGACGAGTGCTCCAAAGATGATCTGGAAGTTTGCAGTAACCCGGCCATCCCGTCCATCTTCACTGAGGCCTGCACCAACGGAAACTACATAGAGGTACGTTAACTTCTAGCTGTGCTTCAACTCGGCCGCCTTGCTCATTGATTTCTTTCCCACAAGTATGTTTATTGTTGTTTACTCGTTTGGACACTACACATACTTTACAGTCAGACACAGCTTGCATTAAAAGCAGATAGTATACCAATAAAACCATCTTTCCCCTCATTTGCATGTTAACACTGTATTTTCAGGAAACGCTTAAGTTCATGTCTTTAATTATATCCATGTGAGGCTCCCACAGCTCAACAGTCTTCAAAGCAGCCATGCTCTTCCAACATAGTGAAATGGCCCTTCTGGCTGGAAGAAGTCCAATAGTTTAGTCCTTTTTCGATGTTTGTATAAAGTCCTCAGGGATTATTCCAAGCACACAGAGTTTGGAAGTGGACTTTGGTATAAAACAACCTTTACAAAGTTTGGATCTTTAGACATTCCCATAGACAATGCAACAGAATACCTTTCTCATTCAAACATTATGAACAATCATCTGGAATATCAGCAGACATATGATGAAGTTTGACTGGAGTTATAAACGTTCTGCCTTCTGCATTAAGTCTTTCGTGCTTTTGGATTTTTCTTTTAAGACAATTGAGTTTTATCTTTTTAACTCCCTACAAAACCCAGAGATTTAAAGTCTGGGATCAAATGTAAAAGCTCAGGATAAAACGAGTATTGACCTCATCCCTCGTTCTCTGGGTATCTTAGCCATGGAATGACTTCATGAATTGCTCCGGCGAGGAGCAGGAGAAGCTGTTGTCTCTGCTGGAGCAGGAGGGGGCCAAGAAGAAAAGCCCCACCCGGGTCCTCAAAGACGAGAGGAATGGTGAGCGTCTCAGTTTGTGTGTTTGTTGTGCAGCCTGGATGTTTTTCAGGGGCGGCTGTTTGGCTGACTCGCTCGTCTCTTCACAGTAAATCTTGCCTTCAGCGCTCAGGTCTGCTACCAGAGAATCGATCGCAGGCTGCGAGCGACTCTCAGACGCAAACAAATCCCCATGGTGAGTGTCAGCTCTTCTTCTTCTTGTCGGTTGGATGGGATTTACAGTATATGCATGGTAGGATTCACATACATAGTGCAGCTTCAAGCTTAAGTTAGCCTTAAGTTTTTGTCTTCTGTCTATATGGTGATATGATAACTGTTGGAAGATATGTTAAGCTCATTTTTGCCACGTTTTCTTTATATTCTTGTTCGTCTCTGCTGTGCATCAAACACACCAGCTTGTTGTCTCTTAGTCACCATTACCCTTTACCCATTAATCACAAAGCCCTGGACGACCCTCTGAGTATCACTGACAAATCATCTTGAGCCTCCTGTAATCTGACTGAAGCCTTAGAAAAATGTAAGTTTAGGAAATACATTAGCTCCTAATTGTTATTATAATGCGTTAAGACTACATGCAGGGATGTGAGGGAAGTGAAAGAATCCTGACTCAACAAGGAAGCTTGCAGAAGTTCGTATTTTGCTAAACTCATTTGATTGTTGTGGAGATTTAACCTCTTACCTTTCTCCCTCTCTTGCTTCCACCCACTAAGTTGTTTTCTCGTCACAGGGAACTCTGGAAATACTTGAGAAAAACCTCCTGAGCTTCTTCAATACTCAGCCGCACTCAGTTTACACAACCAACCTCGCCAGCAGGTAAAAATACTTCTATTCTATAAAGTCTTAAAAAGCATTCAGAAAAAATAAAAAAAAGTATTTTCAATTTGTACAATTCATATACAAAAGTTTTAAATATATTCCCACTGGCAGTAATGTTTATTTAAAATGTTTATTAACTATATCATTAGGAATTATTGTTATACAACAATATGGGATGTACAGAAATATTAGGCCACATTGTCCCTACTGGTTTTTCATCATACTTTCATACCTTCACCAGTGTGATTGTGAAACAACTTAAATGTAACTTTGTAAAGCCTGCACCCTTTATGTTTATAGACTTCCAGTGCTTAATTTAAATGATTTAAATTGATAAGATGCTGCCATTTTTCAGCTGTTATAAATTTACGTAATGTTAATTGTTTTTGCTTTTAGGCTCTCAGTTGATTTAGTTTTTGCTTTTATATATACATCTTTATATCTTATTCCGACAGTAACATAACAGAGGACGTTTTAGTCCACATGCTCACTCTCAGCCCTCTCGTGTATTTCAATGAGGCCTGTCGGGTGATACATCGAGGGTTTCACGAGGCTCAGGTTTCGTCACAACACATAATCGTGACGAAGGTCTCGTAGAATTATAAACCGCTCTGCTGTGTTTTGGCGTCTGATATTAAACTCACGGACGTGTTACTCAGACTGAGCTTCCTGGGTCATATTTCATGTCTCACTGGTGCCTGGAACAGCCCCACCAATACAGCCCCTTTATGCTGTGTTAATACACTTTTATCTCCTCTTTTCCAGGTAGGGAAACATAATTAGGATCCATCAGCCAGAGCTTTCAACCTGCATATTATATTTTATTATATTATATAATAGATCACAGGAAACCTATATGATCCACATAAAAGAAGTGAAGATGTTGCAGCAACAGGAAATACAACAAACAACAACAAGATGTAAAAAAAAAAAAAAAAGTCAAATAATTGGCATTAAACACTGACTTTATTGATCTATGCTGGGAAACTAGTTCACTCCAGGAATAATACTCTGTTCGGATCGAGTTGACTGGTTTCTGTAAGTGGTTGGAGGACGGCGAGGAGTGAAGGAGTGTAAAATAATCCCTCTGTTGTTTGTGTGTGTGAATCAGCTTCGAGAGACTGCTGCTTCACGCCGTCTGCCAGTATATGGACCTCGTCTCCGCAAGTGAGTGGAAAGACAATTTAGACTGGACTCATATATCAGACTAGTCAGGGATTTCCATCTCATAAAGATATAAAAATGCCTCAAAAAAGAGTTATTGTACATAATAATAATAATATAGCACATTTAAACAGTGTTTTTAAACTGATTATTGACTGATTATTCTCTGTTTACATAATCCTATTTTCACAGCCCCGGTTAAGCGGCTTAATGTTTTTCAGTCACATGAGAAGTGATCAAAGTCTGTTTGTTGGACTCTCAGGCACCGACAACAATGGGTCACGTCAGACCGAAGTGGTGAACAAACAGGACGAGTTTCTGCCTCCTTCACTTCCGCTGTCTGCCTACGTGGAGCAGATGAGCTGAGACCAGGACCACCGGGACCTGTTTCCTCCACGCGGGCCCCGCTGCCGGCGGGAGCTCTGAGAGGTGTACATAAGGTGCGCAGTCTGTATGTAAAGTCTGTGTAACGTCCGCCAAGCTCAGAAAACAAAGCTGAACAATTCTTCCCCATCCTCTGGTTGGTCTCTGGTTTCTGTAGTAAATTTTCCATTGTTTTATTTCCATGAGCAAATCAGAGTTCATCGACCCCTCCTTCGTATCTAAACAGGGGTCTACATGCTAAATGTTCCATGTTAAACATTAGCATGTAGCGTTCAGCTCAAAGCACAGCAGTACAGCTTGCCTTCGCAGAGAATAGACCTTTTGATTTAGATAACGCGACCTCTCTTGCACCATCCTCAGGGCAAATGTTACATTTTCTGCCTCACTAGTACAAACCTAAGAATAGTAGAGTTGTCTGGTGTACAATAAGAGGTTACAGCACCGTGGAGCTGCAAGGCTCGAATGAACTGCTGTCTCCATACAGCATTGGGAATCGAATGAACTATCTTTCCCAAGTTTTAGGCATAATCATTAATATATAATGGTGATAATTGACTCTTAATTTTGGGAGAATTTGGTGATAATCTGTGACGTTCATTCACAATAACAAATCCAAGTTACGAGCAAGTTACATTTGATACAACAGATGGCAACAACTATCATTCAGTCAGTCAGCTTTTTCATCAGAATGGATTTATGAGCTTAAAGCAGTCGGTTAATGAACAGTTAATCCATGTTGTCCCTTTTTCATAGTGCAAAATATATAATTTCACCACTAATTAATTTACGCAACATAAATCCCCTCAAAAAAAAAACACCCTCAATTTCAATAAAACACAAATTCATAACAGTGAAAAATTACAAATATTAACCTAAAAAATGGAAAATTTACTGGGAACTCTGTATTGTTAAGAATGAATGACATTTTGTGAAGGTGCTGAGATGGAGGAAGCGCTCTAATGCATCACTGCCTGAAGGATTAGCCTGTAGGATTTGTGTAAGTCGTGAGGTATAAAGCATGAATATTTATAGTCTCTCTTCATTATATGCACAAACACATCACTCATCATCATCAGAGTTAAAAGAAGCAAATGTCTTTTATCAAGGGTGTGAAATATAGCTTCTGACATGCTTGGGATATAATGTAATTATCTCTGAGAAGACAACTATGACGGCGTATTAGGGCCATGTAGGTAAAAGAAAATATAAATCACTGGGTTGTTGGAGGGAGGTAATATTCAGAGACTAAATAAAAGTCTTTAGGTTTACAAGAAAACAAAATATTCTTGTGATTAAAGTGGGAAATTTATTTAAAAAAACTTGAATATTCTCCACAATTTTTCCTACAGATTTGTGACTGTGAATCTCAGAGAATATTCAAGCTTCTTTCTTGTAAATTTATGACTTTAATCTCTGAAATCTATGAACTAACCCCTTCCCCAGCTCCGTATTTAATTAAATGTTTTACCTAATATAGCCCAAATACACCGCAATAGAAAAATAGGCACAATTTCTTCAGGATCTATTTTTTGTGATTAATTTATTCTTTTCGTTGTACCTTCCTCTGCTAGCTTTTGGTCTACACTGGCCGTGTTTCCGCTGCGTTTTTCATTCGTATCTGAAGAATACGCTAACATTGTAATCAACCAGACCGTCCGTATCAATCAACTAAAGACTAGAGTACAGACTCAGAGAATAACTGTGACGTTAAGTTCAAGTCCGTTTCCACTTACAAGCTAAAGTATTTGATTGTAAAGCTGATGATAGCTGCAGCTGTTGATGTGCTGCCTTTACTGCACACTGGTGTAAATGTTACTACAGTCACAGTCAGTAAAAGAAGACAAAATAAGGAACTATATAATGGTTAAAAACTGCCAGTATCCCTGTTGTTTTTAGATTTATTCATGGGTTTCTTGCAGCACGCACAGTTTACACTCAACACTGTAACATTAAAGCCTTTTTTTACAAACACAGGTGATATGGTTTAAAGGTTTACTGTATGTGCACTAGATGTGTTACAGTGGTAAAAAAAAAAAAACACATTTAAGGTGTTTTGATGTTAAAAAAAAAAAAAAACCTGAGTTTTGTCTCTCGGGTTTGTTTAATTTCAATATTTACAACCCCAGAAAAGCTCTTCTGCCTTATGAATACAAGTTTCTTGTGTTTTTTCTGTACATATATTTCTACATTTGTACTTGACTGGATTTTGGAAACAGGTTATTTAAAGAAAAAGAAAAATCTCTTATCCCCGATTTGTTTTGATACTGTCGTCGGCAGTGTAACTAAACTGGACCTGTTGGTGCATTTTGTCAACAACCAAAGTTTGTGTGTTTGTTTTGTGGAAATCCAATTTTCTCAGGCTTTCGACTTCTCTCTTTCTCTCTGAATGTCACGTAATGATCTCACATGGTGTCATTTCCTGTGTACTGTATACTTTCTTTTTCAAGATGAACTTGTTACGATCATGTTCGCCACAGCCTCTCGGGGGCGCTGCCAACTTTTTGAATACACGTAGATGTAGTTGTGCTGAAAATACTCAGATAATTGACTTGTGCCAATGTTTGCATTAATAATAGTCTGAAAGCTTTATACACTAGACTGATACAACTTCGTGTATATAATGATATGTGTGTGTGTGCTATGGTACCTATTTATAATTATCACTGCAACTATTAAAGGATTTAAGATATTTGTTTCTCTCTTCTCATTTCATTGTGTACTTTGTACTTCACTAAGACACATCTGAGGAGGTTTAAGAGCTTCGGTTTTCTGTAACTTCATATTATTGTACAAATATCAGCTGCAGTGTGTCTGTCAGTGGTGGAAGAAGTGTTCAGATTAAGTAAAAGTAGTAAAACTCAACTTCAAAAACGCTTAAATACAAGTAGATGTATCTTTCTATACAGTTATTCTTGACACCAGGTCGGATTCCCATTGAATTCAATGAAACGAGGCGGACCACCAGGGTCAAAATCAACATATGTTGTATATGTATATGTTGATGTATATGCTGCTATAAAGAACATAATGTTAAAGTATGAGCGCATGCAAGTTTAGAAACACAACACTCTTCCAGCTCCTACTTTATTTCATCAGCTGGGAAACAATATAAATGTTGTCAGGATCCATCTGGAACAGATCTGTGATTATAGACAATAAACCCTAAAATGTTATTTTAAACAAACACTGCAGAACTTTTATCAGTGATTCTCAACAAAAGTTAAACAAAAAGTAACCAGTTTGGTTTTAAAGAAACATGTTATAATCACATTTGTGGAGGATTAATAAATGATTATAAGCCTGTGGTTAAAGGATGATAACTGTGTCCTTCAGTAAATATTAATGTTACCCGCCCAAAACAATTTAAAATAGATATTTTTAAAGTTTTTTAAGATGTTTTTTTGTAAAGATCTCCAGTAATATGACAGTAATCTCTACAGTTTCCATCCACAGGCCATCACAGCTACCTCCAGACACAGTCAGGAACGAACCCTGCACAATAAACGTCTAATATACATGCTAGTTACTTATTCTCATTGTTGACATTTAAAACATGTAAATATCATCACTAAAAACACACTTTACTGTATATACTGGCACATCCCCCTTTGTACTCAGCAACATTTCACATATGAATGTTACATATATATATATATATATATATGTACATAGTAGTTTATGTTTACTTTGTGGAGCTTGCTGTCCTATTTATTTATGCTTTATTCTGTGTATGTACGTTAAGAGCTCCCACTAGGTGGCGGACTAGTACAAAGAAATACACACCACACTAGAGACTGCTATAATAATGTAATGCTCTGTATGAGTTGTATTTGCACACATTATTTATAGTTTTAAAAACTGGAACAGCTTTTAATTAAGGAGCTTTGAACGATTGTATAAATGGGCAGCAGGAAAGAAAAGGAAAAACTGGATGAATGAAGGAAGAGTTTAATGCAGGTGTTGATGCACCAGTTTTCAAAATAAAAGTCTAGCTAACAGAGCTCAGTAGCAGCCAATGTCAGGTCTCTAAAATCATGTTATCAAATACCAAACACAAACAGCACTGACCAAAAGGACATAAGGACCATACAGTGCAGGGTTGACAGATGCTGCTTATTGGTATTTAACTGAATATGACCCTCCCCTGTGCAGCATTGCTTTAAGTATTACAGTATATTTACTCAAAGTCTTTCTTCTGATGTGTTCATTGTGTTCACATCCTGTATCGTTCCTTAAAAAGTGGTTCAACACAACTTCAAACAGAAAACGTAAGCAAACACATAAAAAAAGGTTGAATTTATCACTTGTTATATTTTAAGAGCAAGAAATAATCAGTTAAATTAGTTCATTAATCAGTTTATCATTAAAAACCCTGAGCAGAGATAAGAAAAAACATTTAGAAAGGCTTGAACATACAGCTTTGACGTTATATTTGCACATCAAACACTGAAGTCAAACACTAATATTTACAAAAACAGGATAGTGAAGATGTTAACCTAATTAAAGGTTCATCTTTTATCTGGACCCTTATTTCTACAAACTTCTTCATATTTGCATTTATTGTATCGCACATTTTCTCATTATAACACTCACTTCCTGTGTGTGTCGACCCCACCCTGGCAGAGACTATCAGGGTACAACCAATAATTTCACATATGGT
>NW_023339674.1:9380496-9407572 GCF_004916995.1 Morone saxatilis | reverse complement strand
ACCATATGTGAAATTATTGGTTGTCATCGCCCGCAGAGAGTCCGCGGCCCTCCACGTTTGATTTTAATTTTATTCCCCACGGTGTCAGCACACTCCTCTCCTGGATCCCATTACGCCTGATGAGGCAGAGGGAGGATCATTTGGGTGTTTTTAAATATCTCTTTTAAGAAAACAGCTGCAAACCAGCGACCGAGCAGTCAGTGGGGATGAGGACAGAAAAGACTGGAGTTTATTTAACTGTGGCTGAGTCAGTTTTCTCTTTAAAATGTGTGGTTTTTACTCCAGTTTGGTCTCCGTGAATGGACCAGTCCTTTGTTTGCATTGTGGTTTATCTTCAGTTCCACTATAAAATGTATAATTAGTCCTTGTGTTTCACTGTGTGACACCTAAACACAGGTTTTATCTTCAATTAAACTGAAAAAAAGAGCTCATTTAATTTGAGTTATGTTGGATTTCAGATGTTCTTTTAGGTTTCAGTGATTTCATTTCAAAACCAGACGGCTGCATTGAGATATTTTCTCCAACTGTGCGTCTAATAAGAGAACTGTCAGTTTCCATCACAAGTTTGGTATTAATAATCAGTTTATCCCAGTTTAAGTCATTCATTCAGTTAGCACCTTAAAGTGAGATGAGTTCCCATCAGCTAAATAAACCACTTTACCACCTTCATATTTTCAGAATCAGTGTTGTAGTGTATAAATGAAATGACACTGCATCAGTTATATAGATTAAAAAAAACTAGTCAGTAATATTAAAGGGCTGGTTAAATTCACTTTTCACTTTTAAGCTTATTTTTTGACGCCATCACTGAACAAGTCTTTACCAAAAGTCAACACTAAAAGGAGAAATGTAAACAAAACACAGTTTTCAGTATAAACACTGTAGTTTACAATGTATTAATTTATATTAATATAAAAAAGATAATTTTGTTTGAATAACTTTAGAGGTTCAAAGATGTGAAAGTATGTCATAAGAAAGAAAACAATAAAACATTAAAAATCAGGAAATGAATAAACATAATTTGTAGGGCTGCAGCTTACAGCTGGTTTCATTATTGATTAAACTGCAGATTATTTTCTTGATTAAATTGTAGGAAAATTTAAAACTGAAAACTGAAACTACTAAATGTTTTGTCACTTTTGCTTGAAATTTTACTTTAAATGATTCACCGATGAACAAAATAGATAAAATACATTGTTTGTGAACCATATTTCATCCAGTTTCACAGACAATCTGTTTCTGTTTAAGTGGATACAGTCAAAAAAGGAGTTTATCTGTTTAGTATATGGAGATAAAAGTCAGTTTGAGCTCTTTGGATCATCTTTTGACAGCATGTCTGAATGAAAAAACAGTGCTTATATTGCCAAAACAAACATATATTAACAGTTATAAAACCAATAATAATAATCAGCTTAAATGCATGAATGTGTACATATTTGTACAATCACAAACCCTAATAAATAGGACAATGTAACACAAATATGACATTAACAGCAATAACAAACCTGAAAAAGCCAAGAAGCTGGTGTGGCAGGCAATTTAGTATTTGCAGTTTGTCCTCTTTTTTTTCTAAATGTGGCTCAAACTCTGGATATTTTTAGAAACCTTTTAGTGGAATAATAATGCAAAGGAATTCTGAATATTTGTCACAAAGTAGCAAAATAAAAGTATCTTCTTTTTTTTTCTTCTTTTGTTTTTGCACTCTTTGATACACCACTGTTATACAGTTCACACCCCCCCAGATTTACCGCACGTCCGCGCGCCTGCTCGTGGCCAGGGTGTGTGTTGGGGAAGGGAGGCGCTGTGAGTGGTGGTTCTTCGTCTGGGCCGCCTGCTGACTCTTCAGAGGTTACTTGGAATTTGCATTGATTACTGATTTGGTCAGACCAACCTGATGCTGACGTGTTGCACGCGCCCGGGAGTGTCTCCACCGCTCTGGTCTCTCTCTCTCTCTCTCTGTCTCTCTCTGTCTGTCTCTGCATCTGTCTGCTTTCTGAGGCGATTTGGCGAGAGAGAGGTCTCCAAACAAAACGAACAGGAAGAACACTCAATAAAAAAAAAAAAAAATACTCTGAAAACGCAATTACACGCAAAAGCCGAGTGCGTGGCTATCATGCAGTCACATGAACCCAGCTTAATTGCAGCCGATAAACACACGAACCAGCTCTCCTCTTCCTCTTTCTGGTGCCTTTTCCCCGGTGCGTAAACCCGAAGTGGCGGTGGGGGGGAAGAGACCGCGTTCACAGACTGGGGAAAAAAACAGGAATGTTTCTTCCGGTTCCAAAGAGTGTAAAAACGGAACGGAAGCCGACGTGGTAAGTTGTTTTCTCTTTATTTTTCGTTTGCCGTATTTATGTGTGTGTGCTTGATGTTCGTTTGTGTGGCTTCCTCCTTCTGCTGCTTTTTGTTTTACTCTTCACTTACAGGACGCAGCCTTTTCTTTATTTTGGATCGATATGGCGTTATCAAATCGCCTAATCAATACTGTATAGCTAAGGTAGCGGATGAACTCACCTGCCGTATGTCACCCAGTGTTGGTAATTCAACCTACGCTGCGTGTAATGGCACTATTTTATTTTTAATGGCTTTTTTTTGTAGTAAAAAAAATCTAACGGAAGAGCCGGTGTTTGATTTTTCTACAAGGTTTCTTCGGCGGTTACACCGAGTTTTTATTCAAATGTAACGTTTGAGAAACGTAAAAAAAAAGAACGTTGTGTGTCGCGAGCGAGATCGTATCGAACTGCGAGCTTTCAAAACGAACGGTAACTTTAAAACCGAATTAACGGTTCGAATTCCGACCGTTAATTCGATTCTAGAAGGAGCGCTGTCACACAACGTAAAACCATAACTTGGCAGCTACTTTAGCTAATATTACAAGCTGATTATTCACAGCATTATCTTAGCTAGAGGCCAATGTCGGATACACCAGCTGCTCGTGTTTTCTACAAAAAGATTTGTGTGCTAAACTGCTAATTAAGGAGTTGTTGTTGTTGTTGTTTAATGATTTGGCTCATTGAGGTGACAGCACGTCCTGTACAAATTGATTTTTTTTTCCAACGCCATTAAACATCCACTAACGTTACAGTACGTCCTGCTGCCCTTTCAGTTGGATATAAAAGCCACTGCATGTGACAGCATCAACGACTGGGCGTTAAAGAAAGTTTGGTCTGACAAAATGTCATGTTAGGGGGACAGTAGGATGACTCAGAACCAAAAGAAGTGGCTTTATGAATGGATGTGAAGCTGCTTTCTATGTGTTTTTGCTACACTACATTATTAATACAAAAAAACATGGTCATATTAGGGCTGCATGATACGGTAAAAACATCATATTGCGGTTATTTTGACAGATATTACAGTTCGTGATTAGTGCAGGGAAGTTCATTTTTGCATCACAAATCAACTGGGGAAAAAAACCCTATTAAAATGATGATTTCTGGGGATCTCCAATGGCAACTCTCGCTACCCTTATCAATAAACTGCAGCATCTGCCATTTGCATGTTGCGACTTCAATAATATTTCGATTAATGGTGCAGCCCTAGGTAATATTGATTTAGGTAGGGCTGTCCACATCAGGTCCAACGACAGGACTATGTCAATTTCATTCCCGTTCAGGAGCTAAACACACATAAAACCGCCTACATGTTTGTGTAAAGATGTAAAAAAAAAAAAAAAAAACAGTTAAGGATCAACACAGCCGCAGATCTACCTCCATTTTAACATCCAACCAGTGGGATTTGACTTAAGTCTCCAATTGTACTTTAGTTGTTATTAGTTGGTATTTTTGTGGAAGTGGAAAACAAAGGTGGAGTAGGTGGATAAAAGAGTCTGTCATCATCTGGTAGTGGCTGAGATCAAGTCCAGTATGTCAGGGGAAGTGATACGGACACAATGAGCTGCCTTCACTACTACAGCAGGGTGGTGGGAAAAGCTGCCAGTGTATTCCCTCTAAATGACGTCAGCGGACATTAAAAGAGGAAACTTTTCTTCATACCAAGTGGATTCAGGAAGAGCTTTAGATGTTCTTGTCTGGTTTGGTTGCATCGGGCTTACAAACCTCACAGCCACAACCAAAAGTCACTTGGTTTGTGGTTGGTGTTGTAGTTTCTTACCAAATAGTTGTTGTTGGTGGGGGGCGTACAGGCACAGGAAGCTGGTTTGGTTTTAAAGCCTCGTATAGCACTTCTTAATGACCTTAGACATTTATGCTCTGAAAACAGTTAGAAAGTCTGGTTTCATTGGAGGTTTTCATCGTCCTAGTCTGACATAAAGGCGCTTTCAGAGGCTTTTTACCTTCATGAGATGGAAAAAAAAACGTGTTGTAGTGTCAAAAATAGATACATGATACAAACCTCAGCTGTTTTTGTTACAAGAATATAAGGTAATGGACGATATGTTTCATTCTGCCGCGAGTTGACAGGAAGACATGTTATGAAATGTCCCTTTGCACAATGAAGGTTTATTTTAATGTGTTCTGGTATATTTTGGGTTCGCTGTGACTGCACAAAGTAATGAGGAAATGACATTTTGAAACCAGAAATCTGAACGACAGGAACAGGGTGAAGAGGGAGATCCGGAGCGTCTTTTCCTTTGGAAGTTTACTTTTAGATTTTTATGGGGAAAGGAGGATTTACCACCAGGCACTGGGTCGAATGCTGGAGCCTACCTGGTCCCTTACCACCCACTTGGGCAGGAAACCAGGCATCATTTTGAAGTTTAAAGTTATAGCTGGTGCACAAAAAGAAAGTGCGAAATGGTAAATTGTGGAATTTGGCACCTCCGGCTTCCCAGTGTGATTATTAAGCCCTGAAATTCTTTAAGAGAGATTTCCAGGCCCTCATTGCACCCTGCACCCCACCATCCTCCAATCACCTTAGAGGCTTGCCCAGAAGTTGACACACTAATCTGTTTGGCCCAATCTGGCATATGGTATCCTGTGGCCGGCACCGGCTCAGTGTGTCCGATGGAGATACTGCTGCTGCTGCTGGTGGTGGTGGTGGTGGTGCGGGGGTGCGTTTACGTTGTGGATTAGAAACGTATGGCCGGTGATCAAGTTCAGATCTTAAAAGGCCTCTCTCCCCTTGCTTTCGCATAATGTGGCCTGGCCCTAATAAGTAACACTGCTGGCTATGAAAGCGGGTTTATATAAAGACGCTTGTGGTTTCTCTTGATTAGAAGAACTGACGCATGTGTCGTATTTTTGTATACTTTCCCATCAAAGGGTGGAGTTGAAGAAGTGGCAGTATAAAAATAATATGTTGTGTTTTCACATGTTGTAGGATTTTAGTTGTTAAACCATTTTGATACAGCTCGATTATTATGTCTTTACCGATTTAACAAGTGCATTAGCTTTATTAGTATTTCTAAAGTTTGTCACAGCTGATGGAAAATTTTATTGTATAGAAATTTAGTGTAGTGCTGAAACTGTTGGTCAGCAAAAAACTGTTTCAATAATTGATCATCATCAATTATTTATCACGAAAAAAAGCCCAATACTGTCTGGTTCTAGCTTCTCCAACAAGATTGATTGGTCATTGATCATAAGGAATAAGTCATTTTAAGTAATTACTTCTAAGATAAATGAACAGATTGTTAAAATAAATCAATAATAAACAGAATTTGTAGCCCTAGTTTGATCATTTTTATTTTTTTTATTTTTTTTTTTAACTTTCCCGAATGTTTTTTCCAGTCAATAAGAAACTCCCATCATATCAGAGGGGAACATTTAATGATAGCCCCAATTTCATATCTTGTCGTAGCGGACACATGTATTGCTGCTTGGCCGTCCTCCATGACTGTCTACTTCTATCTGAGTTTGGACATAGGGACAGTATTTGCTGTGCCTTCTCATTCTTCACATATCAAAACCTGTGTCCTCTTATGTGTTTATCTTTTATTAAAAACCAACTCCTGTCCACACAAAAGGCTTCTGTGTATACAAGTCATGTCCATCCCTTAGAGTTCTCAGTTTGTTGTTTGTAGATTCACACCTCCTAGTGTGTTTGTTCAGTGTACATATCAAGATTAAAGGCGTGTGTTGTCACTGAAACCTTTTAAAAGCACAAATCCACACAGCTTCCTGTAAGATGCCTGATCTCTGCTCGAGGGTATTTGAAAAACATTTTGGAAGGGGTTAGTGTAATGTGCAAATAGCGCGCTCATTTTGCCTCCTGCAAATCATGGCTGAGTGAGTGGCAGTCAGTTGGCAGTTGGCCACTAAACTAGCTAGTGGCTGTGAATTAATGACAGACAAACAGCCACAGACGAGACAAACAGGTCTGACGTCTGCTTGTTTTCTTATTATCAAACTGTAATCCTCTACAGGCTTATAAAGGTTGCTTTTTATGTTGTCACTGCATTCAAATGACCCTGCAAGGCTTAAGGGTGCGGGCTTTGGCTTAAGGCCTACATTGTGTCACTTGAATATTTCAGTAAAAACCCACCTGTAAACATCAGCATGAGCTGTATCACAGTGAATGCGAGCGCTGTCTGCACACCACAAGTTTTCCTGCCATTAAAAGAAGTGGGAAGCAGCGTGGCTTGGCTGACTTTCAGCTGTTCCTGTGCCAAAAGCTACATTTCTGAAGGGCCTGTGCGGCACGTGGGGCTTCAACTCTGTTATCCTGCCAAAAAATGCAGGAAAAAAAAAACCTCACAAGTTACTTCACTGCCTGGGCCGGAGCCATGGGGGAATCCCAGCAGGGCTGACGGTGACGCAGGCAGAGAGCAGACTAAGGAAGGGTCTGAGCTTTTGGGATACCCTGCAGTTCCTGAACCACGCTGCTGCCACAGTTGTAGGCTTTGTGTATTCAGTCGGCAGCCAACACTTGGGTCAGTGTCAGCGTGATCTATCCTGGTACTTGTCTGCCTGGATACCACCACCACACAGCTGCAACATGCTGACATGTCCATCAAACCTGAAGCATTTGTGTTTCATATTTGCGTCTGCTAGTGCTGGCGGCCTGCCCAAGCAATCAAAAGCTAATTTAATCAGATGCTTGCCAAAAGATACACATCCCTCGGGAGCAGATATAGCTGCCAGATTTTATTAGGCAAAGCACGGGCACATGAAACTATATTCCACATTTAGCACAGAAGTGGGTGTCTCCCATGTACAAAGCACAGAGCGCTTTATGTAAGATTTCCACTCATCCATCGCCTCTGTGCAGACAAAAGACTTGATTGTTAAAGGTCACAATGCCATGACGTGACTGCACAGTCACCATATAAACTAACACGTTAATCCAGTTTCATGCCATTCAGTGAAAATGCAACCCCCCTACCCCTACTCTCTGCACTGGAGGAACTGTCACCATACCGTCAGTCTAGAGTTACAATAGCTTTGCACTGAACTCTGCGAGCAGCAACATGCAGCCTCCTGAATCTCTGAAGGTTTTTATGGCAAAGTCACTTTGCACATGTGAGGAATTTGACTGAGTTTGGTCTGTAGCTCACAGTAACCAAGACAAAGGCACAGATTTGAAGACATTTAGGGCAGTTGTAGAGGTACTTGTGAAGTATAACGCAATGTTTACGCAATTTAATGTAAGATTTACTAATTATATTCAGGGAAATGTGAGTTACTAGAGAATCACATGGTTTTCTGGTAAAAACCGACTGACGCTATGGAGCAATAAGTTAATCTAAAGTGAATGACACAATAACAGCTGTACAACGCAATCCAGTACAATAGGCCTGCACTCAACTCCAGTTTTGGCTGTTTAAATTCTGTCAAAATAGCATCAGAAAAGGTGTTAAAGTGGATTGAACGAGAGCTGGAATAACATTTGAACCAGAGTTGAACCTAAACTGACATGGAGAGTCATTGTTTTGCTTTTGTAGCAACCGTCATCACAAAATGTGTGTTTGCTCTCATAATACTACAATCTCCACGTGAAGCTGTAGGTGAGGTTGTAACATGGCGAGGTCAATATCCACCAGCGAGGCGGCAGACATAAACGCCAGCAAACATTTCAGCTGAATCAGCAGAGACTTAACTCTTCATCTGATGACTCCTCCTGTGGTCACATAAAGCTTAAGTTTAAAATGTTTTTCTCCGTGGGCTGTCCGCTCTTTGAATAGTGACATACTTAAATATATGGTCTTTTCAACCCACGTAGGAATATTTTGTTCCATTTGTAGAGGTTGACCCCCTATACTCGAGCCTTTTTTTAGGTTGTTACTGATATTACTCATAGTGATGTGCCAATGTTAAATATTAGTTTTGAATAGAGCCAGAACGATATATTGGCCGATATTGGGATACATGTCGTCATTGTAACGGCGTATGTCCTCCAGTATGAGCCAATGGTTGACAATCTAGCGAATATGTTAAATGATTTAATATGTTAAAGAATATTGAACTTTAATAAAGTTATTTGTTTAAGTAAGCAGCCTTAGGAGTGTCTTTGTATACTCAAAAATCAAAAAGCTCAAAAATTCACTTCATCGGCTGCCATATCGGTAATCAGTGAATATCTGGACCTCATAAAACCATCAGTCCAACCCATCAGGGCTATAGTTTGTACTACCATAAGTGTATCTCCCAGTGTGAATCTATTAGTAAAATGAATTGAGATTTTTCTAATATTCACTCTCTGTAAAGTCATCAGATCATCAGTCAAATAAGAACATGACATATCACTTTACCACCACAGAGAGAGACGAGCCATTTTCCTTTGTCCTTCACTTTTTTTTGCCTCAATCATTTCGATTGAGGCAACACTTAAATCCAGACCTTCTTTATATTCATTAGAACAAAGGTCCGATCAATCGTGCTGTAACATCAGTTACGACAAATCACCTACAGCTGACTCCTGTTGCTTTTGATAGATCGCCACAGATTTCACTGCTGGGAAGTGAATCAATGGATTATTTTTGCTATATGCCAACCTAATTTATGGCATAGCTGGGGCTAATCAGATTTGGCTTGCTGCGTTGCCTTCGGCTCGCTCGGAGAGGTCAGTCGAAAGTGCGTGACGAGTCTGTGCGACACTTCCTCAATGATCTTGTTGTTGGTGCAATGGGGCTCAATGGAGCCTGTGTTATTGCCTTGCGAGGTAATACTGCAAGGAATGTGAGAGAGGGACGCATAATCAAGACCAGCACCACTGACCGACTTCTTGTTTTTATGCTTTTTTTTTTTTTTGTTATGTAGAAAGGATCATGAATGGCTACTGTTGGGCGACTCCCTACGCAGTCACTCTTTAGCTTCTGTCATAATAAATGCGTAAAAAACTGTGTTTACATGATGAAGAGTTATAAACAACATAACGCTTTATATAAAATTACTCTATCAATATTAAATACTTCGTTAAATGAAAAGAGATTTTAATATGAAATATTGCTGCATGGACGTTTAATAATAATTTAATACAATTTATGAAGAAGGCTAAATATACTTTATCTTTTATTATTTTAATGTTTGTGCTTCAGTTCTGTTCTCCACTGTTAAATGTAAGAAGCAGATTTAGGTAGAGGTCTTTTCCCTCTGTCGATCATAGGTCCGGCCCTTCTTGTCTGAATGTGGTTTGAAGGTTTTTGCCAGGTGCACAACACAGCACCGGACACGTGGCACTAATTTATTTTATAACATTTACCCCTCATACTGTTTAAAGTGCCTCTTTAGATTTATTGGTAGCCTCTCCTAGGAAAAAAAAAAAGACACAAAAACTCCCAATCTTGATTAGAGCTGCAGGGAAAAACGGTTAATTTAATTTCTTTGTGTAGAACAAACAAGCTAGAAGTTAATTCCTGCTGGGCGGTTTTTCTGTTAAACATATGATAATAAGGGAGCTAAGAAACCTGTTAAATGTTATGTTATGTTACGCTATCTAAAAAGGTATACATATAAAAACGTGTGTATACATAAATTGACTTATGGTCTTCAGTGTCTTTTATTCTACTATCACTTAATATGTTAAGTGAAAGTAAAGTACAAAACTAAAAATCTTGAGAAAGTGAAATGTCAGCTAACCTTAGAGGTGATAATTTTACATATTGTTCAACAGTGCTGCATTGTGATGTATTGAACTGATATATTCACATATCAGGATTGGACATAGTGTCTTATTTGAAGAAGAATGTTTGTGTTGATAACATCAGTACAAAGCCTGTTTAACTGCTAATGTATTAGTACACGCTGACTCGGTGTATGAGTGTGCTGACTGATAATATAATGTAACCTGCCGACCACACATACACCGTGTCCTGAAGCTGGTTACGGTAGAAATCATCCGACAACAAGTCATGCTGGAGTCTTTTTATTCAAAACAGGTGTAGCATTAACACGATAGCTAATTTGATAAAGAAAGTACAGTGCAGAAACGGCATCAACAGAAAATCCAAGGAAGACATTATAGTACCACCCACTCTGATTTCCATGCGTTCTTAAGGAAGTGAAGGAGCTGAAACTGCGGCGCTTAGCGCCAGAGATGGCAGCGAAATATCATACATCTCGTGGATTTTGCCGCTTTTAGTTCTCTCTGATTTCTCAGTGAAGCAGAACAGACAGGAGTTCATTTTAATACCCAGTTTTAAGTCTCACAAAGACCTCACCCAGTCCCATCTCAAACCACACGGCTTTATCAGGCAAAACAGTATGGTCTGTTCTTTCAGTACATAAAAGGAAATGAAGACTTTTATTCCAAAATGTTGAAATGCAAGATATGTATCTGCACTGAGGTTGGTACATGAAAACAAAACTACTTGCTGAGGAAAAACCCCGTCGTCATGTGTCTTGCTCTGTGAGAACCTTTTTTTTTTTTTTAAGTTTGTAGCACACATGTTAGAAAAGTCACAAAGACGGATTCCCTCACGTTCACCGTACAAAGGATTGTGGTATTAGAAGACTTTAATGCTCTTTCTACCTTTTTTACAGGCTTTCTCGTCCACGCAAGCAGCCGGCCTCGTATGTACACATGTGCGTATATATGTGTGCATGTATGTGAGGCGGTGCGGGTCTCTTTATCTCGTTGGAATTAGACCCTTAGCTCTCGGTCTTATCACTCTGTCTTGTTTGCTCAGACCTTGCAATCTTCCACCTCTCTCTCAAATGTGGGTTTAAAAAAAAAAGGAAAAAAAGAAAAAGAGGGAATAACCCATTAGCTCTCATCGTTCCACTCTATCCTTCATTCAACGGCTCAAATTTTCCGTCCCTGAGTCCTCCCCCCCCCCCCGCCACCTATCCCTGCAGGCCGGCCTCCATTTAGACAATTAAGGTGTTAAATGAGCCCTAAGGGTCTTATAGTCAGCTGTGCATTTTGAGGGATTGTCTTTTACATTGTATAAGGCTTTTTATTGCACGGGGTGTTCGTTTCTATATCTCCTGAGGGCAAATAGTCCCCACCCTGCCCTCTCCATGGGGTCAGAGGTCACTGGTGGTTGGGATTCAGTGTAACGGTCAAAGACAGGAATTGCAAGTAGGTTGGACGCTTGAATTTAATTCCCCCTCTGTCTACGGTGTCTTAAAATTCAGTTTTAAGCATCAAAATGTAAAAGTGAAAACATGAATGTGAGAGAAAAGGCAACATATCAGACAGCAAACAGACAGACAGGCAGCGTTAAATGTGGAGCAGACACTTTTAATCAGCTGTGTTAGTTTTCAAACTCTCTAAAACAACATTTTCCCCTTTAAAAAATCACCACAGGATGAAATCATACAAGATGCCAAGTAGTTGTACTGACACAGAGGCAAACTATTGCATTAAAACAGCACTGATGAAGGTCTGGAAGGATAATTGGAGGATACAAGTACTTCCTTAGCTGGAAAATAGTCTTTACCGCACTACTCAGATATAGTAAATGTTACAGAGTAAAGGAGCAAAACCATGAAGCAAGTCGGTAATTTAATCTCTAAAGCATTTTGACTGGCAGAAAAATGAGCAGCAACTTACTCTCAGAATTCATCAGCTATGCAAAGGTTTGTGAGCACAGCAGGACTTCCAAATAATAGCTGGTTTCTGTCCCATGGGGTTTATAATGTCAAGAAATTACCCGACGTACAGTGGTGATTTCCCACCGTGCCTACGGTATAAAGCCCCAGCAGGGTTTTTTAAGAGGATTCATCCCTGGACCACCGGGGCTGCTTGGTTTTGCTGAGCTATGGTTTAGATATTAAATGCCTTATCACTCCCACCAAGGTCTGGTTATTCATAATGTGTGAGAATGAGATACCAAAGGCAACTTCTAGCAATTTTGCACCCAAAAAAGTGTTAGCGTAGCTCTACCAGCTCCACGTTTTCACCCTAAACACACGTATGAATCAGTATCTGGCTTGTCGCAATATAAAGCAGCAGGATTCTGTTCCTCTATATTATTGAGAACCGATGCTTTAAAGGATCAAAAATCTCAAAATACAAGATGTAATTTCTTTACACACATCTGGAAAATGTGACAACATTTGGGATTCATGTGCAGCCGAACAACGGCAGGCGATCGTAGCGGAGCACTGGCATGTGAAGAGTGGAGAGCGTGAATGCCGGGGTGCACAGATGTGGAATGCCTGTTGCTCATGTTTATTGAGGTGTCTGTTGGAGGTGTGTTGAGGGGGAAGAGCTGCTGTAGTGTTTGGTTGAAATAAAACCTGCAGACTTGGTGGTTTACATAAACAACTACTACGTCTCTGTGACATTACACGGCGGTTACTGCAATCATGGAAGATTTCATGTGTATGAGAACGTAAAATGCCTCCTCATTTTGGGGAAGCAAGAACATGTGTAGTGCTGACGCAATGTAATTTGCACCATCTAGCATGTAGGAAATCATGCCTGTGATGAACAGTGGCATGAAACAAAGCGACCACTTCTGCTTCCCCCTGCACAGGAAGAGTCAACATAACAGGTTTGTTGTAATCACTTCTGTTATTGAAATTACATATATGACACAGTCAGAGACGGCATCAGAGGCAGTATTGTCGTTGAGTGAGTGAGCGTTAGATATTGGGCTTATTTGCACAATGGTTCAAAGCGTGGCTGCTTGACATGTTGAGTAATGGGTGTTGTTAATGATATAGTGCGCACATACAAACATGTAGGGGCTGTTCTGAAGTGAATTTGCCTAAATCACTTAATGCAAAATAATGTGTGCCAGCAGTAATTGTTGGTGTCTTTCCACTGTTAGCGCGCTGTCCTGTTTTTGTTCTCTGGTTTTAGCAGAACAGTGACAACTTGTCTCAGTCAAACCAGATCCTGTTAGGTAAGATGTTTTAATCCTCCTTACACTGGGGGTTATTCTCTATCTGACAACTGCAGGCGTTCAGTTGTGCGTTTATCGCCCTTAAAGAATGTAATGAATCAATATTGAATATCTGTCGGCCGCCTCGCTGCATCTGCTCCGTCAGTTGTCACTTCCTTCACCCGCTGAAGAAACACAAGTTTCACAGCTCTTATTTCCTTGCGCAACATTTTCTCTAAACATACAGCCATAGTACACGGCGGCTGAAATACTTTTTCCTGTGCATGCTGTGGTTCATTTATTGGCTGTTGCGAGATATAACATTTTGTCGATGTGTTGCTTTTTTTTTTTTTATTAAACATCTCTAAGAGTCTTTGCTGTAGTGTGCAGAACGTTTTCTTTTTTCTTTTTTTGAAGTCTAGATGTGGTCGGGGGCATCTGACCAGCTGAGTGGGGTATCAACTGTGTGCTAACTGCTGCTGCTTGGGTGTTTTAATTAGGACAGAGAGCATTTGTCTTGTTGTTTTTCTTCAGACTTGCCTTGTGGCTCAGCTGTCTGCATTGTGATTGATTCCTCCTGACCACAGATACACAAACTGTGGTAATTGTTCATGTTTTAAGACGTTACTCAGCTTTTCCTTGATGTTTTTAAGATGTGGAGAAAACAGCTGAGCAGAAGTGTACATATCAAGGAAACAAGAGCTGTGGAAACAATTTTTGGCTTGTTTTTTTTTTTTTAATATGAGGAAACATGCATTAACACATCTGATGTGTCAATTGTGACTTTCACATTTACTTACATTTTTGGAGATTAGGGATACTGCGTAAAGATGAACTCCTCTGTTTTTACGGAAACACTTCCAGATTAACCGTGATAACCAGGATTCTTGTGGGTGTTGTCTCTCTTCTCATCGTGTATTCATGACTATGTAAACATAAGATATGGAAAACAGTCCATTTTCCTGTGAATTGAGGCAGAACTTGATTTCAGTCTCCAGCCTTGAACCTGATGTAGATACTGTTTACGCTGCAGAACAAGTCTACTCCCTAATTACACTATTGTTTCCAATGAAATGTTGGTGTGATTTACTCAGAACCGCACAGAGGAGAAAAACAACTCTCTTAGCCTGGCCTTCCAAGAAAATAATGATTCCTTATGGTTATATACTCATTGCAGTGCGATGCAGGTAAGCATGCCTGAATGTGTAGTAGTAACAGTCTGGAGCGGCTGCTGACCTAAAGTCATTTGCGAAACATTGGAGTTTTAGTGTTTTATGAGCCTGATGGTGCCAATGCATTGAGACTTTTTGCACTAATAAAAATGTGATTTAAACATTTAAATACTGTTTTAACTTTTATAGTTTTGTTGGATGTGGTCAGTTGTAATAATGGCAAAGACAATGATAGATGAGACAAGTTTCACTTAAGTCCCTGTAGAATAATCACACGTGAAAGACGTGACAGGAGGGAACAAAGGTAGAAAATACTTTAAAGTCTCTGAATATTGGTGCAACATGCTGTCTTTGAGCAACCTAACACCTAAATATCAGCACAGGGTGGGAATAGTAATAGTGTAAATAGTGACACAAATCAAACCTATCATTCATGCGTTCAGAGTGTATAAGTGCAATGCAAAACCTGAAGTTTCTAAAAGTACAAGATCAGAGCAGGTGGTGGTTACAGAGGACTCTGCGTGTATTAGTCAGCGTAGCTGAATGAGTGGTGGCATACAGTCACCACAGCCTCCTGTCATGACTCGTTGTTCAGCATGTCCAGCACCTGCACCCGAAATTTATTTCCCCACATGCTGCTGACTTGGTGGTGTGCAGCTCTTATCTCGCCCTGACTGATCTGAGACCTCCCCAAACCCAGACTTCTCAACATTTTGAACTCGAGCACACGGCGAGTGGGCAGGATAAACTGTCACTCGCTGTTCGAATAGTTGACAGTAGGGAACAGACATTATTGATACCAGAATACCAGAAGGTTGTTTCTTATAACAGAGACTGCTTTGCATACCTGAGCACTTTTGGGAACAGGTATGTAGGAGAAGCATCACCGCCCACAGAAGTCGCAGAAAAACTCCCCACTGTCTCTTACTTGCAATAAAACATTTTAAGGAGGGGAAAAACACACCAGTCATACCTGTGCAAAACCTCCACTTCTGAATATTAATTATTTGTGTTTTAACAAACTTGAGACAATGACACTGATCATTTCTGCTGGTGGGCTGAAATTCGTCTGGTCTCAACCAGGTGAAGAAAGTGACGGTTCTTCCTGTGATTTCACTTCCTCTTGTTGTTGAAGGCTGAAACATTTTGTCCTGTCTGGTCTGTTTGTTTGAGTAAATCTGCAAATGTTGCACAACGAACATAAACTCAGGCCCTCTGTACAGTATTTATGCTTCACATGGATTTCATACTGAAATAGGGCATTTTCTTAACTTGTGATTTGAGTTGACAGGGTGTCGCTGTAGTCATCGCTGTAGTTTTCTGCTCTTCTGCAACTACAAAACTTCAGTCAGGCTCCTGAAATGTGAATATGTTCCTCAAATAATACGTTGGACTTGTTTTATTTCTTTAACTCTTTATATGATAAGGGGGTTGCAAAACAGGGAAACAAATACCATGCGCAATAGCAACAACAAATTGCAACATGCACAGAATAAGGCTGTGGTTTTTGACTCATCAGACCAGTATCAAATCAGACAGCGTTAAAGATGTCCAAGCCGATGAACGGAAAGTTTTAAAAATAGAGACATATTTGACTGATTCGATGCTTTGGGGGAAGTTGTTTTTGTTTCATGGCCACAATAAAAAGCTTGTACCCTTGCCCTTCAACTGAAGGCACTGATGCCAGCAGTCAGTGGGGAAGTAGCAGTCTGACACTTTTTTTTCTCTCCCTTAGGTCTTTGTAGTCTGTCAGCAAACGCTGCCTTTGCATCCGCTACTCGAACGCTCGGCTGCCGGCTTTGGTTTCTCCCCCAACTGCAGGAAAAACCATCGAGACAAGAGAGAGGCCTCTGTCTCAGATCTGCAGCTGACCACTGACTGCATGTCTCAGAGCTCCGACCGACCCCCCTCCTCTTCCTCCTCCTCCTCCTCCTCCTCTCACTTCTCCTCAAGGACCCACATTTTCACACAATCATAACCTTCAAACCTCCAGCCAGCTGCTAGCCGCTTCACCACAGACACGGTCGGCTCTTTCCCTGCCTGGACAGAAGGATCAACCATCGTTCCCCCGATTGGTGCTCCGTCAGCGGGGGAGGGAGGGGAAGGAAAGGCAGCTGAACGCCGTCCTGGAGATGAAGCTGCAGGCCGTCATGGAGAACCTGCACAGGCAGCAGAGGGCCAAGCTACTGATGGAGCAGCAGCTACAGCAGCAAGCCGCCGCCCAGCACACTCAGATCCGCACAGGTGGAGGAGGGGACGAGCCCATGGGGAGCCCGGCCCCTGAGACGGAGCAGGCCCAGATGGCAGCGCTGGCGGCCATGCGTGCTGTAGCCGCCGGGCTGCAGAGGGTGTCGGACAGCCCGATGTCAGAGCGCAGCAGCGGTGGCGAAGACGATGGTGACGATGACGACAACGATGAAGGGGAGGAGCATTACAAGGACATGATGGGGTCAGATGAGGAGGAGCAGATGTAAGTACTGAATTTTTTTTTTGGGTCAGGTTGCTTTAAAAACACGTCATCTGTGCGAGCGGTGGTCTTCATCGCCACATTCTGTTTTTGATGCACAGCAAACAGAAATGGGACGAGGAAGACTTTGAAGGTGAGATGGAAGAAGACTTTGACGACGACCTGGCGGAGGAGGGTCTGCCGACGGGCCATGACACAGTGGCTCCCGGGAAGGGCATCCTCCTGCTGCCCCACCGTCAACTCCACCCCCACTCCCAGCTGCTGAAGGCCCGTCCTAGTGTCGACCAGGAGCCCCGCGTAGCCATCCTGCCTCCCCACGCCACACACAGCCAACTGGGCGGGCAGGACCATGGAGAATGGACCTACGAGGAGCAGTTCAGACAGGTAGGATGTTTTCATATACCTCCTGTTACTGTCACCTAACTAAAGGAGGGACAATTACATTTAAATAAACATCGTTACTGAACATTCAGTCATTACAAAGTTTGATTATGTCATTATGGAGGTCCATATCCGCTTAAAATATCCTAAAGTCAGCTACTGTAGCAGTCTGAGGATGTTAAATAAATGTAAAATGTTGGTTGTTGACCTGTGAGCCACATCTGGCCTTCACACCTCTCACATCATGTCACTTTCTCAGCTGCACATGAAGTAACCCGACCAGGGTGGGAAATTAACACCAGCCACTGGCCAAATGTTGATAAACCCTAAGCTGAGGCTTTAAAGTTTGTCTTTGCCACCTGACATTCTGGCAGGGTGCAAAGGTTCTGGTCCGAACAATCACTTATTCTGGTGGAGCAGCTTAGTACCCGCTGAGATTTGACATTCGCTAACTAATGTGGCCTAAGAGGGGGGGAAAGTGTAGTTTCCTGTCACGAATAGGACTGCGAGCTGAGGAGGAGACGCTGAGGACATTGGGAAGGGAGGGGAGGGGGTGGGTTTAGGCTACATTTTAACAGCCTTACCATGCCTGCGTTTACTGTAAACATGCTAGTGGGTTGGATATTATGAGGGAGGCCCCGCTGGAATAGGACGGGCTGTTTACGTGAAGGGATTTAAGTCTGTCAACAGCTAAGTTTAGATGGAGGGCTGCTGTCGAGAGACACTCACTGTTCACTACTGATAGTAGGAAAATGTTTAGCTTAATTTACTTGGATTTTATGTCACACTTGCTACATAAAGGGATGTTTTGTCTCTTAGTTTTCTGATTCTACAAATCAGATTGTCAACTTAGTGCAGTATGAAATGAGATGAGGGGAAACTGGATCATTACAGTAAACTTTTCTTCTAAAAAGTGAGACACAAGCCTTTGAGAAGTTATTTATGTCATACAAGGAGAAAAAGAGAAAACTCCAGCAGTTTAGAGGTAATAATAGTAGTAATAGTAATAATTTGTCTTGTCAAATGTAAAGCAGGAACATTGAGCAGCATTTTGAATGTCTGTAATTGAAACTATTTATCAGTGAAACCTTTATAATTGCCTCTGCTCTTAAAACTAAAAACTAAAGCAGATTTACTGGTTTACCCAGCCACCATTTTATGCAAAGGCAGCTTATATGACATAATGGAAGCCACTATTGAAATGCAAACGCACTCTTGGCCTATCTCTAACCATAAAACATGTTTAACGGTATGAGCAGCAGCTTGTCTTTTATCTGATCAGAGATTAGTAAACCCCCCTTTTTAGAAGAGAACTAGTTTGGGGATTGTTTTCCAGGAATGTATATTGGTGCCTTCAGTATGTTGGAGGTAAATTAACTTCAGCGCGTCTCACCCAGCCTGCATGTGCGTCATTTTTAAACCCAACCACAGATTCTGTAATTTAAGGCCCATTTCTTGTAATTACAGAGCGAATGGAATAAAACTCCCCTAAAACCTATACTCTGCTTCTCTAAATAGTCCACCCCTCCCACTATAAAGCTTTGTGTGAATGACTTGAATTGATACTCGCTACAGTTAGTGGTTTTCAGGTAGGACATTCGTTTTTATCATGACATGTCAGTCGGTCACCGACAGTTACATAATCAAGACAGCCAGTATCTTGGTTGTGAAGATAGTGTTACCCAATCCATTGTTGATTAAAACAACCTGCCTGTACAATTTCAAACTCCTCCCACTATGGCGACCAAACTGGAGACTGTCATTTTAAATCTTCTGCATTTAAACATGAGATATGCAGCCTCAACGGTCACGTTTGCGGGGAGTTGCTTCTCTCAACTTCCTTACTGCTGAGAGTTTATAATATTGTGATGAATCCATGATTTTAGTCTTACACATTATTCACACAGGACTAATTTTGACCTTGGATGATTGCCGTGATTAGTAATAATTGCAGCTTTGGCCTGTGATTACAATTCTCTGTGTCTACAGTGTTAAAGCGAAAATGACAGACCGGTTACGGTGAAGACAGCCTGTCCCCTGATAATTCTAACTCCCATGCAAATCTGACTCAGTGATTTCAACCTTAATTTATATTTGGAGGGTGCCATTTGTCTTCTGCTTCTTCTTTTTCTTCTGAAACTGCCATTTGTGGTTTCTCTTTGTCGTCTGAAAAGGAGATGGTAGTTAAATCTACAGACCACAGTTTTTTAAAATGCATTTTCAGTGCAAACTTTCACATTATCTTGCTCTATCAGGAGGTTAAAAGGTGTAAAATGCTGTCATTATATTTTAATATCTTGTATGACTCCAGTGAGGAGTAAGTTATGTAGTAACTTATTGCTCGCATAGCAGAAATAGCACTATAAGATGACTAAAAGATCACCAAAAAAAAAGTATATTATGCATTAATGGTGAGTATCCAGCAGCTGCTTTTGTGGCAGAAATGTAAAAATTACATATACAAATAAATTCTCATTTAACAGCAGATTACAGTCAAGTTGTTACGTATGTTTTTTTTCAGTATTTAGTTCACTGTGTGACTGTGTTTTCTTTAAGAATTACAAATGGTTGGCATAAAAATGGATCAAATATTGAAAAGGAAACACATTTTAAACTGGTTAAACTGGCCCCTTAACCAGCAATGATCATATTGTTTCTCCTTTCTACATGAAGACAATAAGTTACACTTCCATGTGGAGTTGAATCGGGTGCAGGCTGAGTGTTTCGAGGGTGGGGAGGAAGGGGTTAAGGCTGTGCAGTTTATTTTGGGCAGGTGGGTGGAGGCTGTTGGAATGTGCCTGAGGGTGGGTGATAATGTGGCCACTAGGAACCCCAGATCCTCAGCAGAAACCTGGTGTGCCTCTATCAGTGTGCAGCAGTTGGAGCTCTTCAAACTGAGAACTGTTCCGTCTTATGTTCAAGTCATGTCTCGCCAAAATATATTGTGTATAATGCCTCTGGGGGATCACATCAGCAAACGGTTCCTGATCTAGTCCAGCGGGAAAAAACCTCTCCGGGAAAAAACTTTAGGTTGTAAGGAGAAAAAATAACTGGAGAAAACCTTAGGAGAGGAATTCAAAAGACAGATCCCTCTTCTCACATGACAGGGGATTTAATAGGTTAGGGGAAATGGCAGATAGAAAGGTGAAAGGAAAGTTGTGACACAGCGAAATCTATCGGCAGGCTAATAACAGATCCAGTCCTAATGTAGTGAATCTGCTTTAAAGAACATTAGTAATATGAGGCGGTACAGTGAGTCCTTCCTCACAGTTACGTAGGTCCAAGGCGCCGTGTAGGTGAGGAAACAAACCCCACTTTTAGGTGAGGTTTTGCCCCCAGGTTGTGTGTGGCTAAGACGTATCAGCCAACCTGCATTCCTGGTGGATCACCCAGCCACCGACATCTCTCTGAGCTGAAAGGTCAGACTAAATCAAGCCACAAGTTGCTGTCTGTTATGCTGTCTGATTACTCTGTGGTTGAGTGAATTAATCAAAATATTCAAGGCACTTTTCCAACAGTGTCATATCTGCCTGTGGCAGAGCGCTGCCAAATTAAATGAAGGCCATGATTTGTGCAGATATCAAATTATGCCCGCATCATTGGATTATTTTGTAATTGAAACTGATTTGCTTTGCTGGTGGAGTGCCATTTCAACTGGGTTATTTCAGTGATACCAATGCAACCCTCCCCCATACATCTGCCCTTTTAAATATCCATATCAATATCACTCTTTGCATTGCACACTGCATTTTTATTTCCAGGAAACATTCACACTCCTTTTAAAGTTAATGATACAAGCACTGTCCTACAGCCAATAGGCTTGCATGCATCTGTTCCACCAGTCAAAGGCTGGAAAGGTTTGCAATGAAATGTATTTTCTCATCCGCAGTGATATCTAGCCACGCAGATACTGTAGCTGTTTAAACGCCAGGAGGTTTGTAGACCATCCAGAGTATTGGGGGCATTGTTTTGGTAAGAAATGTGAGCTTATAATGTAATTTTCACTGCTTTGAGCACCTTAAACTAAACACATTTACTTCCATTGTATTTGGGAAGCAGAGAAGAGACGGATATCTTAAAACCTCTCAAAGCTACCTGCATTGTTAGATAGATTTCCACAACTAAGAAGACAAAATACGTATATCTTTTCTTTTTTTAATCGTATAAAATTAGGATCTATTGGCAGAAATGGAATATAAAGGTATGTTTTAACTCGTGCGGATGGAGCAGGTCCTTTTCTATGTTGAACCATGTTGTTTCTACAGTAGCAGTACAATAGTAGTTTCTACAGGCTTGGAACTGGCGAGGTTATACACTGCTAGATGCCAGTGACTCCTACACAGTGGTCTTTTAGTCTTCATCTTAAAAAATAAAAATCCCACTATTTCATCTTAGCTGTGTTTGCTCGTCAGCCTACCCTTCCTTGTTGAACATGTCTAGCACTTAGCAGTAATAGCTATCTAAATAAAACTCAAACATTATGAATGTGAAAGATGAAGGGATGAGAAAATTATATTTTTATTCACTTTTTTGTTCACTTTTTTACTTCATTTCACCGTTTGCCAGTAAGTTATTCCGTCCATAAACATGGTAGCTCTTTGACCCCCAGAGCAGCTCTTAATTCACAAAATATTTGTGGACGTACAGTTACAATCTGTTTTCATTAATGTGTTGTCTCTTCAATGCTATGGTATACATTCATATAACTGCCCCACTCCGCTGCGCCCTTTTATAAACAATATCCTCCTCAGTCCAGAAATCATCCAGAGAGCCATGTAGGGCCTTTGAAGTCTCCTCTCCTGTGTCTCTGTCTGCGTTAAACACCAGCAGCTGGGCAGATGGAGCCCAGATGGACAGTAAAGTAGGGATGTCTTTAAAAATTCATGGCACTCACCGTGATCAGGCCGAATGGAGGGGTGATGGCATTAAACATTAAATTGCTCACACACACACACACACTCATTGAGAGTGGGGGGAGGGGCTGTTAGTGACTACAGGAAGTGTAGCACGAATGGGAGCCAATTGGGAGCGACACTTATTGGGATTGCCCGTCAGGTTTCTGCTGATACAGCTGTCTGATAAGTGCTCGCTGGGTTTATATTCCTCTGTAGTTTGGTCCAGGCCTTTTGATCTCCCTTAAGGTTGTATGAATAGGCCAGAGCATGTTGTTTTTGCGTTTTATATGAAGTTGTGCATTTTCACAGCTGTTAAAAACTACTGGAAATCTGCTGGGAGCAGCTGTCCCTCCATGTTTGTTTCTGTGCCCATTCTCTCCACACGCTGGTGATTTTGTCAACCTGTGAACCTCGTGTTTAGATCATGTAATGAATACATTTTAATCCACTGGCCTTTCTGCTGTTAATGAACAACTAATGTCAAACTGTGTTTAAGAATTACCAAGCTGTGTCTTTGCACAACTCTGACTTCACTCAAAAAACATTTTACTTGCACTCTTGGGTCTTTCTCCAATCCGTGTGCTTGGATTTAACTTGTTCTAGAGTACATTAACTCCAGAGCAACTATTTGAACTTACGTAAAAAATCATCTGTAAATCGGTTGTCCCAACTGGAGTCTGCAGGGGTTTAATTAATCAGCACAGGGGAGTTTTGCCTGGAGAATCCTCTGTGTGCAGCGATCTGTGTTTAACAAAAAGAAAACAAGAGGTTAATGGGCCCTGTTCATGTCATGAAAACAAAAGGCTGGAGCAGCATGGGAAGACCTCTGAAAAGGCCCTTTTTAAACACAGATCCCACAATTCTGCCATACGAAGACTCGTCATTACGCCGGCTTTGCTTTTTTCTTACACTGAACCAAACAACGGTGGCATAATGCTGCCCCATTGTGTGACTTTAGATAGCACGGCAGTGGTTCCAGAAGCACTGGAGGCGTGACGTGTAACACAACAGCGTCGGCGTCTGGTTTGACAACTGGGTGTCCCATCCTGCCGCCTCCCTTTTTTACACAGACGTCGGTTTGGCTCTGTTACTGCCAGCCCCACACACACACACAGTGCGGTGTTCGTAAACCGTTTTATGCTGTACGGTGAGGTAGAATAACGGTGCAACATTTCCACATTGAACAGGCTGTATAAAATGGGCTAAAGTCTCCCTGCTGAGTGAAGGAGGAACAGTGCTGGAGGGGAAAGAATAGGTGTGACTGAGGGAACAAAAAAAAAGTCAGTCAGTCAGTTGGCGTTTGGTTTTGAACCACTGCCAAGTAGAGTGTGAAGTACATGCTCGTTCTGACTGTGAGGCACTGCGGAGCATTACAGTCGTGTCCAACGCCTAGCGTGCAGCATGGAGCTGATGTCAGAAACTGTACAGCCATGGGGATTCTGGAAATTGGCAGGGGTTCAATACGGAGGAGGAGAGGGGGGTTGGAGCAGGAATGTAAACAAGGATTGCGTAAAGGCTGAGGCCAGCTCTTTCATCCTGTCTTTCTTCGGCTGAATGTGTTCTGTTGTATAGTATTGATTTAATTTTGGCACGTTCCTTGATTACTTGTGTGGTTACTCCCTCAAGCTTCCTACTGCCTTATGTGTGTGAAGGCCTTCATATAGAATGAGGAAATGATTATTTTGAGCTGGAGAGATTCGCACGTTGTGTTTTCCACATGGCGTGTGAGAAATGTATTTTTGATCTTTTCTTCTCTTCCTTTCTAAAGGAAATATGTGAGTGCTGCTTCAAGTCTTTCCTTCCCTTTTTCACTCCTGATAAAAAAAAACTCTTTACTATGACCTTGGTCTCAGTATTAGCACAGAAATAGATCTGCACTGAAAGGTTGGAGTCGTCAACAAACAAAGACCTAAATGGCCTCTTTTCATACAACAACCCAGTGGATGGCATTCATTTGAACAAAAGCAGTGCGTGTGTGCTGTTGCCTGCAGATGCTTCTGAAAAGATGTGTTCAAAAGATTTCATCTTTGAAAGAATCGGTTAAGAAACAGGTCAAACATGCATATAGATACTCAGCTGCACATTTTCAAGGTCTCGATCCCGTTTGTGCCGTCAACACCTCGAACATTAGGGCACACTTCTATGACATTGTAGCTTAAAAGACCCAATGAGGGCTTTGATCCATAATCTTTGTGCCACATTTGACCCCTGTGACAACAATCTGGTTGCCCCGTCTTGTCTATATGATAATAGCCGACCTCCCTTAATTGTGTGTGCATAGCAGGAGGTCTTATTTGTCAGGGTCTGTTCACGCTACAGATACAAAGAGTGAGTCTTAACTTACATTTCACACCAATATGAACTGTTTCCACTGCAGATGTTTTGACATGTCGTAGCAAAAAAGGCACAGGTGCAACTAATAACAGATAACGGCTGTATATTGACAATATTTACTAGTGTCCAACAGTTTGTTCATTTGTTACCATCACAGATGTTGAGAGCAATGTTTTGAAGTGGGTTTTTTTTTAGTGCTGTATCTCTTGCACAACTCTGCCAGTCGACTATTTAACTGATTGAAAGTTAGAGGCGGGTAAGAAATGAGGAAATGCACCAACAAACCTTTCCTGCTTTTATACATAATAGAATGTATACATGCATCTATACCATATACATCAACGTGTGCAAGAGAGTACAAAGGGATGTGTTGTCAGCTATGCAAATGTTTTCTGAAAAAGGAAGTGTCAGTTATTACTTATGTACTATATATATTTTTTTTTTTATATAGGACAGCTGAAGATAGACAGGAAAAACGAGCTAAAAACAAGAAAAACAAACCAAGCACGGCTCTCTCCTGAACAAGAGACGCCTGACGAGGCGACCGAGGATGAGGATCCGCCCATCACAGCACCACAGCACGAAGTGGCCCCACATCAAGAGCGACATCTGTGCTACCATCGAAAAACATGTTTTATTAGTCTTGAAGCATACAAATGCATGTTGGTGAGGAACAGTGAGTGGGAACTAGGGGTTTCTTAAGTCAAACTGCAGCCCTTCCAGCTATTGATTAGGGTGGCCAACGTGGAGTCTGCTGAGCCACGTGGCCAGATATCTGCCCTCCGTTGGGGCTGGGTGTGCCAGATATGTGTTTAAGGCCACAGTTGTCAACCATTACTCTCATTGCCCTGCCCTATCCATTTCTCTGATTGACGGTGCAAACACACTGTAAAGGGGCAGCACTGTAGCACAATGCACCTTGTTAGCCTTCCTGTGCCGGATTAAATATCTCCCACATGTCTTTGCCCTGTTTGTATACAAGCAGTGTTACAGACTGTCCCCTGAACCTTCTGCAACCCCTCTATCTCTGTCGTCATCTCTATGCCTTCAGACGCAAACATTATCACTGCATCTGCACTGGCGCTGAATACCTTCAGCTTTCACACAGAACGCTCATTAGATTATTATCTAGGTCAGACTTGCCTTGCACGAGAAGTACCAAATAACTAATATACTGTTTGCTGTATCAGTTATTTAGTTGCTCTCTTACGACACCGTCGGTTTTATAATCTATAATTGCTGTTACACCCATTTCCCCTCCTTCAGTCTGTACAGCTTTGCCCTGCCCAGTTTGGGCATCCATCATCATGATACTACTCATTAGCAGTGCGGTTAGAACAGATTCCTCTCAAGGGCCCTGGGAAAGCTGGCTGCTATTTCTGATTCTTATCCAAATCTGCAAGCAGTGGCAGCTGACAGTGGAAGGCAGGAATGGAGTGCATGTAAGCGTGGGATAGTGCTCATTCTGGCTTCATGTCCTGTCTTCATCAACTGGTTTTCACCTTTTTCTCATGTCAGCAGGGCATACTGTATATCCAATTATATCCCACAGAAGCTGAGCATAAAAATCCTTTGCCAAAGCACTGCAGACTGAAGCCTCACTTACAACTTCTCACACCATAAAGAAACCCTGTCCTCAAAGATTATTGGATTTCTGACACATCATTGAATTTCCAGAGGTGTTTTCCAGCATAAGAAAATCAAGGTGACTGGAAATTAAATGGTTTATAGCTAAATATGTTTTAGAAATTGATGTTTTCAGTATTAACTGGGTTTTGGAAACCAAACTGAGAAACCTAATTAGCAAACCCACATCATGTAGATCATGTACGTGCTGTGTCTTAGGCCAAGGAAACGCCTCTGAAAACTTCAGGTGAATGTTGAGCTGTGAAGAATGGATGGCTACAGGGTATTTATAAATGACTGTTGCTTGGTGCTGTGCCACAGTTCACACACAGAAGTATTTGGTTTTACTCAAAAGCTATTCAAACTGCCTGTGTGTCATTCTCATTGTCTCTTTCCCGAACTTGTTTATGGCTCGCTTCCATTTTGAGGGCAAATGTGACTGCGGCAGATAAAGTGAGATCAGATACAATCATTCACAGCGGCTGTCGGCTCCCCGTCCTCTCTGTCGATGGGAGTTGGATTTTTACGAGGTCAGCCTGGTCAGTTAGGATTATGATGTGTTTGCTCCTGCCTGTCAATAAAACGGCGTTCGATGCATCTGCAGTCGGACAGCTCTATTGTTGCTGTTAATTGTGTGCATGTGGGGGGATGGGGAAGGGCAGGGCGGGGAGCAGAGGACACAAAGATGGATTCATTATAAATGTCAGTTTACAAAGACATTTCAGTGCAGTTTCTGTCACGCTGCTGTCAGCTCTGCTCGCTGACTGGATTAAGTTATTTTCCAAATGAACACAAGAAGCACAGGGAAGCAATTTCATTTCACACCGGCGAAGTAAAGAGTGGTGGCTAATTTCCCATTGTATTTAAAGTGTTCAAATGTTATTTTAGCCTTTTTTTCTAGATGTAAAGAAAGTACTCTGATGCTTTTACGCTGTAAGATCTCAGGCGGCCATGCAAGAACACATACTAGGCGTTATTTTGTGATAAAATGTTATTGGTTTAGCTTTATTTGGGGGGGGGGGGGCTT
>NW_023339674.1:9377970-9380396 GCF_004916995.1 Morone saxatilis | reverse complement strand
GGGGGGGGGGGGGGGGCTCTTGACAGCCTCCTAAGCAGAAGTGGTGTGACATAGCTTTTCATCAAAGAAGGGTGTGTACGTATAACAGAAATTTGATTGTTGGCTTGCATGCTTACTTTCACTGTCTTGTGGTTGCAGTACATTCTGGCCTATTTTCTCTAACTGTGTGGGTACAGTGATTGACAACAAAGCAAGGAGATGTCACAGTTCTTCTCACATTGTTCGATTGACAGGCGATATCTGGAAAGTGTCGTGCAGACAGCGGCAAAACAGAAGCTCGAACAACAAAGAGAAGGAAAAACAAGAACATGACTTGTTACGTCAAGAATCTTGATTGAGAGTTCAAGCAGAACAAACTGATTAAGATTAATAAGTTGCCTGTCATTTTAACATCAGGTTTTGTCATCCAGTCCGTGTCAGGCTGGAAGCTGGTTCAGTCAGATTCAGTACTCGCTCTACAAGGAAATAAAGACCTGCTTTAGATGTGTGTTTTGATTTGTTTTTAAAGATGTTCCAGTCTGTAAAAGTAAATTTGTCACAAGGGATTTCTGTTCTCCAGCTCTGTTGGGCTCATCAGGCTCAGTAATACCTGTAAGTTGGTTATAATTCATAAAATAAGGGTCCAAAATAGAACAAATATGGCTTCTCCTCTGTACATTAGTACACCACGCTGTGTTTTATACATCAGCCTGTTACTCTGCCTTGTGACTTTGCAGCTTTCTATGAAAAAATAAGAAATTGTGACTTTAGTATTTTGTGCCTGAAATAGTGAAGCAGAATCCGGGCCGTGTTAACTGCTCTGCCAGTTCTGTTCATGAGCTTACTGTGATGAAGGTAATCAGATTCAATAGTCAGAGTATAGACTTCAGTGCAGTAAAAACTGAATTATGAGTCCACTCAGTGAAATTCCTTCTGTACACAGAAGAAACTGTGTTTTTACTGAAGCCAAAGCTGGAGAACCAGGATTAGATTTAGCTTTGACCTCTCAGTGAGCTTTTTCACCTTGAATATCCCCTTCTTGGACTTTAAATAGAGCTTGAATCTCCTTACAAAAATGGTGCATAACAGTACAGCAAACAAAACAAAAAAATACAGAAAACTCACTTGTTGTTTTGGGACCCAAGAAAATATTTATCCATTTCTGGTTAGACTGCTGTGACCTCTGACCTCTGTGCTTTTGGGTTATTTGTAATCCTATGCTAGAAAAGCAGGTTTATTCTGGTTGAAATTCAAGTCTCTTTACTTTGGGACAATAAAACATCCTCTGGTGTGACCTTTAAGTGAACGATTACAGGACAGGAGTAAATAACAACCAGCGTCATGTGTTCCTTGTTCACTCATTCATATTCATCACGTGATAAACACCTGACAGTTCACGTTTATTAACCACCAAATCATTTCCCTGTCCCCACTGACATTCTGTTGCGTTATGTAGATGAACTTTTATACATCTTTCTTCCCAGGAACAACCGCAGCAGAGCATTGCATTGTGGGATTAAAGTAATGTTCATGCTTTGACCACGATATTTTCTCTGTGGGAATACTGATGGATGTTGTGCTGGTGGTTGTGTTTGCTTTGGTACATTAATGACACTCATAAAAGGGCTTTGGTCTGGAACAATGCAGTGTTTGAATATGGCTGATCATGTGTTCATGAGCCGTATCAAGACCCCCGCCCTCAACCCCTCTCCCAGCTAGCCATACATTCCCTTCCCCCCATCATCATGTTTATAAATGTGTGAGTGTGTGTTTACATTTTAGGCTCTTTTCCACCACTCACCATTTTCTCTCTTTTTCTTTTTTTTTATACAGCAGTTATTCCACTTCAGCAGAGTTAATCTGATATAGACGTGTTTTTAAAAGTGTTACAGCAAACCGTACAGAAGTGAGACAGCAGCATTTTCCCATTCAAGTCAGTCAGGGCGATAGGTAGAAAACAAGTTCATACTAATCTCTCTCATGAGAAGAAACAACTCAAGGTCTTAGATTAATATGTAGTTGTGAAACTGGTCCTCCAACATTTGGTTAAAGGGTATTTAGTCTCAGTAAACCCGGTTTCTGCTGTGTACACCCAAAGGAAGAGTACTTACATTAATACACATTAAGTAAATGAAAAATACCTCTTATAATTTGACTATATATATAGTCAACCTTCAGTAATTTAAACAATACGCAGCTATAAACAGCCTAAATAAGGAGAAGGGAGCTCATCATATGGAGGATATATTATTGAACTTGCACAGATCAACTTTGACCCCTTGTGTGTTTGTGTGTGTACATGTTTGTGTGTCAGCCTCACCTCGAGGTGATTGGCAGGTGTAAGGGAGCATGTAGACGATACCCCGATCTCCTCTCAGTTTTGGTTTTCAGTTGCAAAGCATCTATTATGTGCTATGTGACACTTGTGTGCTGCTGGCTCGCTAACT
>NW_023339674.1:9377278-9377919 GCF_004916995.1 Morone saxatilis | reverse complement strand
ACACACACACACACCCACCCCTCTTACAGTATTACCTACCACCACCAACCACTGCTTTGATGGCTGCAAAGCAACAGGCTGCTCTTTGGTTACTGATTATTTGCTGTATAAAACCACTTTATTCTCTGAGAAGGCCTGTTTATAATTTATCTGCAGCCCGGCTGTCGCTGACCTACATACACAGACAGTTGAACACTAAATACTTGTTCAAATATGGCTGACAAATACTTCAGCAGCTAACCAGACAGCATTTGGTCACCAGAACAATCTTCTAGTAGTCTGCTACGACAAAACATCTGTGTCATCTGTAATCGCCGCTCCTTTTTCTCCATTACTGGTTTTAAAGTGTGGGGAAAAGTTGCAGAGAGCAGAGAGAGTTGCATTTTAGGCCTATTAAATGATCTGGAAGTGTGCCTTCAGGTCGTCTAGTCAGCTATGCTGTTTTTAATGGGCTTTTTCCTTTCAGGGCATTTGGTGATGGGGCGTGAACTGACTCCCAGCGTTACCAGTTGGCCCAGTTTTTAGTCGTTTATCTAGTTTCTTGTCGTTTATCTGAATAGCAGAGCTTTAATCCAGGAGGGGCCCCTGCTCCAGTGCACATACTATAGACATGACAACCTATGTAAGCCTGCAATAACCAC
>NW_023339674.1:9373010-9377223 GCF_004916995.1 Morone saxatilis | reverse complement strand
GTGTGTGTGTGTGTGTAGTGGAGGCATGGTACATGGAGCTGAGAGACACTGAGCGGGAAACGTGAGGGACAAATGGAGAGAAAGGTAGAAGGTGTGTAAAGGCCAGAGATCGACAGATACAAAGAGACAAAGAGGAAAAACAGAGAGAGAGATAGGCAGACTGCAAGAAAATGTATACTGGGGGGTGAGGGGTGGCAGTGGTCTTACTGGTTGGACAGGATCCTGATTGCAGAAGCCTCCAACTTCAGTCCTATAGCAGCTATTGCTCTCCTTAATGCAGCTGGTCCATTACTGGCGTCTGTCCGAGCCGCAGGTTGACATGTTTTAAAGTGAATATATTGTATAAAGAGTGATGTGTACATTTGCAGCCACTGGACAAACGCTGTTCAGTGCATTTTAATTCATTGTCCTTCTTTTTTAAAAAGCATAGAGCCTGTTATTTTCTACAAGTTCCTTCATTTCTCATGATGGTGTTTGATTAAGATGTACTCATCAGGGATTATGTTTACACAGACGTTGCTCTAAATGAGACAAACTGCTTTCATAGGCAGCTTGCAGAACTCTTGTAATATGTATTTTCCTTTACTTGCTACAGAGCACAGCCTGCTACCAGTATTTAACTCCACACCCAACCTTTCTGTCATGGTGCTAACATGATTTACCTTTTAGCACGTTTCATTCATGCTGTTCTCTTCACAGCTATACACGTGAAGAGATTTAGATGACAGAGCATGCATTATTTAACACGCTGATTGCGGTAGGTGTCTGCTATTGCAGCGGAAATTGCTTTACAGTCACGATTAGGACTTAAATCCTCTCCAGGAATTTGATTGGAACCATTTTCATTTGTTTATGCTACTCTGAGTGTACACTTATTCAGGCTGAGGTAACTAGAATTATATTTAAAAGGTGTGTATTGTATTAATTAGAATAATTTAAGAATATTGCAGTTCATGCACATTAGTCTTATCGGATTGTATGAAGCTGTGAAGGCTAAAATCACGTTGCTTAACAAATTGTAACAAATTGTAATAAATTGTTCTATAAATAATGTTCATCAGTAGGGATCTCTGTGTCCTAAATACTGTAATTTATCCCAGATCTTTTTAGGTTGAACCTTCAAAAGTACAATTCAGTGTTAGAAACATGGCGGCAGACGCAAACAGAAAGTAACAGCTGCAATAATTTAGATTATTAGCTACATGTTCATGGATACAAGCGGGATACCGTGTCCATGTTAACAGCAAATACTGAATGAGACTTGAAACTGGATATGTATTGGTAAGAGGGATACTGTGAGCGTGTTAACACAGTTCACACTTCACTGTAGACCTCAAGCTCCTATAGTTGGCAGGGAAACAGTGAAACTAATCAACACACTGTCTTTCAACAGTGTAACACTGCAGTTACATGTCTTTAAATTGCTGTAAATGAACAATGATCGACTGACAATCTCAGTTCTAGTAGTTTTTGTGTTGTTTATGCTGTTAGTTTGTGTCATAAAATAAAAACGTGTGTTAGTTCAGAATTTAAAACGTATTATTTTATGTTTCACTCACTAGAATACTTGTATTAAAAATGTGTGAGCAGCACATCTGGAGCACTGGAGGGACTCTGCGATCTGAGTGTTAGCCCTCTTGTTTCCATGTGACAGCGCTCCCACCGCGCCACTAGGCAAATATTTGTTTGTGTGATCAGGAGAGAGAGAGAGAGAGGGAGAGGGAGAGGGCAACATAACAGCACGTGGGGGGTAATGGGAGCGTTTGGGGCGGGGGGCGGCGCGGGGGGGGGGGGGGGAGTAATTTCAAAGATTTATGGTGCGGCACTTCACGAAATGCATGCATCCTGTAATTAAAACTCCCCCTTGCCTCCAGCAGGCCTGTACATTAGCCGGCATCCCCCCACAGCACCATCCACCTCAACCCTCTTCAGTCTCTCCACCCCTCTGTTCCCCCTTCACCCACTACATAATAAGATCTGATGGCAGCTTGGTGTCACTAATGAGGGCTGAATGCCACAATGAGGGACAGTCTGTTTGTGGTTAGAGGCCACTACTGTCACCATCATACCAGACTTCAGCTGGACGAGCCTTTCATTCTCTCTGGCCGAGCGCTTAAAGCTAACACTGAAATATTTACTGACTGTTTGGGAAGTTATTGACGTGGCGGCGGAGGTTAGCTAGTAAGTTGGGATTAATCTCCGTATGTCAGATTTTAGTGTAATGTCAAATGAGCTCGCAGTTTCTTCGATTAGACTCACACATACTTGAAATTATTTAAAATAAAGAATGTATCTGAAACAAGTAGTCAATAAATCAATGAGGTGATGGACAGATAATTGATCAACAATTATTTTTCAGTCCTGTTAAAAGTAAAAAGGTCGAACATCTGGCTCCAGATTCTCCAGTGAGGATTTGTTGCTTTTTTCTGTTTTTATAAAATGAATAATTTTTGATTTTGACTTTTGATGAGCTTGGTCTCTTAGAAACTGTAATGGGCTCTTTTCTATAGACCAAAGGAATAATCAAAGACATAATCAGCAGACTAATTAATAATGAAAATAGTCACAAGTTATGCCCTAATATAAGTCTTTTTGTATGCTGAGCTGCACATATTAACAGTTTTTCGGTGTTGGACATTTGTACATCAGACTCTCTCTCTCTTTAGTCTGTAACGTATCAGAAAAGAGTAAAGAAAATGACTTCCCTGAAGCCCCGGATGATCTCTTCAGGTTGTTTGGTTTGTCCGACCAATAGTCCAAAACCCAAAGATATTCAATGTACTGTCAAAAACAAGCAGCAACCCCTTAAAATTGAGAAGCTGAGACCAGAGAATATTTGTCATTAACCAATTCTGAACACTGATTAGTTTTCTATTAAACAGTTAATGGCCTCAGGGTTGGTTGTGGTTTGGTTTGCAATCTGAGGGTTGCCGTGTCTGTGTAGTAATAACACTTTGTTTGATGGTGGTTGTACACTGTGTGTCATTTTCAAGAACAAGATTATGAAACATGTAGATACTGCGTGTGGCGTGGTATGTGTCAAGACCTTTTTCTTTTTACCCAATCAAGGCTGGTTAGATATAACTGTGTGAACCCAGCTGAAGAGTCAAGATACAGAAGCTGTATCACTGCTTCACTCACCTCTGAGAGAGCATCAAGTGTGGGGACACAAAAATAGAAAGACCTCCAATATATATAGATATTTCACTATCACACTGGCAAACTAGGCTGGAAAAACAACCACGCACTCAATGGCCTCACTGTACTCCCCCAGAGCGGGCGCCCCAACTTTTACTGCTAACTTTCACCAAACTTTCCAGAGCCCGGGGCCCCGCTATGAGCTGGAGCCCACATGAGGTTCTCATCAAGCCCGACTGGTCTTTTACATTTCTTTAAGTTCTCTCTGCCATCTCCTCTCATGATCAGAGGGCAACTGATTGGTTTCTCATGACAGGTCTTTAGCGTTGAATGTCTGTGTCGTCGTTTTATAGAAGTGACCAGGTTTTTATGTTTTTGTTTACACAGCGTGGTCATCTTGTTGTCAGACATTCTGGCACGGGTTGTTCCAGTAACAGTGGGAGCATTGAGGACATTTTCTGACCACTATTCGATGCATCATTACTGATTCAGATGTTTGTTTTTGTGACAGCAGAGCTCTTCTGTGCTCTTTTGTTGTTGTTAGATATAAAATCATTACTTGTTGCTTCATCTGTCTCTCTCCTCTTCCTCTCCACAGCTTTATGAACTGGATAGAGACCCAAAGAGAAAAGAGTTTCTGGATGACCTCTTCAGCTTCATGCAAAAAAGAGGTATGTAGCTCTGTATGTGTGTGTGTGTGTGTGTGTGTGGGAGCAAATGGGATGCACTGATGTCGCGTTACACACAATCATCAAAATAAAACCTACATCCATTCTTATCTTGCCCTATTACATCTCCAGCCTGCGTCATAGAGAGACTCTTAATAGTTGGATATATAGAGAGAGATGATCTCCCCCCTCCCCCTCTCGTCTCTCTGTCTGACATACGACACAGCGCCGTCTACTCATCTTTCACTCACATGGGTGGGGTCTTTATTCATTTCAGAGATGATTGCTTTATAGTTGCGTAGCCCCTTTGCCGTTCCCAGGCTATAACGAGAAGGAACATGTCGTATCAATGCCTGGGAATGGATTAGTTTACCTTCCCATCCTGCTGCCTGCCAACACACACACAC
>NW_023339674.1:9372717-9372910 GCF_004916995.1 Morone saxatilis | reverse complement strand
GCAGACATCAGACATGTGCTCACAACTGAAAAACCAGTACTAGATGTTTACAATGTCAGAGCCACGGGCAATGGGGCGGATCTGACGAGTCCACTCTGAGAATCTGAGAGCGCCATCTGCAGGTCGTACCGATAACTGGATGGGGAATAGATGGATGGATCATATTTTGTGTCAAACTAATTGTGTTTGGGAT
>NW_023339674.1:9372375-9372687 GCF_004916995.1 Morone saxatilis | reverse complement strand
ACTTTGTGTTTAAATGAATATAATTTAATGAAAAGATTAATGAACGGTTTGATTTTCCGTGCTGGGGAAAAAAGGGAATTTGTCACAGATTAATACCAAACTGTAGGTATTGATTAGGTCTTGTCCCAAGGCATTTTGTCTCATACTCCATATGTCATTAACACTCATAACATATCTAGTTTGAAGACAAGAACACCCTGGTCAGGTTAAGTAATGTCAGCCAGTGTGAGACACATTTAAACCAGAGATCTCAAACTCATATCGTTATCTCATAGGAGAACTACAAGTATATTCTGAAAATATTTCCATTAA
>NW_023339674.1:9362292-9372355 GCF_004916995.1 Morone saxatilis | reverse complement strand
ATTTTATATAATCTTTGTTGTTCGCAGCCAAACAACAAATGAAGGACTGAAACCTGCTCTCTTCTTATCAACAGTTTGCTCACATTTGTTGACACTTTAACATTAATGTTTAAATATTTATATGAAAGGGTAGTTTAAATTGATATAAAACAACTCTAAAGGTCAAGGGCTGGATAATACTATATTTTATAGGCCGGACGGAGGATGGATGAATGGACCAGCAGTTTGAGAGCCCTGTGAAAACTCTAAATGTTTAAATTATTGTTATTCTGTCTGGTTAACGAAAAACAACCATCAAAATATAATTATATCACACAATTCTTCTCCAGTACACCATGCTTTATTGCCCAAATGTGTTTGTGTATCTCGTCCTCATTAGAGAGGTGTCTAAAGTTGTTTACTTCGACAATCCATCAATCCATTACATGACTGAATTTAGATAAACTGGCATTGAAGCTCACACTGGTCTCAAAGATCCTCCATCCTTCCTGCCGTGGTTAAAGCTGAATGAATTATTATTATATGTTATTATACCTCAGCACCATCATTCTGAGTCATCTTGAAGTCTGTAATTGGCTGGTAAAATGGTTAAAGCGCCCTCTAAACGTCCATCTGCCTGTACTGTACTGTAACATATGTCAAACCTCAAAGATTCCCAGCAAGGGAAGATGTTTCTGTTGACATGAAAAGAAGTTTCCATGACAGTGTTTTGTTTTTTTTGTCTCTTTGTTGACTGTTTCCCTCCGTGTGTGTTATTCCAGGAACCCCAGTGAACCGTATTCCCATCATGGCCAAGCAGGTCCTAGATCTGTACATGCTCTACAGGCTGGTGACAGAGAAGGGCGGCCTGGTGGAGGTCATCAACAAGAAACTGTGGAGGGAGATCACCAAAGGACTCAACCTGCCTACCTCAATCACCAGTGCAGCCTTCACCCTCCGCACACAGTCCGTACACACACACACACACACACACACACACAGAACACAACTTATAAGTAGCTCATGTATTGGACAGCTTTGGTTACTGTAATCTTTCCAGCCACAACTCTCTATACCCATAATCCTTTTGTTCTGCTCGGTGTTTCAAGCGTGTGGCGCTGCTGGCTTTCAGATGTCAACATCCATTCGTTTTACCAACTAGGTCACCCTAACCCTTATGAGAATGCAATTTTAAATATGTCACTTTGAGTTATTGTCCATCACTTAATATCTTGTATGATTAAGAGCTGTGTTTTTATTTTAGAGCTAATTAATTCACTGTAGCCTGTGATCTAATAACACTTATGAGGTGTTTGAAAGGGTCCTTTTGGAAATGTGGTACTTCCATAACATTTGGGCATTTATGACAGACAAATTAGTAAACAGTCAAAGCAGCAGACACTGACATATGTAGACTTTTAGTCCCTAGTATAGGTGAAACCTTAAAAACAATAGATCAAACCCTATCTTTCATTAGACCGACACAATGGACTCCAGCTCCTCCAGAGCTACACTAGACATTATACAGCTGTTTTCACATGCTGATCAATCGTCCTCATGATGAGAAATCTGATGTGTGAAAAAGCTGAAGTTTTATGAATTAACTGACATTTTCAGCAGCACATAAATACATTATTGTGTTCTTTCCAGATACATGAAGTACCTGTACCCATATGAATGTGATAAGAGGGGTCTGAGCAACCCCAACGAGCTCCAGGCAGCCATCGACAGTAACCGGCGGGAGGGCCGACGACAGAGCTTCGGCAGCTCCCTCTTCACCTACTCGCCCAACGGGACGCCCACAATGCTCTCGTCGCCGAAGCTTTCCGCTCCAAGTGTGGGCCTGCCGGTGAGCACCAACGGGTCCTCGCTGACCCCCATCCAGAAGATCAAGAAAGGTAGGATTTGTGTATTATGCTGCACTCACGTCACATGGGATTAACTGAAGCTTAAAAGAGGTCATTAGAACATTTAATGACTGATTTTAGTTTCTCAAGTAGATGGGTTAGTCGCGACACTACAATAGACCCTTTTCACAGCAGCCTTTTTGACATGAAATAGTAGGGTAAACACAGGTGTTATAAACAATGATACTAATTAAGGTTTGTTCCATTTAGGTCAAACAGAGTCAGGGTGCTCCTATTGTGCATGCTGGTTCACTGGTAACACCTGTGTTTACCCTACTATTTCATGTCCAAAAATGCTGCTGTTGAAAAAGGTCTATTGAAAATTGCAAAGACAATCATTCAAATCTGCCTTTATCATTAAGAAATGAATATATCAATCCTAGTACCAGTACCAACTTTGTGTTTGCAGCAGAATAAGTGCACACATTATTTCCTCAAGTAGAAGTACTGATTCAACTTCTTTACTCAAGTAGTTAACTGAAACTTCAAATAGGGTCGAGTCTCCCTCTCTTGCCTGTTTCTTCTCATTACGTCTTTTTCATCTTGTTACGTCTGTCATGTGTGATATAGAAAAAGAAGAACAAGATACTTTATTAATCCCCAATGGGGAAATTCTTTTTTCACTCTGTTTACACACACAAAATACCATCATGTACTCACACTTAGGTTTACAGACATGCAAATGTGGAGAGATGGTAGACCGTCTGATAGACCGTCACATAGCACAGATATCTGTGTTAAAAGTTGTCAGATGAATAAATACTGAAATCACCTTCACCTCTGTATTTACTACCAGAAAGCAGATATTGCAGATGCTTATTTTTTTAGTTTGATTTGCTTCCTCTCTAAGCAGTAACGTAGTGTGCATCTTAAAAACCAGCTGTTTTTCTGTCAGTGTGGTCAGGGGAGGAACATAATATATATCCTGCCTGGATAACTCATCATATTCAGCTGAGTGTGCTTGACTTAAGTTCCTCTCCCTCTCTGTGGTATCCGGTCAGAAGAGGATGGAGGCCAGTCGCTGCCGGGAATCGGAAGGGCTCGTCTGCCAGTGGGAGCATTCGCGGGTCACTCCGTGGTGGCTGTGCAAGCAGCGGCGGCTCAGGCAGCGATGGCTCAGGTGGCGGCTCTAGAGCAGCTGAGGGACAAACTGGAGGCTGGCGAGCCACCGGAGAAGAAGATGGCACTGCCGGCTGAGGACCACCACCGACTACTGCAGAGAGCGCTGCAACACAACCTGCTGGCCATGACCGCTCAGATACCCATGAACATCCGCATCAATAACCAAGGTACTGAACACACTGTTTCACACTGTCTCATATATTCAGCTAACACGAAAAAAGCAAAGCTACCAGTCAGACGTGATTTTAAAGGGCTGATGTGTCACTACACTGATGCAAAATGAAAGTGTAATTTCCAATTCTATGATCTCTGATTACTGATGAAACCACACTATCCTGTCTTGATAAAAGCAAATCTAATCTCCGGTCCGACAGTTAATATTAATATTAATCTCCATGTTAAATTCAATAAAGTTAATACTCTGCCATTTATTTCTGTCTGAGTGACGGCTTGCAGCAGATAGGATCAGGATCATTTGGTTCAACAGACATCAATATATGCATATTATCGACATAAAATAAATTGATAACATCTGGTGATGAATGAAATTGCCATAATGTAATAATAATAGAAGAGGCTGTGTCGTGTTGTCTTGAGGAATTTGAAAATCAGACAAGGAAATGTTACCAGAACAGTCATATTACTACATATAATAGTCTATGTTACTGCTGTGGGAATTATTGTGGATTTCACTCATTGTTACACTTCCTGGCAGTTAGTATCTCAAGACATTCTTGCCATCTCACCACAAACCACAGCGCCAAACAGTGAGGAAGCAGGCCTATATGCTGACCTGAATAACTTATAGAAACAGATGCATGCATGCACACAGAACATGTGTGTTTTTGTCTTGTCTGGGGATTCCCTTCTTTGATCGTATAGCAAGGTTATCTGATAGAACAACGCAAACTGTTTCTCAGTACTGATAATACAGGTGACTTCAGAGAAATGTTGAATTGGACAGTTTCGGAAAGTCGTTTGCGTTGTGAGGGAATATAGCCTTCTGAATTTGTTGTGTACATGATTGGGTCTTCTTAACACATCTCTGCCCTGTGGGTGTCTTCCTTACAGAAGGCAGGCAGGACTCTGCCCTGAACCTCACCACCAATGGCACAAGCAGCATCAGCATGTCGGTTGAGCTCAATGGAGTGGTGTACACTGGTGAGTATCGCTGTCGTGTGGAACAGGAAGTCCAGCTGATCACTTCCTTTCATGTTTAATGTCTCTCTGAGAGTAAGATGAGAACATCGACTCTCACATGACTGCGTGTTGAGGAAACAGAAGGAAACAGCTGGCCTCGCTCACTCTAAAGTTAAGAAATCTGCCTACCAACAGCTCGACAATCACTAATTAATGTGTTGTTTAAAGGTCCAGTGTGTAACATTTAGGAGGATCTATTGACGGAAATTGAATATAGTATGTTTTCATGAGTGTATAATCACCTGAATATAGGTGTTTTTTGTGACCTTAGAATGAGCTGTTTTAATCTTCACCTTCCATGATGTCTGCTATGTTGAACCACCATGTTTCTACAGTAGCCCAGAAGGGACAAACAAAGCTCTAGACAGAGACGTTTATTCACACATCTTGCGGCCACCGTAGATTCTCCCTAGTGCCTGGAAGAGGAGGGTGAAGCAACAGACTCACGATCTGCAACTACACAGCTAGATGCCACTAAACCCTACACACTGGACCTTTAATCTGAACTCAGTCTGACCTCCCAGAACCTCGCTGTCACAGTATTATTGATGCATCTGGTACCATCAAGAGCAAACAACCATAATTCCTATAATATTAAATAACTTTAATGAGAGCCAAGCTACTCTGTTTCCCCCTTTCTTCCAGCCTTTATTGTACTCTAGTCTAATCTCCTCCTACAAACAGACTTTGTATTCTAACCTTCGTTTCTGGGTTTTTCATATCTTTTTCTCTCTAGGCGTTCTTTTTGCTCAGGCAGCAGCAGGGTCGGCCTTGTCCGGTGCATCTGGATCGTCCGCCTCCAACAAGACGGTCAGCGGTCGTGTCGCTTCACAGCAGCAACAGAACACACCTACCTCAACCTCAACCTCCAGCAACTCATTGTCTTAACAAACCCCCGGCCTTTCCCCTTTGTTTTATTTTTTTTGTTTTGTTTTTTTATTACCACGCTAAGTAAAGCCAAAAATCAACCTCATTTTCTACATAATCTATGCCAAAAAGAGAAGAACCATAAACTGTACAGAAAGACACAAACTGAAACTCACATCACTTGAAGTACACTATCTCAGGTTTTCTCTCACCAACTCACCTCTTTTGTTCTTCATAGCCAAAATAATTTCGGAAAAAAAAAAGAAAAATATATATATATCCCAACTGAGAGCCAGTATATGCTAAACAAATATGTATGCACAACCTGTGAATTATTTATTTCTGCATAAATGTACAGATTAACGGAGAACAAAAGAGAAGGTAATAACTAGGAAGGGTAATGCACTGTTTACACACACAAACACAGCTACTGATTGACAGCGATGTTTTATCCTCTAGGGGAGAGATTTTTTTTATTTTATTTTATCTTTTCATTGTCATTATTATCATTATTGTTATTCTCTTTATTGTGTTTTATCATTTAAATCTTTAACAATCCTCTCACTGCAGGAAAAAAAAATCTATATATTTAGAATTCTATAAAAAAAAAAAGTAAATATGAATATCCTCTATTTTTAATCAGAAAAGCTTTAAAAGGTATATGTTGTTTCTTCAGGGCATATAACAAAGTACCGTTGTGACCTCATTTTGTGTAAAACCGTATAACCTTATTCACATGGCAGCCATTTTGGATCTCTGTGTGGAAGAGCGAGCCCGATGCAGGTCTGCACTCCTGTCGTGTGCCCAGATACACTTCATATCAATGCCACTGATTCTCCAGCGAAACAGAAACCTAAAACTAACTGGATCTCAAGAATCTGCAAGGATATTGGTTCACTTTTTTAATATATTTAGTCCATTATTGATCGCTACCAGAGTCTAGGGAGTAGCTAATTAACTACAAAGCTGACATCCCTGCAAAATTCAAACTATTTGGCTCTAAAATGAAATGTTTGTTGACATGAGGCCAGTTCAATGCATATCTATATCAATCATGCAGGTAATTTGTCAAGCTTAGTGATCAAAATGGCTGTTTGTATGAGTAAGGTCAGTTGCGCAGGTGGAAAAATGAACTAAAGCCTTTTCTTGTCGGGTTTCTTTCCCCCCCTCGCTGCGCCCCAACAGGCTGGACTTTCTGAACCTCAGCAGCGTCCGCAACCGACTGTTTCCTGTTGTGGATAATACACGTTTTTCGATAGTTCTCAGGTGTCCGTCTGCTCATCGTTTTGTACAATATCTTGACAGAGCAATGCTTTTCGACATCTTTCTCTGTTGAAAGATACAATTTTTATCCTTTTTCTAACTTGGCCTTCTTGTGGAGTGATTGTCTTACGGTCTGATGCATGCCCGTATTTGTAAGATAAAGCCCTTCAGCGATCAGGAGTGAAGCAGGAAAACTTTGATTTTCCTGTCTTAGATTCACAGGAGTCGTGTATCCACTAAAACCTTGTCATTGTGGAGACACTCACATGGACAATCAGGTGTCAGGTGACGCTATCCGAGCTTCTGAAGAAACTTACCCTGACAGTTGTTTCAGCTCATATCTGACATTTTGTTTTTTTGTATTATAGATTACAGATGTTTTTATTTTTTGTTTGAGCTTTGTGTTTTTGCATGACTTAGTGCTTCTTCTGATCCAAGTGCTTCTTATTCTGTGCTGTGACGAGGACAGGGTCTCCCTGAGACTAGCTTTTTCTTCTGTCCAGGACGTAACAGAGAATGTCTTGTGATCCTCTGACTGTTTTTTTTAGATGTTGCTTAATTGGGGCTTTTTGACAATGTTAGCTCAGAGGTAATCGTAGCTGTGGCTTGTGTCTTATTGTTTGTACGGGCATTCGCTGCAGTTAGATTTATAAAAAAAAAAAAAGAAGTGAAATCAGCCGTGGTGGAGATACCATATCATTCATAAGTAGTTGCATCTCTGCATTTTGAAGTAGATCAATCATTCAGCTTTTTGAACTTTAACCTGTGTTACCTCTCTGGACTGTCGGCGGTTAAAGATTGTTACTCAAACCCCCCGCACACACCCCCCCACAAGGGCGTCGGCTCTTGTGGGCCCGGCGGACACCGCAAGACCCGCCGCCACTACACACACACACACACGCAACACAGCAGTCCGTTGTCCTTGCCACTGGAGTTTAGGAAGTAAATCAGGCTTTGTATGTGGGTTCTGTTCTGAGGCCTTAACACAGCATGAGATGACCAGAGAGCGAGCAGTACCTCCGTCTAATCAGTTTTTACTGTTCCAGTCAAATATCACCAGATGGCTGTCGTGGCTTTGATTCTGGACTCGCTTCTCTGTGGGAAATCACCACCAGCTGCTACACAAACACCGGTCAGTTCTGAAATGTAGTTTTTATTCTCAGTCAGCCAACAACTCTCATTCAAAGATACATACTATCCTAGAAAAGAAAGGCTTTATTTGGATATTTTAAAGACAGAGACATTGGTTGATTTAACTCTCAGTGAAGCAGAAAACCACGGTGACAAATGAGGATGAGGTGAGGAATATCTACTTAAAATATGAATTATAATGTATTTGTCTAGCTGTGAAGCAGATAATAAGTTTGTAACTCACTCACAAACCAACTAACCCATGTTTAGCAGGCTTCTGCACAAGCTGGTGCTGCTGGGTCATTATCAGACCCTCAATGTTTGCCAGTCTGCGCCACCTATAGGCAAGAAAAGTAACAGCAGCAGCAGCTTTTACTCTTATATGTAAATAATTTGAAGCCACCAGCTACAGGCAGCTACCTACTGCTACAGTCTTCATGTATGCTGTTTTCTTTGTTTGTGTGTTTGAGGTTTTACATTTTACATGCGTACCACCTGTCAGCTAAAATAGGGCTTGTGGGCCACAACAGGCAGGAGACGCACGCCAAACTTAGTAACAACTGCAATGAGTCAAGCAGAGCTTGGTTAATGGTGAAGGGTTCGACACACTGGCGTCTGGAGAGGCGGGTTTAAATAACTTAGGAGCATTGACCAGATGTTCCCGGTTACCACAATGGTACCTCAGCTCCACCCAGCTGACGACCTGCAGCACAAACGCACACACACACACACACACACACACACTACACACTACACACTACACAGGACCAAGGCATAAATAAATAATAATGGAGAATCATTGTGTCATACTAACCCTCAGTGATTATTAAATACTCAAACAAAAACATAACTCAGCTTTTGGCTTTTTTTCATTCATTCATCCCTTCAGACAAGATGAAATGTTAATTATTATATATAAAGTTTATAGTTCAAATACAACAAATACAAACTTCATAAAGTGTGTTAACTTGTTTTGCCAGTTTAAAAATAATAAATGCAAAGCCTCAAACAGCTCACAAACAGCCGTTATAAAAGGAAAGCGGCTGTTGTAACAGTTGCCTGCGGGTGGCACGAGTGTCAAAACTGTAACTTGTTATTACTATTCTCACCTAAAGGTGGCAGAGTTTGGACTTTCTGTGAGTGCGCCTATATTTCTGAAACTGCTGCTGCTGTGGTGGCTCTAAAACTGGACGCAGAGTCTGGTTATAGTTGCTCGTTATCGTCGTCACTGTGTGTTTTTGTTGGTGGGATTTAGGTGAGGGTTCATGAAGTCAGCATGCTAGCAAGACTATTAGGGCTACTTTGAACTTGATGTTATCCAGGGCTGAGCAGCAAACCTAGATAACACCGCAGGACTAGACTGCATTGTTGTCTATTCGATGGCTTTCTCTTCCCCTCCCTCTTTATTTTCTCACGTGGTATCAGTCTGTTCACACACAGCGGTTCCGAGGGTTTTAACTTATAACTGAGAAACATTTGCAGAACTGAAACTCCAGTCTGTGTGAGATTACAGCTTTGTGTCAGCAGCCTTACATATGTGAGAGAGAGAATATTTACAGTCAAATACATTGTTTACGTGGTGAAGTATTTGTGGGCGAGCTTGTTGTTTTCAGCCATTTTGCCTTTTTCCACAACCCTGATTATTGATCAGATTCTCAGTGTAGATTTGTTACCGAGGCAATGTACAGACGCACACTAATGCTGAAGTGGCTTCTCTGCATTTGATAGACACCTTTATCCAAAGCATTATGCAGCATGACGACTTTTTCTCACAATCTGGGTCTTATTGTTGTAGTTTTGGCAACGGCACTCTTTAAACCACTAAAAAAAGAGGTTACAATACGGTCGTAGTGAATTATTGGGTACAGTACTAACTCTGTAGGCTCACTTTCAGATAGTTGCGTTAAGATTAGACTTGAACTCACGTGAGGCATGAATTGGTTTCGCATGGTTGAAGTTCTCATCCATACAGCCTTACAAAGTCAGAGAGCAGTAACTACAGCAGCAGTGAAACAGAAGAGAAAGGGTTTGACGTTTGTAGCTAAACTGTGAAACACACAAGCTGTAAAATGTTACACCTTATTTATTATCAAATATTATGAGCTCTGAAAAACCTACAGTATCTACATTCAAGGTTAATTAATCTTTGATGAAATACATGTTGAATATGTGATTGAACTGTAGCTAAACCACATAAAGTCATATAAGTTCCATGCTCGATAGCATTTGTTAGGTCTCTCCATTATGATTTAAGATGTAGTTATTTTCTTATTTATATGGTGTAACAAGCTCAGTTAATAAGACTTCAGAGCATCAGAGTAGATCTTTCATTTTCAGGAAACAGGAAAAAAAGTGGGTAAACTAGCGGAGTGCAGTCACAGTGGTTTGTTTGTTTACCTCTGATTTATAGTTTCTATGAATTTCCTGTTTCGTTCCTCAAAAATAAACATTTGATTGTATAAAGACTTTTTATGGAAAGATAAGATTGTGCTCTTAACTCAGTTTTGACTGAATATGTAGTTGCTGTGTTTTGCCTTTGTGGTGCAGCATAATCTCTACAGATAAAAACACCAGAACTGTGTGTGTGTGTGTGT
>NW_023339674.1:9355534-9362192 GCF_004916995.1 Morone saxatilis | reverse complement strand
TGTCTCTCTCTATTTCTCTCTCTCTCTCTCTCTGCATGAGTAGCAGATGTCACAGTTGCTGGTAATGGCTGACAATCAAATAGAGACATTCTGTGACTGAAAGCATTGGTTTCGTGGGGGGGGGGCTGCTGGAGATAGCAAAAACCCAATCAATACTGGTCTAAAGGATCAACGTTGCTTTTTTTAGATTTGACCCTGCGACCTTTTGGCCCTTTAGGCCACACTCAAGCACCTGCACCCATCACTGGATCCATGTTTATTGTATATCTATTGACAGGCTGTTGAGATATTTGCATTTGAACGGTCGAGGTACTGCGGCGCTCTCTCTTTCGGTATGTGCACGACAGCATCTTCGGGGGGAAGGTCGGCATCTTTTTAATTGTGCGGTAGCGACAATCAGTGGACGTTACGACAACGGCGTATACCTCCAAACACTCTTGACATCCCTTCAACCACAATCAAGCCGTGTGTCTACCTCAAGAGCTAAAGCAGACGTCTTCGCTTCAGTTCGTGCAGGAAAACCTCATCAAGTACTCGTGAAGACTAAAGAAAGAGATTGTGAAGACCAGAGACAATCAGATATCAGCTTAAAAACGGGAGTCTCGCCTTTTTAATAGATTTCCGTTATGCAAGGGGAACCAGAGAGTATAGTTGGGGATTCAGTTCAGGCTTCAACCTCTTTACTAAGAGCTCCCCTCGGTGGAGGGTTTTGTTATGACGCACAATCAGTTTGGATTTCCTGAATGGAAACTCAAAAGTGTCCGACCCAAAGTCCTTCAGTGTGAGACTGCAAAGAAAAGAGATAGTTTCAGTGTTCCTACCTTTATTTCCTTCCGGTGTTTCCAGAGTTGTGTCCTTTACTGAGGAGACAAAGCCTCTGAAACAGCATTTAGATCCTCATGGAAGAGTCAAATCTGAAAACTCATCAACTTAAAGAGTTAATTTACATCCACAGTAAACGTTCAGTAATCAAATGTCCTGTCTTTCCTGTTTCACTGTAATTTTCAGGTCAGGCAGGTTCCTCCACATCAGAGGTAGCTGATGAAACATTGGAACAACTTAGCTGTGAAAACTGTATCAGTCTTAAACTCTGAAGCAGCTAGAATGAAATCAGAGGTTGTTCAGGAGGTTTTAAAAGAGATTTTAGTTCAGAACAGGTTTGTGTCTGAATGCCACCAGCCGCATTTATGTGTCTGTAGCTGCTTTCACTCGTTAGAACGTGGTTTTAAATTAGAAAACGTTATCAAACGTCTGCAGTTCTTAGGTTTAATTTTATTTTATTTTAAGTTACATTATTGTTGTGTGCAGTTATAAAAGGTTGGATTTGATTTCAAAAGTCTGCTTGTTTGGTGCACATTCATTCACGTGCCGTTGTACAGATAAAACATTAATTTTCATTGCATTAACACAAAAAAAGAGCATTTTTGCTCTTGTCTTAAGAGTTTGGTTTCCCGACGATATACAGAAGTGTAAATGTAATGCTTTTTAAGGGTCCGACTCCCCCCCTCTCCCCCCGGATCTGAGATGTTGCAGCTTCCAATCAATCAGCACAAACCCTCCGAGTCTCTCGTGCTCTACGTCAAAATGTCACAACGTAAGAAAGTCATTGAAATGTTCGCTGCTTTTAACTCCCCAACAGAGCCGGTAGCTTTTAAGAAAACCTCCTTTAAAATCTTACCAGGTCCAGAGTGTCTCGACTCCTGACTCTCGTTTTTCTCCCCCACATGATGCCGACATGGAAATTCTGCTGCAACATTTACGGGTTATGGTGCATGTGGGGTTTTTAGGGGCTTTTGACTGGACTTCACCACTGACTTTACCTCCATAAGGTGGACTGTGGACAAGGAAAATGATGAGGAATAACAAGATGCCTTCTGCTGTGACAATGTTCTGTATTACTAAGATTCATTAAATAGATTATTTCTGAAATATGGCTTATTAGGGCTGTGAATTATATCATGTTTATATATTTTTTTTTGCTCTTTCTTTTGCTTTTTATTTTTCTTCCTGGATTTGCTGTAGCAACCCCCGGCACACAGAGATTACACTTAGAGCAGATTTATTAATATAGCGGTAAAGGATGATAAATTATGTGATTTTATTTTAGGGAAGCATGTGATGTGTGTGTGTGATGTGTGTGTGCGTGCGTGCGTGCGTGTGTGTGTGTGTGTGGGCGGGGAGGGGAGGGGAGGGGAGGGGAAAGGGGGCTTCACGTGTCTTCAAGTTAACTTCAGAACTGAAACAAGGCTCTTGTCTTTTACAACTTCTCAGGAAAATCTACCTCTACCTCCAGTTTGATGCATTTAACCCAGTGAGGGCTCAAGTTACAGTTTAATGGGTACACAAAGAGGGCGCGAGGGCGGGCGCCAGGGTCCAAAATGAACTTCCAACATGCCAGTAGAGTACTTTTAAAGACTAGTGACACACATGAGATTGTATTAAGAACATGTATTGTGGTGTGTTTACATTATTATCTTGGCTGGAAACAAATAAAACAAATATATATATCTATATATATATAGATATATATATATAAGCGTCACCCTGTAGGTGAACTGAGAGGTTCATTTTGGACACTGGGTGGCTCTCGCTCTCTGTCGCTCTGTTTCTCTCTCTGTGTTACAGGTTCGTAACACTTCTGCTGTTTTTAGTTTATTTGAGCATCAACAACAGGGAACCTTCAGCTCAACAGCTAACTACTACTAGTACTACAACAAGTACTGCTTCTAGTACAGCTGTAAGTACTGCGAGTCGTTTTTTTTTTGTCTGTTCTATTCATGTGTGCTTATTCCTTCTTTTTTTTTCTATAAATAATTACATTCTTTGATGAATGGGACATTTCCCGCCAACCACGGTAACGGTGAAGTGGCAGTGGGCAATGCAACTGTTTTTACTTTGTTTTTTGTTTTCTTTTTGTTTGTTTTTTTGAAGGGTGAAGAGCAATTCTTGCCTATTTACTCAATATGTGTTTGTGTGAATACTTTTATTTTGAATCTGAAATTAATAAAATATCACCTTTCTTAAATGTCACAATGAGCTCCGGATGTTTTTTTTAATGTATCTGTAATGTAAGTTAGCAAACATGTTAATCAGTTTAATTAAAAAATTGTGTTATTTAATAAGTCTTTATTAAAAATGTGTTCATTAACAGTAACATTGATGCAGGAGGTACTTTTTACAGCCTCTTCTGGATTCACAATAACATTTGGGAACCTTTATTGTGCAGAAGTCATATATTAACCCTATACTAACTCTTTATTTTAATTGTTTTATAGTTTCTTTTTAACATATGTACTCAGGATTAATACATTAAATTGTCTAATACCATAAATTAAATCCCTAAAATTAAAACAATCACAATCAACAGGAACAAATCACGGGTTCACAGGGGTTATATATTGTATATTAGTAGCCTAAAAATGTCCCAATACAAATATTAATAAAAGTACTCATTACTCAGAAAGGCTCAATAATGTATATTATATTATACTGTGATTATTGATGCAGTCATGTGTAAGCATCACTAACACACTGATAAAGGTGGAGCTAATTTATTTACTGCTGGGTAGCTTATACATTTCCCCCCATGGATCAATTAAGTCTTATCTTTGCCTTTTAATAATACATATTTTATTTGTTGATTATATAGTGTTATTATTATTAATTTGCAAAGTAAAATGTATCAAATCTTACGGTAGTTACTTTCCAGAAAATAACAGTTTTATATGTAAGAAAATTATTTCTTAGCAATAATAATATAATAAAGCAAGGAATTACTAAATAAATAAAAAAATTAAAATTAAAATTTTTGTACAATAATAATAATTATAAATAATAATAACTCAGATTAAAAAGATTCCTAATGTCGTTATTAATCTCCATTTAATATATGTTATTAATACTGTTTTATTTTTCCTGTACATTGTTTATTTAAAATAAAATCATTGATCTTCTCTCATTCATACACATTAACTGGGTCGCCCCGCAACGTGACCCGCGTCTCACGTTGACGCTGGAGTTTTCTGAAGCACCGCCCAGTAGCACTGTCCGCACTGGTGAACCTATCGCACCCCGGCAGATTTAAACACACCAACTGATTCGAGAAGACACGGGGATGAGCGGCGGGGGCGGAGCTAAACCCGACTCTCCGCTACTGAGAGCAGCCTGGTGGGGGCGGAAAACAAAAAACAAAGCCTCGTACTCAAACCGATCTTCATTGTAGTGGAGGAGTTTCTGTGTTCATGTTTAGAAGACTTTTATGAGGAAGAAAAATGAGACTCAGGTCTCAGAAAACCGTTACCGCCTGCCCGGAGACGCCGAGGATCAACCGCCGGCGGTCCAACAAACCGACGGCGAAACGAACGCGCCTATCGGGGACCGAAAGCCCGCTTCAGAGCACGGTAACGGTAACTTACAGCACCGTTTCTACGGTTACCGGTCAAACAGTCCCGAGAATGTTAAATGTTAGTGTATCCAGTTAACCGTTAATCGGCCGTTAATCGACCGTTAGTCGACCGTTAGTGTGTTCTGATGCCAGTTAGCCGGAAGTTGGTGAACGTTAGCTGCGCTCATAACAAACAGATGGCGATGCTAACGCGTTAGCTGCCGTTGTGTTGAAGATCTTTCCTCCACTCGACCAAACTCTCGTACTTTCTCTGCAGTTAGTTAAAGCAAAACGGGTGGTTGACGTGCACACTCAGACTGCAGCGTCCATTAAACAAACAGGGGGAGACAAAGATCAAAGCTAACGCAGCTAAACAGCAGATAGATCTGATCTGCACGAAGGTTTCAGTCTGTTTGTTTGTCTGAAAGAAGCTTTAAATGAGCTCAGTCGGTGTTTTTAAGGGCTGTAGTTTGTGGTGCTGTTTAATTGTGTTAATGTTTCTTAGAAGTTTAAGTTGAAAAAGTTTCTATTTAACGTTAGATGTATTATATTTAAGGTACTTTGGCTCTTTAGTGCTCAAATTCATTACAATAGTGCGAAATCCAAGTTGCTGAAGCTGCAATTTGTTTCATAAAGGTAAAAAAAGTGTGACAAACCTGCATTATAATGAGGTGTTGTAGTGCTGAACTACAAATCTCATTCCACAGATATAACAAAACATGTTTGTTTGGTCCAGACCCCAAAAAGCTCCAGTGAAAACTACATTTCTGACTAAAAACAACTACAATATGATGTTTTTAACACATTGTACAGTCCTGTTGATTGAGTTGACTCTACCACTCGGATGCTTTATCATATGTTGGCTTTTTATTGCTTAAACTGACTCAAAAATTCACCTTTAAGCTTTAATTTGAGGGTATTTTCTGCCACATATCCCTCCCAGTCAATGATTTATTCCAGTATATAGATATCCCCGTGGTTTCATGGCTGTGTGCGGGGTACAGGGTCATATTTGCTCTGTGACGTGGTGTCTGACGCAGGATTGATGCAGCAGCAGAGGATTAAACATGTGAGAGAGGGTCCCAGTGAGAAGCAGGTCAACAGGACACACAGCAGGCTGTTTACACCAGCGATACTTCACGTGTCGGCGCTTTGGTGGCAGAATTAAAGACGTAAAACACAACAGATTCGTAATATAGCAGGTCGGGCTGAGGAACAGTTTCTATTGAAGGATACTAAATAAAAACAGAAGTTACTAACTGATGTGTTCAACACACTGGTACTAAAGTTAAGATTTAATTATACACTACTATTACAGTAACTTCTGGGTAAAACAAGTTACTCTGTGTCTGAATAATAATCTGTGTTGTTCAAAGTCTCTGCAGCATTTACTTTATAGTTTATGTGTTTGTTTTCCACTTTAGCTGCACAGATATTTGGACATATTTTAGATTATATTCTTGTTATTACTAATTATAATTATCTAGAGTGAGATGTGTGCTTCGTATCTATCAGTGTTGGACTAATATTGTTTTTTCAGTGTTTTCTAGATCTAGTCATGTTTAATTCAGGCATTTGTTTACCGCACAAAACTGAAGCTACCTGTCAGTTTTGTAGTTTCTAACATCTTTTTAACAACTTGTGTGTGTGCAGCGTGAAGAGACCGTGGATAACGACCTCCACCGGTCCGATGACGATATACCCACGCTGACGAGGCGCCCGCTGCCCCGTGGCCGGCTGAGGAAGAGAGCCATCGCTGTAGACGACAGAGAAGCAGGTACGTTCGAGCCTCCGGTTCAGTTTGTTTCCCTGAATGTGAAGCGCTGTTGTTTGTTTGTTTGTTTGTTTACTGACTGATTGTCTTTGTGTGGTGAAGATTTGGCCTTCAAGACTCCGATCAGGCCCATCATGCACCACGAGCGCGTACTGTCAGAGATCGACCCGGTGACGCCTCGTAACGCCACGGCCAGAAACATCTACTCGCCCATTGTGCGATTCCTCACACCCAGCAAAGAGAGTGAGTACAGCCACTGTCACTGATACTGTGCTCTCTTTTACCTTCAACAACCCGTCCACATGTTTAAGTTTGTGTTGAATGAACTCTGTCCACTTTCCACTTTCACTCTGGGAGATATTCAGTCATCAAAGTAAGTAAGTAAGTAAATTTAATTTATAAAGCACATTTAAACACAGTATAAACTGACCAAAGTGCTGTACAGTGGATGACTAAAAAAGGCAAATAATACAGAAAAACACATTGGTAAATAACTAAAA
>NW_023339674.1:9350904-9355434 GCF_004916995.1 Morone saxatilis | reverse complement strand
CATTTAAACATTCAATTACACAACAGACAATAAAATATAAAATATACAATAATATAAAATATACAATAATATAAAATATACAATACTTAGGGTAAACTGCAAAAAGGCAGCAGAAAAATTACAAATTAAACTTTACAGCAGTAAACAGCAAAAGAACAGTCTGTAAAAAAAACAGTAAATAAATAAATAGCAGCCAATTTTAATCTATGTGATATTGTGCAATGGTAAAACTAATAATAATATAATATTAGTGCAGTAGACAGTTTGTCCGGAGTGATTTTTGGGGGTCATTGCTATTCACTTTTGAACAAGTTGTAGACAACAGCTTTAGTAAATGAGTCTCACTGTTGTTGTGCGTTATGTGGGAGCTTCCTCTAATGACTGTCTGAGTGTTACGTTTCCCCGGTGGCTCACAGATTAACGGACTCGTGTTGTTTTATCTATCCAGATGTGAAGTCTGCTGGAACCAAAGTGTTGATGAGCCCAGAACAAGGTGTGTTCGGTTACGGCTCCATTGACCTTCTGGCTGGAGATGAGGAGGAGGAAGTCTTTGATCCGTAAGTGTAAAGCTCCTTTCAGGTACCAGGTAAACATGCAGACAGAGAGAGAACATATTGAACAACTTCTGTTAATATTGTAATAAACGTCCTCTCAATCAGTTCAGTAAATCCAATCCAACTTTATTGTAAGCACTTTAAAACAACAAATTGACCCCAAAGTGCTGTACAGGCAAATAAATAAAAAGACATAAGCGGCTTTGCAACCATGAGGTGGCCAAAATTACAAAATAATACAACAAATAAAAATGAAAACATAAAACATGATAAAAAATAATAAGCAACGCAATAAAAAGCAATCAAAATAAAATAATCAAGTAAATAAAGTCGACATCTTACAGAGAAGAGAAGAGGCCTGTTTAAGAGGCAGATCATTCCATAAGATCCATCAATTAAAAACAGCTTTCATCAATAATTCCTCTCATACTGACCAAAAACATTAATAAAACAGAAGTCTGACAAAATACCAGCAATGTTATGTTTCCATATCTGAAAAGTCACCTGATTTCCATCACAGCCTCGTGCACCGGCGTTGTTCTTTGATTCTGAATCAATTCACAGAATCCAAAAATTAAGTTATGTCGACCACGAAGGCACCGTGCAGCTGCGGTGCACAGGTGGGGAGTTATTTTGAAACGTATCTTTTAAAGAAGACGAGCATTTACACATCTGGCAATTAATAACTTTAAAAATTAACCACGCAAAGCAAAGAAAGAAGGACTTTGCTAAAAAAACTCGATCATTCAGCAGCACCGAACACTAACAAACAAGTTGTTTACTCTCAGGCGGACAGCAGCGTCGAGTACACCATTAAGGTTAAGTGCCAGGTACGTTTTAGATTGTAAGTGAATGGTTCACACACACACAGTGTACGAGAATAAAAATAATCTGTTATTTTAATCAGTTGAATGAGTAGTTAACCAAATAATCCCAGCCCTGCTTACATCCCGGTAACGATACCACATTACTAGATAGAAGACCTGGTACGTCAAATACAGATGTTTCCTTTATGAATTGATTTCTACGGTCCCAGAGCTCGCAGCCTTTTCCCCGTTTCATGTGCTTCAGTACTAAGAACAGTATTTTCTTTCACAGCTTTCGGTTCATCAAGAACATACCGTCACAGTCTCAGCACTCCCGACCCCAGCTCAGAGATATTCCCCCCAAGACCAGGAGCACTCCAGAGGCCACGCTGGTGGTCGACCTGGTGAGTTTAATCCGGAGCTTCAACCTCGACAGATCAATATTAACCGAAGGAGAGCTTAACGAAGAGCTTAACGAAGAGCTTACTACGACGTGTTAACTTATTAAGACGGCAGCGACTGTGAGCTAGAGGAACAGACAGCAGCTGAAATCCACACCAGCTGTGTCAGAGCGGCTCTCTCAAAGTCTCGGTGTGTTCGAGGAACAGTGGGCCTTTCTTAGAGAGTGTTCTTGTCTGTACTTGTGTTCCCATGATGTTGTGAAACATCAGTTCCAATTCAAAGTCCTCATCCTGCCAAGTACAGATGGGACGACTGGAATTGTAACTTTATTAAGCTTTGATTATTTATTTATTTATTTATTTATGTTTTTCAGGCGAGAAAGTAAACCCACTTAGGCTTCGTTCTCGTTTTGGAGATGTGTTGGCAACCAACCACACAAATATAACACAAACAACAACATTTCACTTTATTTTTGTGTCGCAGTACAGTTGTGTTGAGCTAAACTCGCCGGGTTCGAGTCCATACTCGTCGTACCGTATTGAGAGAGGCCGAGTTCCCTGTCCTGAAGTAGTTAACGTGTAATACGTCACACACTTGTTGCCTCACAATAGCTGCACATTGTTTTCCTGCGCTTGGCTCAAACACTGTGGTTGTTTTGGTTTTCCTCATCTGTCTTCAATCTCGACTTTTTTGCACCAGATGTTCTTATTTTCTGTTTTGTAATTCAGACAGATCTATTGTGGGAAACGTACTGCTCTGTTACACCGGTAGTGTGAGTTCATAAAGAGCTTTTATTTCAGGCCGAGATTGTAAAAATCACCATTTTACCGTCGAGAGGAAGCAGTCACATTGATCTGTGTTCCTACAGGAGGAGACTCTGATGTTCAGCTCCCTGAATGTGATCGATGAAGCGGAGTACACCTTCTACACGGCTTTCCAGGACAACCAGTACAAGGTAACAACGACTGGAGACGGTGAAAGGACGATGGAAGAATCACTTGAGTGTGTTTGTCCTCGTCCGTGAGGGATGACGGGAAGCAGGAGAAAGTCTTAATGTGGAGAAATACCAGAACTAACAATAACAGGGGGAAGAGGGAGACGCTTTTAGATTTCTACAGTGGTATGAGATAAAGTTCAACAGTTTTAGGTAACTGAAAGTGGAGAATATGTATTAACTTTAATCCTCTGCTCCCGTTATCAACAGGTGTACATGATCCTACGGCCGCACGTCAGAGAGTTTCTGGAGTCCATGTCAAAGATCTATGAGGTAGCTGTCGGTCTACTATAAAATGTAATGTAGTCGGCTTTATGAGAGCTGTCTGCAGTTTGTTTTTAGAGAGTCGAGGTGGACTGGATCATTAATGATAGTTCCTTCCCCTTAATTCACCTGAACCGATTCATTCCCACCTTTTTTTTTTAATCTTATTTTGAAAATGAATTAAACTAAATGCAGTTTTTCGTTGAGTCCTTGTTTGTGTTGAATCGGTCCCAGCTGCTGTTTGTGTTCGGTTACAGCTCTTTGTTTACACGTGTGCAAAGAAGGAATACGCTGAGAAGATACTGAACATCCTGGACCCGCAGAGAAAACTGTTTCGGTACGTCTCCTTAACAACTGCTTCCACTTGTGTTTCATAAACTCGTTGCTTGACCGCTGAGACGCGCACTCGTCCAGGTTTATCACTCGGCACACTGACCTCGGGCCGCTGCTCGGACATGTTTGTGGTGGGAGCGTTAGTTTGTCACTTCGGGGGTCTTCTCCTGTCTGACGTTAGTGTAGTGACGATGAATGCAGATGTGTTCATGTTATACAGTGAGGACAGCAGATATTAGTTGTCCTTTTGGCTCCAGGTGGTTAATATCACATAGAAAAACTGACACATACAAATCGATTGATAACAGGGTGTCAACTGTCTTTTTAAAAGTGTATACATCAGTTTAGCCACAATTAGAGCCCTTTAAAAACTCTTAAACAGCAAGATTGTTTAATTGTTTAATCTTACAATTAATGGTTAGTAAATGTCCGTTAGCGTGTCGCTGATGAAAGCTTAAAGTGGGGATGAATACAGAACGTATTAAAGGGTATTAAATGTACGACCTCGGTAATAAAGAGAACATTTTAAAGCTGGATTACATTAAGTTATAAAGATGAACCTGTCTGAGATACAGAGACACACTGACACTCACAGAAACGTCTAAATGTTTTTAACGTGTTGATGATTTCCCGTTTAGACATCGTCTGTATCAGGACGACTGCGCCTGCGTCCTCGGACACTACATCAAAGATCTCAACATCCTCGGGAGGGATCTCGCCAAGACAGTCGTTCTGGACAACGCGCCGCACACATACCCGTACCATGTGAGCACTGTGGAGCTGTGTCTGTTAGATGATTACCACATAAAACTGTTGTTTCCTTTGCTGTTATTGGACAGAGCCGGTGATATTCTGTAGTGTTAGTATCAGTAAATCCTGTGAGAAGACCAAAACCAACAGTGTGTCAGTCCGTTACGTCATAAAAGAGCTGCTGTACTTCACTCAGACTGGACTAAATACTGCAGTTGTAAGTTCAGGTGCTTTACAGCAGTAATGTTTATAGGATTCACTCAGAATAAACCACATTGCCGTGTTCATCATAATGAATTGAAATGAGTTTTAATGGTTTTTTGATAATAGTGGAGCTCTATCAGACGAATAATATCTGTCAGACTTCACTACACAGATAATGTTTGTTCATAGGATCAGTTCATCTTTTCATGGGATTTATTGACAC
>NW_023339674.1:9350636-9350821 GCF_004916995.1 Morone saxatilis | reverse complement strand
GGGGAAAAAAGTGTTTTGATTTGAGTTTTTGATGTTTTTACAGCTGATGAACACGGTTCCCATCAAGAGCTGGTCGGGGGAGTCAGCGGACAGAGAACTCCAGAAGCTCGTCCCCTCCATGGAGAAACTGTCTGCAGCGGTACGGCCGACGTCTTCTCATTATTACATGTTTGTTTGTTTATGTG
>NW_023339674.1:9348871-9350536 GCF_004916995.1 Morone saxatilis | reverse complement strand
GGACCCCCCCTCCCTCCCTCGCTCACTTTAACTCCTTTATGTGACTTTCACAGCTCTCGTTTGCTTTCTTTATGCTTTGGCTAAAAGCAGAATCCAGTTGGAACCTGAAGCCTGCTGGTTTGTGGCGGACCTGCTCGTCCCTCCTCTGTCCTCCCTGATTACTTTAAAGGACGGCTGATCGGTATTTCAAACATGCTGCTGGTTGTTCGTCACCAAACCCCCCCAACCACCACCGTCTTCTCCCAGACTCATTCCACAAGGCAATAAACTGCTACCCAGTGTATGTGTATATTTACAAGATGAAACTTGAAATATGTTGTTTATAGTTATGATTTTTTATTTATTGATTATATTGCTAATCAATGTCTGTTATCTCTGTATATTTTAAATATGCTTTTTTAATGCAAAGAAATGACCCTAATAATAAACAGGACAATAAACCTGCTGTCGGTTTGTATTGGCTTTACTTTAAAGATTAGATGTGGACGATGTCATTGAAGCTGCTTCTGATTGATGCAGATGAGGAAGTGAATTAAATGATTAAATAATACGTATTCTAGTCAGCATCCTCTCTGCTGGTGAGTCTGTAATCAGATATTTGTGATGATCTTCATCATTCTGGCTTTGTAATTGAGTTTCTGTGGCGTTACAGCAGCAGTGTTACGTGTTCTTCTATTTCCTTAAAAAATTCTGCTGAAAAAATAAAACTCATGGCTTCCTGTGCAGCAGGAAAGAGACGGGAGCAAATGGAAAACGTGTGAAATAGGTGAGATATCATTTAACAGTGAATTAATACAAGAATACTATTCACAGTTCAATACTATACTCACTTTAAACAACTTTATTCTGGATATAGCTGTTTTTTTACAGCATCTAAAGTTTCTGGAACCTCAAACAACTCGAGACAAAAAGATTTTATTGCTGAGAAAGACAAATCATCTTAATGTGTAACTATAGAAATAGAAGAATAATATAGTAACTACATAGTGACAATAATGATTGATTTCATTATATAGGTTAATCTGTTATTTCTTCAATTAATTAATCATTTAGATTTTAAAATCTTAGTAAATAATGAGAAAATACCTAATTTTCACATGTTCAACTAGAATTTCCTGCAGTAAAAAGCACCAACATACTTCATCTATATTGAGATAAAACAGAGACGAGCAGCAAATCTTCACATTTAAGAGGCTTCAATCATTAATAGTCTAATTTATTGTAAGAATATTACAGAAAAGACACAAAACGATCAATATAAACTCACTTTTGAACACTGCAGCCTCACTATTGATCACTACAGCAATCTCCAGCACAGTCCTGTAATTAAATTACTTATTATGATCCATTAATATTAAATCAGAGCTGAATAAATCAATCATCCTGCGCGCTGCAGCTATAATGATATTAAAGTAATGAATGTGGGGTTTAAGTCATTAGTCCTGTGTGTGAGTATTAGAGGAGTGCTGAGGTTTAGTTTCAGTGTAAATGTTTACTGTGCTGTTTAGATAAACTGGTGTTTGTGATGGATGTGATTGTTAATGTTGAATTTGAAGGTAAACTGAGAGAAAGTGCCTCCTCCTCCTCCTCCTCCTCCTGCTCTGGTTTTATTTACTCCATATGGTGTTTGACATGGTACCCAGGAAGAGCGAGAGAGAGAGAGAG
>NW_023339674.1:9329651-9348827 GCF_004916995.1 Morone saxatilis | reverse complement strand
AGAGAGAGAGAGAAGGAAAAAAAAGATGTGTGGGCGGAGGAAAAGCCTAGTATTTTGTCCGTCCTGAAATTTGATTCAGAAGTTCAGGATCCTGGAAGACAAAAAGCAAACGGAGGGGGAGGGAAGAAAGGCAGAGACGGACAGAGGGGCTTTTTTTTTTTTTTGTAACAGCGAGAAGAGTAAACTCACCAAATAGTCTGCAACCTCCGACCAAAGTAAGTGCGTTTACACGAGGCATGTTTCTAATTGAATAACGCGCTTATGCAGGCATTTAATGGAGTTAAATTACAACACATGTATGTCTGAAATGTAACATTTAAACTGCTGTAAATTGCTGCTGAATGGCCATTAAATATACTGTTTCAGAATGACTTGCGTCCTTTACGCACGGATTTAAAAGCGGGACTCGAGCGCATTTTTGGCTTCATTTATGACCAAATTAGGGGTTTCCTGCAGCCCCTTTTTTTCATATTAAACCAGAAAAGACTTTGCTTGCTCTGTATAGGATGAATTGTAATACATTTGTGTTTGAGAGAGTTGCCCAGCAGCTGGGAGAAACAGTTATTTTTCAGCGGGGGAGTAGAAAGCACATTGCCCCCCGTACGCGCGGTTTCGCATCCACGCCAACTCTGATAACCAACCGAGATTTATTCCCCTCCGACCCGCTTAAAGGCCAGACGGCTCCTAATTGCGCTCTATACAAGGTAAAGTCCTCATTTGTTTGGAGAAAGATCCTCGCCGCAGATTTTTGCGTGCCGACTCTGCGCCACCGTTGGATGTGCGCCAAAAACAGCCAGAAGAAAATGCTCCAAATTCAATCTGCAGATGTTAATGAAAGACTCTGAAATTCACCAAACAGCTCGAATAACAACTGCAGAGCAACAGAGGCGCGTTACTGCGGCTGTTTTAGGTTTGTATTTGTTGTACAATACGTTTATTTCTCCGCGTTTTAATGGATAAGAACCGCAAAAGGTAGAAATTGTGATAAAATAAGTATTCAAATGATTTGTTTGAGTAAAAGTAACAACACTACAGGTAAAAGTACTCCATTACAAGTAATCCTGCATTACATTTTTACTCAAATGTAAAAGTACTCGCAACAAATACAAGTACTTTAAATAAAAAGTACTCATTATGCAGGATTTCCCCTGTCAGTGTTTAATTTACCTTTGAGTAGTTTAATAAGTAACAATACTTATTTTATAAACTGATCATGTTTTATGTTTTAATATATTATATATATATTAATAATTAAGTAGCTGTTTAAATAAAATAAAGTGAAGAAATAACAATCATTAGTGCAGTCAAAGTTTAGAGTAGAATAAACGGGAAACTTTAAAGTAATGCAAGTAAAAGTACTTAGTTACTTTCCACCGTTAATTTAATCTTTAGTAACTGAACGTATTTCCCTCATAACAAATAACAGTAGTATTTTTTCTTGAACATTAACTTTCACTGTATTTGCTGTAAGTGATTTAATCCTGTATTTGTGTTATTTATCTGATATTGTAGTTGTGAAACTTAATTAACTATTTTCTTGTGAAATACTTCAAACTTTCATTTGTTTTCTATAAAAATCATTGAAATTAGTTAAATATTTGATTAAAAACAAGTGAAATACTGGATACTTTCCCTTCTTCGTGGTTCAACATGAACTTAAAATAAGTTAAATACAAGCTTATTCACGTATCTAATGATTGTTCAGGGTCTTTGCATTAAAGCAGGGAACTTTACTACCTTTAATATATTTTGTTAAAGAAATGTATTATTAATTTTCCTGCCTAAAGTAATGTGAAATGATTGATACCACTCTCAGGTGTGTCCATTAAATATGAAGCTGGAGCCAGGAGACCGCGTAGCTTAGCTTAGCATAAAGACTGGAAACAGAGGGAAACCGCTAGCCTGGGTCGGCCTCCTACCAACAGAATTATGAACTCATTATATCTCATTTGTTTAATCTTTGCAAAATACAAAGCTTAAAATGAGTTTTTAACTTTCAGAGGCTAGCCGTTTCCCCTGGTTTCCAGCCTTTATGCTAAGCTAAGCTAGCCAGCTGTTTGCTATAGTTTCATATTTAATGGACAGATATGAGAGTGGTTTCAATCTTCTCATTTAATTCTCAGCAAGAAAGCAAATTAGCTTTATTTCCAAAATGTCAACCTAGTAAAAAGTGAATGAAGTTTATATTCCCCAAACTTAAGTATGTTACAGACACTGGTATTGATATATATCCCTAGTTCTCCAATACTTTATATTTTGATGGCCTAAAAGTAGTTAAATTTAAGTATATTGTATCTAAAAGTAGTTCAATTTAAGTATATTGAATCTAAAAGTAGTCAAATCTAACTATATTAAATCTAAAAGTAGTCAAATATAAGTATATTCAGTTTAAAAGTAGTAAAATCTAAGTATATTCAGTCTTAAAGTAGTAAAATTTAAGTATATTCAGTCTTAAAGTAGTAAAATTTAAGTATATTGAATCTAAAAGTAGTAAAATTTAAGTATATTCAGTCTTAAAGTAGTAAAATATAAGTATATTAAATCTAAAAGTAGTAAAATTTAAGTATATTCAGTCTAAAAGTGGTAAAATATATTGAAAGTATATATTAAAGTATATTGAGTCTAAACTTACTGAAATCAGTCTGTAAAATACCCACCATTAATACAATTTTAGTTGTTGAATAAATACAGAGGACATGACCTCAGTGTCCTGGCTGCGTGAGGTTGCAGTCTGGTATCCAGCCTGTGCAAAGCCATTTATAAACTCTACACATTAGTTCATTTTTGGGAAAAGGTCTCAAGAAAACTAAAAAAACTTCAGGGATAACAATTCAAACCTCCACAGACCATCCTGACTTCCTGTGAATGACGATTATTGTATAAGCACATAAACTCAGGTCAACACTGATTTCCTTTCTCCTCACGCAGCAGACACAGTTTGACATCACTTTAAGGATTTATACTTACCTAATGTGGAGGGTAAATGCTCTCGTTGTCAGTAAAAAGTGGTGCTTTTTAAACAGTTTGAGTTAGTAGAAGAAAGGGGGAATAAAAGGAGATAAAAGAGACACTTTTTCATCTCCAGACTTTCACATTTGCTCCTTGATTTATCTGGATAGGAATCAGGATTTTAATAACTTTTGATTTTGGTTCAAAAAACTTTTTCTATAAAAAACTTAAATGTTCTGTCAGGGTTTTCATGATGATGTGGCTTCTTTCTGCTCTTTGCCACGAGCGCCACCAGATCCTTAAAAAGGAAAAGTGAAGCATTTATTATATTTAATAGAAAACAAAGCAGAAACTGGCGAGTTTTCAGTGCAGTTGTGAACTGTTTTGGCTTTTCTGTCACTTGGAGAACGGAGGAGGTTTTACTGTGTGTCCCTGGTTTGGTGTTTTTTAACTGGTTTCTGGCCCGTTTTTTTCTTTTTGTCTGGATCTCTTCCTGCTCCTCTCAGGCTGTGTGACTATGAGCACCTCGGGGCTTCAGGCCACTAACCGGCAGAATGTGAAGGAGCTCGACAGCATGAAGGAGTCCATCAGCGACATCATAAACCAGCTCCAGGACATCGACCCGACCCGGCTCTCCTTCTCCCCCTTCCTGGACCTGGACACTCAGATCTCCTTGGCCCCGGTGTCAGACAGTCCCGAGTCCTCGGTGGAGGAGCTTCACTCGTCCTCCCACTCCGTCTCCGGCTCCCAGCACTCCCTTGAACCGCCACCAGCAATCAATCAGCCGAGGAGTGAGTTATTACCGCTGCTTTTTTACTGTCTGACGGAGTGTAGGATTTGAGGGGAGGCCAGAGCAAATTAGTGGAGGCTAAAGTCGAGACTGGATCCTGAGAGAGTAAAGACGGAGTCAGGACTGATTAAAGTGCAGCAACAGTTGCACATGTCTTTCCAATTTTAAAAAATAATGCTAAAGGAGTGTTTTTAAGGTTGAGCAGATGTGTAGATCTACCAGCAGGAGCTCTGGACTAAATCAACCTCTGTGTCATGCATAAAGGTTTTAGGACCTTTAAATCATTTACGCAGATTGTTTGTGGTGCTGGGGGAGGACGTAACAGAGCAGTACGGGGTGGAAAAAAATCAGGTTTTTGACTTTGATTTTGTTTGAATCAGTAATAAGTTGAATCGACATCCAGTACAATTCACATTCAGGTACCATTATCTTTAGAAACAGAGTGGTTTCAGTGTCTCCCTGAAGAGAAAAGGCTGTTTTCGTATGTTTCTTTTATGTTTCATTGCTCATTATGTGATAATTTAAAGGTCCAGTGTGGAACATTTAGGAGGATCTATTGCCAGAAATTGAATATAATGTAATATGCATGTGTATAATCACCTGAATATAGGAATTGTTACCTTAGAATGAGTCAAATCACCAGGTTTCTACAGTAGCCCAGAAGGGACAAACCAAACAATGACTGGTAGTTTTGGTGGCAGCTGTGGTGATTCAATCCCCAGCATGTTGAAGTGTCCTTGAGCAAGATACTGAACCCCAAATTGCTCCCGATGCCATTAGTGTGTGGATGTGATATGTAGGGTGCTGTATAAGTAGTTAGTAGTTTCTCCTTCGCTCTTGGATTGGGAGGGTGAAGTGAGGGGACTGCAATCTGCAACTACACTGGTGGATAAATCCTACACACTGCTCCTTTAAGCTGTACAGTCTTTATTAAAAGGTTCTTCTTGAGCTTAAGCTGTGTTTTAGGAGAGGAGTTACGTATAAAAAGTAAAAACATTGTCACCACTACAACAACAGTTGTGTTGTCTTATAAAGTCCTTGTGGTCATTTGCATATTAATACAACAACAACAAACTCAATTCCAGAGAAAAGAAGCTGTTTTTTATAAAGTTAAAACAGACATGAGGCAGACAAAGTATAAGACCGATTTAGAGAGATCTGTAATGTGAGTACCTCCATTATGACCGACATTAAAATACAGCGAAGGTCGACAATATTCAGCTACAGTTTACACAGGAGGCCGATTTATTCCTAATAAAAGGATAATTTATTATTGAATCCTGAACGAAACCAGTTTAAGAACTCCTTGTTCACACTTCTCTTCCCAATAGATAGATAGATAGATACTTTATTTTTCCCGAGGGAAATTCAAGTATATTTATCTAACTATCATTCAATAGTTCCTTTTTGGAGACACGATTGCAGTGTTTTCAAACCATTTCGAATCATTTTACCTCTGCTTACTATCTTTTCATCACATTTTAGCTCCCAACGAATCATGGATGTTTACGTGGTTGAGTGGTACACATTACCAGTTTGAGAACCAGTGATTTAGATGTTTAATGGACGTCGATGGACAGGGGCCCCACAGCAACTTTCAGCCTGGGGCCTCCTAGTAGGTTAATCCAGCCATGTGCCCACCCTCTCCAAACCTTTAAATGAGACCCAGGCAAAGCAGAGGCCAGACACGCAGCGAGGGAGTGATTGATTAGTGTGAGTCTGTTGTTGATTGCTTTCAGTATCTGGTTTTGGATCCTGTATTAAAATGTGCTCTGGTTTTGAACAGGCTCTGCTCCCTGCCACCAGCAGCCCAGAGACGACCTCCCGGAGGAGCCACGAGCGGATCAGACAGAGGAGGGGGAGCTGGATCAAACTCTTTCCAGTCCGATCATCACAGCGCACAATTTGGACGCTGCCACGGAAAACTGCATCAGCTGTCCAACCCCAGCCTCTCAGGGAGACATTCCCAACGGCACAGACACACCAAGATGGAGTCCAGAATCCACCCATCTGGACTGCACTGTGGACGAGGGTCGACCTCTGATAGGCCCGCCGCCAGAGAGCGTGGAGCTGACTGTGTGGAGCTCAGAGGGGCGGAGGGGAGAGACTTGCGAGGCCGCAGTGGAGGCTTCCGATCGGGGACGATGCTGCTGCCGCTGCTGCCAGTGTAAATGCTGTCAGAGCGGCCAAGTTCCCGCTTTCTTCTCAGTCGTGGCGTCTCTTCTGTGCGCAGCCGGGATCCTCTATGCACTCTATTTCTATGTCCCCATCAAACCCCCCGACTGCCCTGACGTGGCCAGCCGCGTCGTCTTCACCCTCTGCTGCTGCGTAGTGGCAGCCGTCCCCATCCTGCTCGGTACGCTTCAAACACCTGCACGCTTGACGTTCAAAAACAGCCACAAATGAAAGATAAAGATTAAGAGAGGATTTGGTTTGTCTGGCCGCCTCGTCTTGGAATGTTTCAATGTCTCCTGTCCCCTTTAATTTCGTGCGCTTTCAACCTCAGTGCAGCAGACGTCTCCCCGGGCCTCTGGAGAGAAGCATAATTTCCTTCTCCTGCACATAGCTTTAAATGGAAACTACAATAAGAGGTTGGCTGTGTCTCTCATCTCCCAGGCTGTGGCCTAATTGTTTCAGAATATTTTAATCACTTCCCAACCTGGGTGACCTGAACTAGGTGGCAGGTGGCAAAAAAACATCCAAACAAAAAGCCTGCCCAGACCAGTTTCCTCTCACCTCTTTGTCAAGCTGGTGACATTGAAGGGTATTTGCATGTGGGCCATTGTGCCGGCGGTTGCTACATTCAAATGAAGCTATTATAAAAACAAAATAGGCTGTCAGACGAGATCAAGTGCAGCGAGGAGTTGCCTAAAGTTGAGAGCTGTTTGTGGAAAGATGGCGAATATTCAAGATGCTAACTGACTTATTGCTCTTTTATCCCTCGCAGCAATGCTCATGGGTGCAGTGTGCCAGTTCTGCACAGCCTCCTTCAATCTGCAGGAGTCGTTTCCCAGAGGGCGGGTGGTTCAGCAGCTGTTTGTCACGGCGTCCTTGGAGCAGTTACTCCTCTATGTCCTCAACCTTGTCGTTATGGCCGCTTTACTGCCTCAAGACCAGCTGAAGTTGGTGCCTATACTGGTTGCCATGTTCATCTTAGGAAGGTGAGGCTCAAACGGTGGATAAAGGTGACTCATAAAAAGCCTCATAAACAAACAGTATTAAACTGTTTCTTAACATGAGACAATAAACACAATAAAGAAAACTGAGATGTAAAGACAAAACTGTGAGCTTCACAACCACAGAGCAGCATAAACACGTAATATAAAGAATAAAATAACACAGCAACAAGACTCTACAGAGGCTACAGACATACAACTCTTTACTAGACACAGCAAGATTATTATAATTAACTAAAATTAAAACTAGGTGTGAAAAAACATTTTAATCAACTGCAATAAAACTACACTTTAGAAAACTCATCTGATTCCTAGGCCGCATCCTCGCCTGTCAACAACTATCATGATAAGAATAAAATAAAAAAGATGTTTGTTTATTATTTAAAATAATAATAGGCTATAATTACTTATACATCATGATATTGTATTTTCTGAACCAATATTAACATTATAAGGTGAGGGAAAGTCTGGTGTGACCCTGACAAATAAGTCTCCTCACTATGAAAGATGGTACAAATTGCTCTATAAGGGGCCTCATGTGTTTGTGTTACGGTGCCGCCCAATATTATAATAAAGAACTAAAACTAAACTGAATTGAAATTAAAAGTAAAATAAAAATAAAAACTGCAGAAAAATACAAAACTCGTGCTAACTTGCTCACAATGACAATGCTAACATGTGAATGTTTAGCAGGTGACATTTACCATAGTCAACATCTTAGCTCTAAAGAGCTCTAAAAGCTGAGACTCTTTTTTCCATAAACCATAGATGAGAAAAGTTCATCAGGATCAGCAGTTATTACAGTTCATCCTGGGGGTGGACACAATGTCTGCACCAAATTTCGAGATATTTCAAAACCACTTCAAAAATGAAAATTCAACTTCATGGTGGTGCCAGAGGAAAAGCCTTGGGATCACCAGAGTCAGTAGGATTCATCCTCTGGGAACCATGAATGTTTGTAGCAAATCTCACGACAATCCGTCCAATAGCTGTCAAGATATTTCAGTCTGGAGTGGACTGACAGGCCGACACTGCCGTCTCTGGAGCCGTGCCGATAGCATGGCTAAAAACGAACACAACCACTGTCATTAACAAAGCCAAAGGGAACTGTTGGCAGCGTTTTGTGGAGCAGCAGTGAGTTCAGACTGCCACACAAGTTAAGATGAACTCTTCTGTGTGCTCAGTTTGTTACTCTTCTTTATGTGATGTGAGATTTTCTTTGTATCATAAGTGCTCAAAATGTAAAACATGAAACCTCAAACAACTCTGAAGTATCAAATCAAACCCCGCCGAGTCATTCATCATCATTTCATAGGAAGAAGATTATTAGCAATTTCTAGAAACTAAAGTCCTCTGTCTATAAGCTACACTTGTATTTTAATATATAATAATGAATTTATTTAAAGGAATAATTTGACTTTATGGTAAATACACTTATTCGCTTTCTTGCTGAGTTAGAGAAGAACGTAGATCTGTGTTTGTGCTTTATGTGTGAGACAGTTAGCTTAGCTTAGCACAAACACTGGAAACAGGTGGAAACAGCTAGCCCGGCTCGGCAAAGGCAACAAAATCTGCCTACCAAAACCTCTTAAACTCAAATTATCATGTTGTACGCAGCTGTGAACCTGTCGACTTTAGGCTGTTTTGAATGAAAAATAAGGCGCCCGCATGATTTGTGTAGAACAGAAGAATTGTTGTTTGTTTCAGGAGGTGTGTGCGGTGAAGCTGTGGTTTTATTTCGTTTGTTTAATCCGTGCTGTACAAAGCGTAGAAATGGCACCATTTTATGGAGGGTTGAATGCCGGACTTTGTCTTACTTGGAGGCCGTTGCTAGACCCCCCGGGTGCAGCTACGACAGTGTTTTTTACTTCTCTACATTTATCTGACAGCTACTAGTTACTAGTTAACTTGTAAACACACTGAATTGTGATAATTAAACCACTGGTGACCCCTCACATTAAAGCTGTGTGTACTTAAAGCTCTTTCCTGCAACCTTCAGAGTAAATTTCCTCTCTAAACTTCTACATTTGTATAATTATTTATGACTCAAAGAGGTAAATTTATCCAATATTTCACAAAAAAAAGCTAATATTTGAGAAAACCCCAAATAATGAACATATAAATCTGTGTCGCAGGTTTTATTTATTCTTATTTCTCTACTCATCTTACAACCCCTCAGATTTATCTGGCTCTACTCCCAATATACAAGTATATTATTCTACTATATTAAAGTAATGACATACAGTATAAAGAATTAGGAAACATTGATGCCAGCAGGACTTGTAAAGGAGTAATTTATTGGGCTTTTTTTACTTAATAAAGCGTTCTCAATACTTCTTTCTGTCCTGGTTGAACTGCTGCTTCATGAAACACTGTCAGGAAGGTTGTGAGTGTTTATCACTGAAGTTTGAACTTGATCTGATTTCCTGTTTGTGTGTGTGTGTGTGTTGTTTTTTTTTAATCCTCCACAGGCTTGTTTACTGGGTCAGCCTGAACGTGTGCAGCTCCTGGCGAGGCTTCGGCTCTGGCCTGACCATCTTCCCGCTCCTCGCCGTGGTGGCTCTCAATCTGTTCCTCATGTACAGCCTGAATCTCAAACAGCCACTTTTTGGCTCTCAGGACGTCCTCTATAATCAGGTCACCCCCTCTTCCTGGTCAGGGGAGACATCACAGAGCCCGAGTGGCAAACCAGACATCCTACCCACAGACATCCTGGACGTTCAGTGAGGAGGCGAGCTGCGCTTTCTTCTTTCAGAGGAGGAGATCTTTCCAAAAATAGGTCATTCCTGTGGTCTGCAGTTCAGCACAGCAACACACGCTGCAACTATAACCTCCAAGTCTGTGACGGCTTAACTTGTATTTTTGCTCCTCCTATACAGGACTGTTTTTTTAAAATGTGGATTCATGCTTATTATCTGAAATACAAGAGCTAGTGGCGGAGGAGGCCTTTGAACAATGCTGTAGTCTTAAAACATCCGTCCTTTAAAGCTATTCCAGTGCCTATATTTAATGTTTTGAACTCCAAGTACTTAAAAAGCTCTGCTATATTTGTGGCTGAATTTGGTTTGACCCTTAAACCACGAGCAAAGCAGCTTCAGGCTTTATTATTTCAACTGTCCAAAAAAAAAAAAGTTTGTACATGATGAAGACAGAATAAAAGCCATTTGTAAAAAAGAAACAAACGTCTTTTCATCATTTCCAAAACCAGTTTTCAGTTCCCTCGCTGACTCTCTGTCTATTCCTGGAGACACTGCAGTGTGTGTTTCCAGCGCTGGGACTGTCATTACGAGATAACATGCTCTCCATGTTTCTCTGGTCGCTCTCCATCTCCACCCTGCTGGCGTCCTCACTGCTGCTGATGATGATGCACGCTCGGTTTGTGGCGCAAAAAAATGAGGCCAAAACAAAAACAGGATGTTAACGATATGCTTTTGACCACTTTGTCAACAGGAGATTAAAGAGCTTTTCCAAATTACTTTAATTAAAGGCAATTCATTTGACTCTTGTGTCAGAATTTCGGTTTTCAAACGCTCAGATTTAATTCCTTTTTCCAATTCAGTGAAAGAAAATGTTTAATTCCTGCACGCTGTCGCCTGTTGATGGTCAGACTAGTCTAAAGTTTGGGTTTATCACTTTGCGGTCAGATGAACATATTTGATTCTTTGTAGACCGATGTCTGAAACTACCTGCCTAGGGGACAATCTCAAGTTTAAAATGTTAAATATGGCCTACAAATTAATGTAATTTAACATAATTTGGGGGTATTTCTCTTTATTGTAATAATTTCATCCATGTAAAAAGTTTTTTTTTTTTTTCAAATTTAACATTTAGCCAGCTGTACCTAAATGTGAAACTTCATACAGTGACATAATAATTATAATAATAAACTTTATTTATACAGCAGTTTCATACATAAAATGCTCAAAGTACTTATAATTTAATAATATCATTAATAAAATCAGATTAGATCAGAAATTAATTTGGTCAGAAGTGCAGCAGAAAGGTAACAGTAAAGAAAAACAATCAATAAAATGGTCAGTACAGATAATATTCTCCTTTAATGTGGCTGCCTTCACACTAAAATATATCTTTTTCAACCTAAAACAAAAGTTGAAAGCAGTCAACTAAAGAGAGGTGGTGATGACTTATTTTTGTTCTCATCTGCAAGTAAAATTCTTTATAAATCTCCTCCAGAAATACACAAACAGAGGAGCAGCTATGATGGAGAGAAGCGGAGGAAGACAAGCTGCTCAAACCTACCTCACCATTATTAGCTGTTACGGAGCTCTCTGATCCCATTTGAGTGCTTGTGGCTCACAGCAGGTCATTTGAGCTCGAGGCTAATAGACCAAATGATTAATCAAAAACAATAATCATCTGATTGATTGATACTCTGTTGGCCGCAGTGCCAGGCCGCTCTGCTCCTGCCTGTGAGTCTGTTTTGCTGCGGCCTCATGAGCTTTATATAAATCCATGGAAAGACATTCATCAGCTCTCTCCTCTGGAAACCAGTCAGCGGCTGTCAGCAGCTCCTTCCAGTGCCTTGCTCAAGAGCTCCAACAGGGTTTGTTATCATTGTACAATGCTGGGTTTTGTATTTGGTTGCTATGAAGCTGTGTTGATGAGCAGCTTTAGTGTAGTAGTTTTATAGAAGAGCTTTTAATCACATCTCACTGTCTATTAAACATTTAATACTGTAGTTAATCAACTGCACAACAAACAAACAAGTTGCATTACTGATGGAGAGACGCTCATGTTACCAGCACAACAAAATACAACCATAGCCGCACATTTTCATGTATAAATCATAATCAAGTTGCTGTGTGAGAGGTGTGTTTTGATTCGGATGTGTATGATTGAATTAATGTGCTTGTTGTGACAACACTCGGCACAAATGCAGCTCGACCAGCAGAACCAGCTCCAATCTAATTATCTGGATGAAGCAGACTCAAGTTCTAACCTCTAAAGTGAAAGTACAAAGTCAGTTCTTGTAAAGATTAATGTGAGTTGTATTCTGCCACAGACACAGTTTGCTCTCCAAAGTTGTGACTGTTTGTGTAAGAAAGATGTCTCATGGTTAAGATTAACCTGCGAGGCAATAAATAAAAGTCCAGTTGTTTCCACTTGGGAGCAGAATAATATTTGATGTATCCTCGTGCTGGATTGTGGTGGAAGTTACTTTTATTTCTGTGTTTTTAAATCAGTTATGTGTTTGTTGCATGGACACCTGGAAGATTAGCTTCTGCTTTGAAAATGTTGATAAGAGCTTTAAAATAAATTATATTAATTACTAATAACTCGGACACTTTCTTCCTCTGCTCAGATACAAGAACAAAAACAGTCAGAGACAGAAGCTGCTCAGTTCAGTTTTTTGATAAAACTACAATCAGAAATACACAAAGAGTCACACTACAGTTCCTAAAATGCAGGCAATGAAAGTCATCCACTGGGGGGCGCTAAACAGCTAATAAACAATTAATGATGTCTCCAGACTTTCTATTTATCAGTATTACTAAAATACTAGTTATCAGTCAGTGTTGTCCAACTCACAAGTCACTGGAGACAGTAAATGTTTATACATATTACACTTGGTAGATATATGTATTTTGTTTTGGGAAGCACTAAAAACTGTATGTAAATCACACAGAAATAAAAGATGTAGTATTTAACCACCAGAATTTTATTCCTGGCAGTTTAACATGGCTTAGAAACACATTAAATCGTCATGTTTGAGGGTAAGATTTACCAAAAAATCTATCTGAATGGGTAACTGGATAAATATGATAAATATGAACAATCGGTCTAAAAGGAATATTTTAAACTGATGATTTGTGGTATGTGGTCAGAGGATTTATTTCTTGCTTACATGGCTAGTTTTAAACAATGATTTAAACGTCTATATTATTACTTTGGTTCAGATCAGCCTGTTGTCAGGTCACAATAATGCTCACATTGCACAACAATAGAAAATGTAGAACACATACTTATGTAATAAATATAAAGAAGAGAAGGAACGGCTCATATAAAGGATCAGGAAAGTTTTTATTAATCTAACTTATATCTTATGTTTGCATATTTGTTAGCAATGTAAAATATATTATTATTGTATTATTATTGTATTTTTATTGTATATTATTATTATTATTATTATTATTAATAATAATGATTTTATTTTTGTATTATTATTATTTTATTAATAATATATATTATTAATAATTGTATTTTTATTTGTATTCTTTTTATTATTATTATTAGTATTATTATTAGTATTATTATTATTAGTAGTAGTATTATTATTATTATTATTATTATGATTATTATATTATTATTAATACATTATTATGATTATTATATTATTATTATTATTATTATTATTATTATTATTATTATTATTATTATTATTATATACTGTATACTCCGGTACAGCAGGTGGCGGTCTGCACCTTCAAAGTAAATCCACCACCAAATGAAAAGACGACGAAGAAGAAGAAGCCCGTTGTCATCGTTACAGCAGCGCCCCCTGCCGCACGCGCTCACCCCGGCACAGGAAGCACTCTGACGTCACTGTAACCTCAAAGATGGCGGCGTTGTTTGGTAAGCGATGTTTAAACTATAAATTTAATCCGCTTTTATTGAACATTAACGAGTTCTGAGAGCGGAGTCATCGGAGAGGCTTCTCGCAGAACCGCACTGCCCGCCGCTTTCACCGTGTCGGTGACGGGATCAGTAACTTTTAGAGACTGCGCACACTGACCTTGCGCTGTCTGCAGGCTAACAGGCTGCAACGAGCTCCGGCTGCAGCAGTCAGAGCTACTTTATACTATATATATATATACACGTGTACTATATGAGATGTTAAACGGTGTTATTGTGGTGGTTTGTCTCTAACGTTGTAGGTGTAGTCATTACAGGTGTGTCGTTAGTCCCATTATAGCGTCATCCGCTGTGGATACGATTGTCAAACCAGACTCCCTTTGAAAACTCGGCCACTTTTAAGTTCCTCGCCTCTGTTTGTGAACTTTATGCTGCTTGTGGTATCATTTTAGGGCTTCTACAAACCGCCAGGAGCTGCTCTACAATTCGGCATTAAGCAGCACTTAATTCAGTGAAAACAGAAGTCTTTAAATCATTATATATGTATATATGTATAAAATAAAGTAGAAGGGGGTTTTGTGTGGCATTAATTTTATAAGTTTATACTGGAAATAGCACACTTTGGTCGAGGCTCTAATGTCCAGACTTTGTGTAAAGTGTTGAGGTTATCTTGAACTCTTGTGTTCATCATAAAGTTATCTGTGCTGTCCATTAGCAAAGTTCAGTGATTGGACAATACAGCTGTCAGAAAGTGGATCACTGTTCATATAAAATGTATTCAGTTTGTTAAATGCTTTTATTTTGCAGCGCCTCGCCTGGCCCTGTTTGGCTGCTTTTCAACAAGGTAAGAACCTTTTTAATCCTGTTCCTTGTTTCCAAACTTGGTTTACTGGAGCTGTCTCCTCCCGGTCCTACAGCTGCTGGATTATTACAGCAGTTGTTCTTTCATACCCACATAATAAACACATTTATTACTTGGCTATTGTTAAGGTCTAACTAATTGAATTCGATCTCTGTAGGCAGCCCAAAAATACATATTTACCAAATTACAGTAGGTCAGGTGACTGAAAAGTATCTAACAACTCACTTTAAACCTACCCAGTTTGTCTAATGTTAGTTTTGGTCAATATCTGTGTTACTTTTGAGTCAGATGATCTCCCAGTGAAGAGAATAGTAAGCTAAAACAGTCCTCACTCATCAACAAGGGCTGAATGTGCTCAGCCTGTGTGCTGTTCGGAGGCACAGTCAAGTTAATCCTCTAAAGCATCGCTAAATTTAGGAAGCTCAGACAAAATCATCGTCATCTGTCCACCTCACACAGTCTCAAAATTATTTAATTTAACACCATAAAGTTACAATATTCCCCTCTTGTGGAACTGTTTTGGGGCTTTCTATTATTTCACTGACTGTTCTGGTTAAAATATTCATACACTTGCTTTACTGTTGTTTCTCCCTCTGACTTTCTCTCCATCCAACAGACCCATTTCAGTGTTTGCTGTCTCACAGAAGAGTCTGCACAGCAGTGCAAAAAGCGAGAATGCCACCACGACGTGAGTTTACCAGAAACACTCTGGTGTAAATATACGACTGGAGAACAGACACCGAGTAAACCCTCTGCACATGGTAAAGATCCCCTCCGTCCTTCTGTTGCAGTGTGGTTCCAGTCAGAGAGAAAAGCACGGCGGTGGCAGCAGCCAAACCAGCAGCTGGAGCCAGCAGCAAGGGCGAGTATGTCATCACTAAGCTGGACGACTTGGTCAACTGGGCACGCAGGGTGAGTGCCCGAGAGGATGTCCGCTGTGTTAGCATCCACATGTGTGTGTGTGCGCAATCTCTTTTACGTTACATCTTCATTTGTCCAACTGAGAATGAGACTGTTTGTTCTCACACCTGGAAATGAAACCAAGTCTCTTCTCTGGAGGTCCGATGTGACTCCAGCTGCGTGTGATCGTCTGTCATTGTTTGAACGCGTCACATCATTAGTGGTGTTGCCTTTTGGAAATAGATCTCAGTCTTTAGATTAAACTGCTGCTGTTTGATCTGTTGTTCATTTAAAATCTCATCTTTCTGAGCTTGTGAAGTATCTGAACCATCTCATCTCAGTTGTCTGGATTCTGCACAATATTTCTAATATAAATGTAGTTCTGGGTAATATACGGGATGGACTAGTATACCAGTTTTAATTTCTCATATGATTTGAAATTTCATATACTGCCACACTGTTACATAGCTGAAACAACTGCTGTGACTCAGATGCTTCTTCTGCAGTACAACTATTTGAAGATAAGTATTTAAGTATTTTAAAAGGAAGCAGTGTTAAAGTTGTCACATATATACCATTTTGTGGGGCCAAGAAACCCCTACAGTAATAAAAGCCTTCACTATATACGTGCTGACATTAACATATATATTAAGTACTCCTGACAGCAGAATATAAGGCACTGTATATATTGATTGCTGGTACAGTTTATTATTCACACCAGCATTTAAGGCCGTCATTACAAAAGCAGCCAACCTAGAATACCACTGAACAGTGTGTGTCAACTGTACCGGAGGTCTGACAGTCACTGTTTTTAAGGAAACATCAAGCCAGGGAGTTGTTGCTTGAATGTCTGTGGCTGCTGATGCAAACACTGCACAACTACAACAAGGAAACAAATGACAAACATGGACTCATAACCTATAAAAGAACTAATTTCACAATCTGCCAAATATCAGCAGAGAGAATAAAGTTAATATATACAGACGTTGCCTCTTAAAGCCAATATATTGATCCATCTCTAGTCTACATTAGCTCCCTGCTGCTGTTGAACAGTACATTGAAGTGTGTGTGTTTTGGACTGTACCATAAGCAGCTGTGTTGTCTGCTCTGTTAGTGTTTTGCTGACGTATCGCTGCTCTGCTAACGCCCTCAGAGTTCTCTGTGGCCGATGACCTTTGGCCTGGCGTGCTGCGCTGTGGAGATGATGCACATGGCGGCGCCTCGTTACGACATGGACCGCTTCGGAGTGGTGTTCAGAGCGAGTCCCCGGCAGGCCGATGTCATGATCGTGGCAGGAACGCTGACCAATAAGATGGCTCCGGCCCTGCGGAAGGTGAGGAAGGGAACGAGCGGGATGCAACAGCCGCAATGGCACCTTCAGCATCTTTTACATTTAAGTGTAATTCAACTAATGACGCTCCAAACAACAGCCCACTGTCTCAGACCTCTCTGTCTGCAGGATGAGAACAGTATAGCTGTTTAAATTCTGGCTGGATTAAGACCAGCCTGTCGGTGGATTGGTAGCCTGGCATGAAGCCTTCTTCCAGCTGAGAGGACAGATTAGCTCTTAGTCAGGCGTTATATAAGAGGGACTGAACTGCGCCTTCTTGCCAACAGGTGTACGACCAGATGCCTGAGCCCAGATACGTCATTTCCATGGGAAGGTGAGTTAACTCTTAGTTCCAGCGTCGGTAATGTGGTCTATATGTTGTATCTGTGGAGTCTCCACAGCTGATCTCATACTAACATTTACTTAACTGTGTTTCTGATGTTTAGCTTTGCTGTGAGTTGTTTATTCCTGCTTTTGCCCAATGTTCTTCTTTCTGCTCTGTGACTACAAGCCTCATCGTATGTGAACCTTCCCATTATTGGTTGAGTGTATGGATTTTAGTGTAGTTGTGCGTTGCAAATGGAATATGTTTGCACTTTTATAGCTGTCTAATTACAACTGTAACTGTAAGTGTCTTAATAACGTTCCTCTTCCAGCTGTGCTAATGGAGGAGGCTACTACCACTACTCCTACGCTGTCGTCAGAGGTTGTGACCGAATCGTACCAGTGGACATTTACGTTCCAGGTAAACTTTACCGTCTAATATGGAAATTATATAATCTACAAATATCTTTTTATAAATGAGAAATACTGTCGTTTAGACAATAGTGTGTTTTCAACTTTGTGGCAATTCTTTGGGTAAAACCCTTTTCTGTTTGAACATGACAATCCCCCCATACAACTGGCATTAATAGTTTATAACTATCAGAACTGCTAATTTAATTTTGTAGCTTTAGTAGATTTATTACTAAGTACTTGGATTATTCACAAATATTAGTAATATTACAAATACTGGTAGAACTATGTGTAATAAATAGTGGAAGTACATGACTTGTGTGTCCCACAACTGTCCCAGACTTAACAACCATTGTCCCAAATTGAAGTTCTTCTTTTCATTCCACATAATTAATATAATTTACAATATAGTTTATAGTTTAAACTTAGTTTCAGTAACTTGCATCACTTTATAGTCTCACTCTGGTCCACCATGGAAGTTCTGCTAGTTGTTCCCTAATTAAAAATGCTGTTTAAATCCCAATAAAAACTTGAAGTTCTCCTCGTTGTTCCCCTAGTTGAGTTAATGTTTCTTGTTCATTCATAGCTGCATTGCTGCAAACAGCCGAACTAATGCAAACCTGTTTCTGATTCATATATGGCGACAGAAATTTACATACACACACATTATTATAAACATTATTATTATTATTATCATAATAATCACAATCTAATTACAGGGACATCATATATTTGAAGTAAAAAAAGGGAGGGAGAAGATCAAACAGACTATTTAAATATTTACAAGCCCAAACAAACTATTTACATGTAAGCTATAGAAACGCCCTAATCCAGAGCTCCGGAGAGAAAGCGTGAAGGAGAAGGTCAAACGTGCTCCACACCTGCTGACTGCGGACAGAGAGAGAGCGACCCTCGGGCTGTGATTACTCTGAGCAGCATGCATGTGGATTATAAGATCACAATATATTATAATTTAATATATTTCCCCCCTTTATTACTGAAGGTCGCTAGTTGCTTTTTAAGACATAAAGTTGCCAAATCTAGAGAGAAAGTCACATATATTCAGTGTCACACAAACATAATAACTGAATGTATACTAATTAATTTCTCTACTGTCCCAGAATCGTCCTGCATCTTTGTGGTCTCAGTATGTCTGCAGCAGCTTTCACTCTGCATATAGCACATAGTTAATTCCAGTCTTTATTTAGCAGTGTCTTGTAGACTTATGGGATCAGTGTATGACATTCACATCCAAATATATAAATAAACTATCAGAGAATAATTAACAGATGCTGTTCATCAGTCAGAGTTTGTGAATTGAAATCTTCTCTAAACATACACGAGTTGCTCAGTTTCTCCCCCCTCCTCACCCACCTGTCCTCAGGTTGTCCCCCCACTGCAGAGGCTCTCCTCTACGGGACTTTACAGCTGCAGAAGAAAATCAAACGTGAGAAGAAGATGAAGATCTGGTATCGGAAGTGAATGTGTTATATGTGTGTATCTGGTATGTAAGTGTTGTATTTCTGGTTTCATTTTGGAGCGCCGCTCCTCCTCCATGTAGAGCTTCAGGAACTCAATAAACTCATCGTTGTAATTTACACATAGTGCACTGCTGCTTATTTTAAACCAAAAACAGAGCAGCGGCCAGTTTTTCTGCTTCTTTAGTTCAGTATTTAAATATGAAGACTGTTTCTGTAATATTACAAGTCTTCATTATGAATATATAGCCATATGCATCATTTTTCTCATTAATATCAAACTCTTAGTTGTGACTGTAAGATAAGAGTGTCATTCTACATTATCTTAAATATTATTTTGAATAAACTGAGCTCACATGAAA
>NW_023339674.1:9329002-9329628 GCF_004916995.1 Morone saxatilis | reverse complement strand
CTCAAACTGGAATTTGCTTGAGGCTCCTGCTGGTTGTCATCTCATCGGAGGGCCACTTCATAGTTCAAGTACCAAAAAGTGCGTTTTTCCATTACTAACATCATACAGCTGTTTCTATACATTTTTATATCAGAATAGATCATCTTTGTTGTTTAAAAATGCGTCCAAACAAGGAATGAAGTGAAGGCCCAAAACCTGCTGACTTCTTATCAACCCGTTACATGCCCTTGCAGACATGTTTGAAATTATTTGCGCCAAACAAAACACATTTTAGGATGTGAAGTGTGTCGCAAAAGGTCAGTTTTGTGTTTGGTTTGTCTGTTCTCCTGTAGAAACATGGTGGTTCATGGACTCCATGGAAGACGACTCGCAGCGTCTGTAGATAAAAACACTAATGAAAATATGTCTATCAATATTTTATTATATTTCTGCGAATAGATCCTCCTAAATATTACACACTGGACCTTTAAACATCTAACAACAAAATTAAATTAAATAAAAAAATCAAATAAAAGCATAAAAAAATGCAAACACACAATGTTTATACATTATTATATAATAATTATATATTTTTTTAATATATATATATATATATATATATATATATATATATATATGTTGCTTTT
>NW_023339674.1:9311402-9328902 GCF_004916995.1 Morone saxatilis | reverse complement strand
ATAAATATATATTCTTTTAATATATATAAATATATATAAATATATATATATATATATATATAATGAAACCTTCTGTCTTCTTTGTCTCTTTTCACCTTTTGGTCTTTTTAGAACAGAATTGTTTATTTAAATTGCATATGTAGGGATAGTTTATTGATATCAACCAACTAAAAGTATAATAACAATAACCTTACAGGGCCGTATTCTAATATATTTTTGACGTCATGTGGCTGCCGGGGGGAAGGAGGGTCCGAAATGGCCCGCAGGCCTTCAGTTTGAGATCTCTGCACTGAAGCCAAGTTTAAACCACCAGGTGGCTCCTGTGATCACCAACTCTGACCTTCACTGCTCTGTGTCAGTAGTGGTTGGAAGCAAAATGCATATTTATTGTGTGTTAACTGTAATTTACCTCAGAAGTCTAGTCTGATTCTATTCAAATCCATAGAGCGAAATACCAAGTATCAAGTCAAACGTGAATTTCTGTTAACAAAACTGTGTGAAAATAGTTTTTTATCCTCTGAACAAAACCACCGTTCTGTATATTGAGACCAGGTACTATAATTACGTATGCAGAGAGAGAAGCAAGAGTTGCTTTTATGCATCTTCAGTGTGAATCAACAGAAAAATTAGTGCCGTCCTCTGTGCTGTTGAAGGGTTCTTGAGCGAGACACTTAATTCCTTCTTGCCTAATAGGTTGCTTCGAATAACAGTGTGTGCTTTAGTGCTGCGACGGCTTTGCACAACCACAAAGATTAAAGTGAAACATTGTCATGTTGACAGTTAAAGATTGATTGATGTGTTATGTTTTAAAACTGCATCTACATAATGTTTACTGGGATTCTTTAACACATTGAAGAGGCAGCAGGACGAAAAGAATCAGTCAGATTTACTGTGTTTTGGAGAAGTTTCATATTTTACCATTAAAAACAACCTTAAATTGAAGAATAACTGTGATACTGTGACTACTGTACTCAGCAGGATGTTTTAAAGGTGAAAAATAAACCTGTCAGTGGTCTCTGACGACAAACTATTTGATGACATAACTTTGGCATTTCTTTACTATAATTTACTGTATTTGACAAACATATTTGTTGATACGAGAGAAATTAAGAACTAAGTGTAACTCCAAAGAGACAGAAATCCCACCAGTATGGCCTTGGTTTACAATTTTATGTTCTCCAATAAATCTGTCAAAATCGAATCCCAATTTGTTATTCATAAATTGTTTTGTTTATAAAATACTAGAAAATTGTTATAGATTCCCAAACCTAAAGACGAATCTTCACATGCATTGTTTTATAGAGATGGCTCAATATCACTTTTACATGTCCAATACAGCCACCTTGAGTATCTGCTGATACTGATACCGTGTTTTTATATCTCATAAATAACTAAATTGTCAATAATATATTTGTATGGATGCACTTTGATTAACCTAGCCATCTAAAAAACATCATGCTCAAAACTGTGATACAAATATTCTACACACATAGCTCAAAACAGTCAGGAGTCAGGAAGTCAATACTGCTTCTTTTTGTTTAAACTTCTTCACACAGAACTTCTAGCATTTTTTATTGGTCAGCACCAAACAAACAATCAAAATTACATTTGAATAAATTGCATAAATTGAACTTGGCTTGACATTTTTGTCCTCCTTGAGATAAAGATAACTCCACACAGCTGCTGACAGGTTTCACTCATGTTCCAGCTCATTTAACCTGACACATGCAGCTCATCTGTTGGCCCTCAAAGTTTACTTAAGCATTGACGTGATAATTAAGGCTAATGCCGTGTACCTCGAGGGGTACTTTGGAGTACAATGTTCAATCAAAAAGACGCAGTTTAATGTCATCTTAGTGTTATTCATGATGACAAAAAATTGGTTTGCCATAAATATAATGATGGATTCTCAACATTTGAAATTTAGCATTCAAGGGTTTTTCTTAATAAATCAGACACTGATTGCCCAGCGCTGTATTGTACCTCTTTATATCGTTTTGTTGTTTTTACTGAAGGTGTTTGGCTGAAAAAATAAATACTTTCAAGGTCCAGTGTTTAACATTTAGAAAAATCTATAAGCAGAAATAGAATATAATATGTATGTAAAGTATGTTTTTTTTATCATCTGAATATTAGAATTGTTGTGTTTTTATTACCTGAATGTTTTTATCTACAGACGCTTCCATGGAGTCGGCCATGTTGAACCGCCATGTTTCTACAGTAGCCCAGAACGGACAAACAAAACACTGGCTCTTGACGCCTTTTTACGTTTCTTTTATGAGTTTCACTTCACCACAGTTTCTCCTGCACACATTTGGAAGTTGAGGTTGAAGCGAGTGGGTTGCAGTCTACAAATTCACTGCTAGATGCCACTAAATCCTTCACACTGCACCTTTAATGAACATCTGAGCTCATGTATTGGGTTATACTTTTGCTTTCCCACCGATACCGATGCGGTACTATACTATGAAAAATGACCGATCGACTAATTGTTTTAAACGTTATCACCCTTTGATCTGTTTCGTGCCTCTTCATGTTTCTCTGTACGAGACTTAAAATATGAGTCATGTGCTCCTGAATCAGATCTGAGATCTGCCAGCTGCTGTAGTTGCCCACCTGACTGCAGCCTGGTGTTGCATCATCCAACCGTCTAATGATTAATGTGTCCTCGCCAGGTGGTAACTTATTCCCACGTGTTCAGAAAACACACCGTAAATGAAAACATACTGTAAACTGCACTGTGTCCATCTCAGTAGACTTATTAAAGGTGTGTGACACCAGCGTATTATGTTTTTATGCATACTGTCAGTAGATTAATTCTTCACTTTAGCAGTGTATCATAAAATATGTGAAAAATTTTTGTTGATTAATTTGCTAATTTTTCTCAGATTTTCATCCATTTTTTAAAGCTGTTCTACATGTTTTCCCTGACAAACATCCCACTGAGCAATTTTGCTTTGATCTTGCATTTTATGGACAAATTCCCACAGGAATAACATGAGACTGCAATGTTTAACAGAGAGAGAGAGTAGAGAAGACTATCTGAAGTTCATGACAAACCAAGCATTTAAACATGCAGCGGTACGTCTATTGCTCAGTCTAAAATTAGGGTATGTGTGGCGAGAAAGACACTGGGTGATTTAAAACCGAAACAGACGAGGCTCAGCGTGGTGCAAATGCATTTGTGGTGGTTTAATGTGGTTTCAGTATGCTGTTGTCTCACGTATTTGCTGCTGTGAAGAATAAAATGTTTCAATGGTCTGCTGGGAGAGAGGAGCTCCACAGCCGTACTGAACAGTACGTGGGGAAAGAACATATGATAAAAATAAGTGTATAATAAATGCGAGAACCTTGCAAACAGAGTTGGGTTGGACTTGAATTTATTGTAATATGTCAGAAGGTAAAATGAGCAGAATGAGGAGGTTCAGGTGAGAAGGCACATTACACAGTAGAAAATAAAAAACAAAGGTTGCAGCAGCGTCTTCGGACTTTACTCCTTGACGATGGTGGGAGTGATCATCTTATTGAAGGAATAGTATTTGCAGTCGCTGGGTGGTGCAATGTCCATGGTGGTGGTGCTAATTTTCTCCTTCTTGAAGCCGGCTTGGAGCAGATGAGGCACCTGGCTTTCCTGGGAATCATTAACAGACAGAGCTGGTCAGTGTGAGGCGGCTTGCAGCTTTATCTGCCCCCCCTCCCCCCCTTCAGCCCGTTTATCATTAACCTTGAAATTATACAAGCTATGACACGTATTTCAGGTTGCACTCAGCTCAACTCTGATGGAGATGTGCACTCAGTGCTACGTGGATACATATCAATCAAACCTTGAGGTCTAAACTGTGCAAATACACGTTCCATGTTAAAGAGTACCAACAGCATTTAGTAACTTAGTGATTATACAGTCAGTATTCAGTAACTTCACCCTTCTTATGCTAAATAAACTGTACTTACTGCAACACATCACTAAAACTTAGGACATTTTCCTTTTAGGAGATCAGGCACCTTAAATTCAGTCAGTTTTCATATTGGTGGTGCTGAGTTGCACAGAAATTAGTATCTTGTTCAGGGTTTTTTTTCTGCATGGCTTGTCGCTGTATGTAGGTTAGATTATGATGTTTGCTTATGTCCAAAATGTGTGCATCTAAAATAAAGCTCCAGATGGTCTTGTGCTGGGGTTAGCAACCTTTACTATTAAAATTAAAAAAATAAAATAAATGTGCAGCCACATCACATATTCAAGCTTAACTATGCATATTTTTTTTTTGCAGAAGATCAAACATACCGGTGGCCGTACTGGTGGTGAAATCAAACAAATCTCTCCACACATTAAATGCACTATTAACTTCTCCACTTTCCTCCAAGACTTTCCTTTTTTGGGGGGATTTGGACTCCATAGCTTGTCTAGGGAGACTCAAGACCACCACGTTGTCACCAATATAAAGAAAATACTAAGGAAAAGCCGCCAGGTCAGGACGTAACATATGATAAGGATTTTAGTTTTTTTCCCACATTTTAAAGAAAATCTATATAATTCTTCATTAAAGCCACATGGAGCCACTGGAGGGGCTAAAGAGCTACCCTCTCCAGTACCCCTGGTGTTATCTTAGTTATCAGCAGCAGCCTTCACAGCTTTTGTAGCTTATATCTGAATTTCTGCTGTTTGGAGTTTGGTTCCTCTTTTTCTGTTCTTAGTTTCAATAACATTTTACATCACTGTTCATGACGCAGACTTAAATTTGCCTCCAGACTTCCAGGGCCACCTCTGGCTCCGCATATGCTTAAACTTACTTTCTTCAGCTGAACAGAAAGCATTGTGGTTATATGTTATAATAATAGTGATTTATTAGTGATTTACTCTCCTGATTCTACACTACATATCATTTTAAGCAGGTTTTGTAGCGTTAAGTGAAAACATTATGTGTGAAATAAACAAATAAACCCATAATGCATTTGAAAACAAAATACATTACAGTAAATACACTATTCTACACCATCCTCGTCTCCCTTGAAACGCACCCAGAAGAATAAAACGAGGTACGGACGGTAACTAAATGTACCTCAAACATCTTCTCAATGTTGTCGAATTTGGTCTTGAGCAGCTCGCCCCAGGAGGTCAGGTTGCAGTAGGTGAGGACTCCGCCTGTCTTCAGCAACCTGTGAGCGTGACCCTGCGGACAAACACAAACACCAAATATATCTATGATGACTGAATCCAACATCTTGACACCAAAGGCATAAATACTGTTTATTGATACACGTTTTGAACTATTATTCAGTATCTTTAATCCACTTTTCATGCAAACAATTCCAAGTATCCAGCGATTATCCTCCTCAGGAATTTTAATCTATAACTTACTGCGGATTTTAGCTTCCCTACCTTAATGAAGTCAAACTGGTGGGTGTGCCATGTTTCCTCTGACAGAGGGTATGTGTCATACAGGATACCTGAGAGAGGAGAGAAACAGTGTTAGCAGTGTGCATACAACAAGTAGATCATTCAGTTGTTCCACATGTGTTTTTAACGCTTCCTTAGGGACCAGTGTGTTAAAGGATTTAGTGGCATCTAGCTGTGAAGTTGCAGTTTGCAACTAACTGAACATTGCTCGCATCTGTATTTGACGACCTGGGAATGTGAACAGCTGTGTAGGAGAAACTACGGTGGCCATGAAACTCGAAGAACATTAACAGCCTTATCTTCAGCCAGTGTTTGGTTTGTTTGTTCTGGGCTACTGGAGAAACATGGTGGCTCAAAATGACGGCTGTTTTCATCCATCAAGAAGTGAAACAGGCTCAGATCTAGGTTCAGTGTGAGGAAGTCCCTTGAATGTAAAACTCTAAACTCAGGATTGTGCATCAGTCTGGTTTGACTTCTTACCATCAAAGTGGTTGTCTGGCAGAGTGGGAACAACGTTCTCCCAAAGGCCCTTCAGGGGGACGACCTGCAGCAACATACGTGTAAACAAAAACTTAAATCATCTGCAGCTATAACAGTTTTATACACAGGTTTACATCACACAGACAACTTATCTGTAATAAACCAAAAAAAACGAGCACATGATATCGGCCTGCCGAGGTCTACTGACCTTATGGGGCTGAGACTTGGCCCAGTTCTCCAGTCTGGCGAAGACGCCGTCGTTGCACTCGATGATCCAGTGCTCCTCGATGGGGAAAGATTCGATTTTAGTGGCGGCGATGGCCATGCCGAAACCGATCTCCAGAACCCGACCACCTACCAGACAAAAAAAAACAACAACAGAAACAGACATTGTGTTAGTCAGCGGACTAACGTACATTTAATACAACAGTTCAATTCCAGCTGGACATATCTGCATTTATCTGTGTTTAATAACTAATAAAACAACAAAACCAGACTAATTTGGCAACATCTCTCTCTGTGTATCTCTGTGTGAACGGGGCTGTAGAGCAAAGACCACGCTCTTCTGGTGTTGGGCGTGGAGGGAGGGAAAGCCAGTTGGTTGTAACATGTAGTTGGACAGAAAGGCCAAAGGGTTTCATTTCCTTACAGAGAAGCATATAAATAGATGAGGGGGTAAAGGCTACTCGTTGTCGATTGACCCCTTCATGATGAATTACTAGGCTTTTAATCAGCAGCTCAGTCCAAAATTTTATTTAATTATTTTTTGCATTATTTTTTGCTTGAAGCTGAAATTAGTTCACATAGGCAACATTTCCCATGAGAAAATGTAATTTTTACATCTTGTACATGCACAAATAACAAATAAAATGTTCACATTCAGAATTTTTGCATGCAAAAATAAATAAATCAGATTTTATATCTGATTTAAATTGTCACTTAAAATGTAAAAAAATTACCCCAAAATCCAGAAACTGTTCTTTCAGTAAGTTGGTGTTCAGTTTTGTGGTAGTGGTATCAGTAAATATTGACACAATCAATACAAACTTGGAATTTAGGCCAGAATGTATCCTTGGATAAACTTGCAGAAATTAAGCAGATTAGTGGACAAAATTTAACCTTGTGATAAGAAAATGCATCTTCAGTGTCCAGAATTTCCCAATGAAAACTACACGTTTAAAGTGCAAGTGAAAATGTGCATTTGTACAGGGTTGTGTAGAGTTTCAGTGCACATGCTTGTCCCTTCCCACGCGTCTGCGAGGGTGTGTGGATCAGTCTATTTTCACATAAAGCTCAGAGCAGATGAGCTGTTTCCCCCCTGCAGACTTCTTGGCCGGTCCCCATGAGTAGAGTAACAGCTGCTGTAGTATTCACAGAGCACAGAGCACCATGCTGCTCACACTGTCACACGTGTCCTCTAGGATCATTTTACCAAAGATGAAGGAAAAGGCAAAAATGTGTGTTAAAAGACTAATCTTAAAACGGTACTGGACAAAACCTCACAAATAAAAACAGTCAGCCTTTATATCTTTAAAAAATGATTGTGGAATTTATTTATTTTTTTAATTGATAAAGTATATATGTATAATGCACCTTTTATTAAACACTTTTAACACCTAACTTCATATTTTAGAGAGTTGGGTGCAGTATGCTGATTGAATACTAACCTACTAAACAAGAACCAAAAAAAATGTTTACAATAATGTTAACTTCATGTTATACTTGTAAATCACGCTACAACTGTTAATCGACTGGATTCCATTATCGGACGCAGCCACCTTTCAGATGAACGCCGCGTCCGATAATGGATGCACGGCATTCAAACCGCCACCTTTACCTTTGGACGCTGCAACAGTCGAGAGAGAGTGCATGTACGGGGTCTCCCAGCGCTCCATCACGGGCTTGCCCATGATCTCCAGGTGTGTGTCGGTTTCATTGTAGCCGGCACTAGCGTCGTGCCAGGAGGCCTTGCAGTCCTCTCCCTTGGAGAATATGGGCTGAGCAGCGGAGGTCATTTTGTTTTGATGTGGAGGAGGAGGTGGTGGAGGTTGTTTGGTTCTGGTTAAACGGTTTCTGGCAGACTGTGTCTCCGCACAGAAGAGGGTGAAAGGCGGGAGGCAGCGGCTTATATCGGGCCCAGAAGTGCTGACACGGGTGCAGTTTCACTACAGGTCATCAGACATTCCCAGAGAAGGAGCTGTGGCGCCCAAGATCCTCTGGAGAGAAGATGATTCACTCTGGGGTAAATAACTGGAACACTTTTCTTGGACTGTTGCCCCCTGTGGAAACAAGTCCCACTCCTTTTGATTGGGATGATTTAGTCCCTCTTGTCTAGAAGGGGGAAGATAAAGTGACCTCAAAGGTGCACTTCTAGTGTAGAAAACACACAAAAAATGTCTTTTCAGGTAGTCCTTACAGTGGAGAAAACATGATGAAGTGCCCTCTAGGGTGACTTTATAGTGGACAAAACACAAAGTGGATATAACAACAAAAAATGTCTTTCTGGTAGCCCTTTCAGTGGAAAAAATGTGAGTAAGTGCCCCTTTAGGGTGCCTTTGTAGTGGACAAAACATGAAAAAGTGCCCTTTAGGATGCCCTTCCAATAGAGAAAACACAAAAAAACACCTTCCAGGCAGCTCTTCTAGTGGAGTAAACATTATGAAGTGCCCTTCCGGTAGAGAAAACACAATAAAAGGCCTTCCCGTTAGCTCTTCCAGTGGAAAAAAAATAATTAAGTGCCCTTCTAGTGGAGAAAACATGACAAAGTGCCCTTTAAGGTGTCCTTCCAGTGTAATAATACATTGCCGTCCAGGGGGTAAAATCAACCCTAACACTTACGAAGCTGTTTCACCATAAATGCATCACAGTTTTTGAGTAGTTTGTCAAACTAACGATCAGTATAAAACACTACTAATGTGTTAATTATGATAAGAATCAGTGATCTTTACAGGCGCTGGTAAACCAGTCTAGCCATTTCCCCCTTTAGTTTTGTTTTGTTTGGAGCAGACTGCGAGTTATTTGTTTGGTGCCCAGAAGTAGCAGCAGAGTGAGAGCTCTTTGTGTTTTTTTTGCTCTCTGAGTCTTGGCACAGACAGCTGAAGTCAACCATTGCACTGGATCTGGTTCACACATGAACATTTGCTCCTATTGCATAACATTATTTAAGCAGCTTGATGAACTGTAAATGCAGCATAAGACAAACCTTTATTAGACATATTAAAAGCTGCTTTAATTATAAACAACAGTAAGTTTTTGTATCACTGCCCTAAAGGCTCTTTATCTTTAGTTTCTGTCTTGTAAATGCACCTGTTCAAAGTCCGTTACATGCCACTGGTTCAAGTTCTGTGCAGAAATATTTAAGAAACAACTGTTTACAAACACAACTGATGCATGTGCTTCTTCATGAAAAGGAAAAAAGTATTCTGCCTATATTTGTTATTGGATGATGATGTGCATTTATTATAAGTTGTCGTACAGTGTCGTTTTTTAAATCAGCATTAGGCGTAGTTCTGGTCCAGTGTGCAACTTATACAAGTATGATGTAGAAACTTGAAGCCACCAGTGCACAAACACTAAGAATGGACTAAATTAGCATATTCACAGTCTGGTCATTTTAATGAGGTAGAAGGAGAACTTGTCTTTTTAAGGATTTTAATGTGGAAATTATACTTTTTTAATTTCAATTCAGCTTTATTTGTATAGCGCCAACTCATGCCAAAAGTTATCTCAGGACACTTTTCAGATAGAGCAGGTCTAGACTGTACTCCTTATAAATTATTCACCCAACAGTTCCCACCATGAGCAAGCACTTGGCGACGGCAGCAAGGAAAAACTTCCTTTTAAATCTTCAGAAACCTCGGACAGACCCCGGCTCTAAGTGGGTGGCCGTCTGCCGCAACCATTTGGGGTTATTTGTTGCAGAAAACCCATCACACACACATTATTGTTCCATGCAGATTGTTTGAATATGTCGTAAAAACGTGTCTGGAGAGGATCTTGATTGATCAATGATTTTGGGGTTTTAGACGGTTAGACTGGTCAAACAAAGAAAAAAGAAATTTTAAGACCTCACCTCACTGCGATGGACATTTTTTGCTGACGTTTCATAAACTAAACAATGAATCAGTTAATCTAGAAAATAATTGATGGATTAATTGGTAATACAGAGTTGCTCATGAATTCTCTGAGGAATACAGAGCCACTATAATTAGGAACAGTGTTAGAACCACATTTAATTTAATTTTTCATTTAGGGCTTTCAATATTTAACTTAAAAATGATCAGAGACCTGAGAACAAGGTCCCATCTGCCCCCAGACCCCCTAATAAACCACAATTTATCTATTATTCTTTCCTCTGTCATTTAGCCACATGTGTTGTATGACTCACTGCACAAAATGGATCATCTGATCATCTTCACAGCCCCTCTGCCCTGGTTACCCATCATCCTCTTCAGTCCCATTAGGTGAGGCTGAGTGGGACCTGCTCCTCAGTGAGGGTCCTCATCAGATCGCAGGTTTTCATCCACCTACCACTCTTACACGAGGCTCTTCTCTCTGCATACTTACTTCCACAGAAGCTCACATTCACGCAGCTGCAGCAACCACAGCTCTCTGACACTGGAAACAATAAACCAATGCTCTTTTTTTCTTTCTTTCTACAGTTTTCAAACGCTGTCATGTCACAGACCCCAAAAAAGCCCATCAGAAACCTTTTGATGAGATTTAACTCCAGGAAATGTCCCACTTTGGGAAATGTTGGTATTGAATTGCAGCGCTACTTGGGCAGACAAGAGCGAAACCTAACTGGGATCACTTCCAGTGATTTCAATTACAGTACTTTCAAGGTTATCAGGATATCAACGTATAATAGGACTTACAAAACATTGCACAGTTGCTGACCCTAGACACTCATAGCGGGGGTTATTAACTGGTCCAAGGTCTAAACTAAAACCTAAAGGTGAACTTGCCTTCGCTGTTGTTTCCTTCTCTACTTTGGATTAGCATTTCTCAAAGCCACATGACGACTAAATGACTGCAACATTTTTTTAAAAGCATCATAAGACTAATATTTTCCATTGTTGTGCATGCATCTGTAGATATTGTCCAGAGGATTAAATAATAAATAAAATACTCTTTATGTTTCAAACATTGCTAGCTAATATTTATTTAATGATTTAAAGTGTTGGGGAAGCTCATTTACACAAAGCTACCATACATAGAAATATAGCTTGGTTATCTAAAGCTGCTTACAAACAGTAATTCAAACTAAAACTTCAAAAATGCCAATTAACTGAGTTCATGAAGGTATATAAACCAAAAAAGACTAAATACTCCACCATTCATATGTAAGTGCAAGGAGTTCATCAGTCAGATACCTGCCCTCCAGAAAACAGGATTACTCGGTTTGCAACATAACTTCTGAAATAGCACGTAACAGCTTCTCTGAACACTTGTTAATAAATATCAATTATCAATACTTATGACTGACTGACGCTTTATATATTCAAGATTCAAAACATTTTACACTACACAAAGGTCACGTGTGTCAGGCTCACAGCGGTCAGGATGGAAGAAATGGGGCTCAATCGCAGTAGAGATAATAAAAATAATAATACGGTCGCTTTCATGGCCTAAATGACTCATGATGCAAATATGGATGCAGTTGAACTACCAGCACGCTAATTTAAAATGTAGTTAAACTCTGCTATTAAACCTCAGACAGCCTGTTGTGTGAAGAGGCTTCAGAAGCTTCTGCTGCTGTACGACCAGACATACAGACAACGTCCTCCCTCAGGCTGTTAAATTCTTCCTCAACAATTTATACAAATAAGTTATTTATTTCTATTTTTATGACTCATTCATAAATTATTATTATTTTTTTTTTTTTTACCATAAAGGGAACTCTATCTAAATTTCACTCCACTTGAACCTTTCTGTTCTCTACTGATACATTTATGTCACACATCAGAGTTTTGTTACATTATCATACTTCAGGAATGCACTTTATCACAGACTAGTTACCTGACCTGTTTCATCAGAGGTTTAACTGTTTCCCTCCTCCCATATAACACGCTGCTGTCTTCCAGCATTCCTCTATCTGCCTCTACAGAAGTTTTCTACAGGTCAGCCAGATAATCCCTGTTTTCATTATCAGTCAGTTCAGAGTTCCCTTGTGTTGTTCAATTCACAGTCCAACAGATTTCACCCTGCAGAAGTTGAGGCAAAAGAAACGAATGAATGTGAATCACATCTTCCAGAACGTAATATGACATGGGTCCTAAAATTAGATTGTTTGAAATTAAATCCTTGAAGGGAATAGCCTTAAAGTGTAAAGTTACAGAAAACTGTACTGAAGGGTAAGTCTTGTATTGATTTATGCTGTTTTGTGTATTTCTGTATTTATTTAACTACTAAATGAAGTCTGATACACAGTTACAGAATTAAGTGTGGGAATATATATTTATCATAGTATTTATGTTTACCTGTTAGGTCTAAAAGCACATTACATATTTATATCATATTTTACACCATGGACCGCAGCCCCCTACTGGTGGTTACTATAAGACGTGTGACACTGATATCTTCCATAAAGCAGCACAAAGAGAGCAGCAAACCTAATAAAAATCAAAGTGATCCGTTATACAACTGATGAAAATGGACACTATCTGCATTGGTGTGTTTATGGATGTCTTTCAATCCATTCAATCCTTTCAATTTCAAAATACTAGTTTTCTTTCTGTAGTATGACAGGACTCGGACAACATCAAGTCTGGACCCTTGATACACAAATCCTCTGTTTAATTAGAGGTACTAAAGTAATGATCTCAAACAGGGTCCAGTTCCAGCCCTCCGGCCCACAACATGGTGTCACCTATAAAATACAGTACAGCCCGCAAGATGTTATTTATTTATTTATTCTAGTTGCTTTATATCAATTTAAAATATCTCTTCACATACAATTATAATACAAACACAATTATCTTTTAAAAAGGGTATGTTGTTTATTGCATAATAACCGTAGTGGCAAACAGCTGATAAGAGAGCAGGTTGTGGCCCTTAAAGATGATATAAAAATGTAGAGAAAAAGCTGTTTGCATGATGTACTGATGGAAATATCTTCATAATATTTCATTGTAGTAGTTGAGACCCCTGTACTGTCAGTCAGTCAGCTTTAGTATCTCAGTGGTTTACTGTAAAGAACAATGCAAACAAACAAACCTGAGTAAGTATACACAGTCAGCTGTTTGAACCCTTTGGTTTTTATTCCTTTTTACTCCGAGGTAAAACCCACCCTTTCTAATCCAAACACTCTATTTTTGTAAGTATGAGGTTTATCACTGCTCCTCTGCAGAGGGGAAATAGAGAGGGACTCTCTGTTCTAGATAATGAACAGTTTGAGGATGTTACACTAGTGCAGAAATAATAAGTCGATGCATCAGTAGTTGATCAGATATCACTTTATATCAATACTTAGCTCAAGATAGACTGGGAACAAGATATAGGCCGTGCTTATTGTACTGTGTAGCTCATGTACAGATTCTTTTTAGTATATTTTTGGAGCTTTTTGCCTTTTATTGAATAGGACAGTTCAAGATAGACAGGAAAGGAGGCAGAGGGAGAGGAAAAGGTGGCCCAAGGTTGGATTCATACCTGTGGCCACTGCAGCAAGGAAAACAGAGAAACAAAGATTTTAACCACATGTAACATTAAAGAGATTATAGTTTATATTGATCTGTAAAATATATGTAGTAAGATATGGCGAGTGTTTGCTGCAGCATTATGTTAAAGTTAAATCAGCATTTTATAGTATTCACACAGCAAAACAGCGAACAGTCCTTTATTACTTCAGCTCTGATTTAACAGCTCATCAATCAATATGTGTTATTTATATCACGATATAACACATTAAGGCTTGTCAACCTATTCTAGATACACTAGGTTTACATTTAGTTTCAGTCTGTAGATCATTTTGTCCCAGTAGGTATATTTTTACATCAGTGACTGAATGTGTTCAGTGAATTATCTCCAAGAATAACACGGATATTGTTTGTGGAAAGAGATGTTGATTTTTCTTTCAAGGCTGTAAAAACCACAAACAAAATGCTATTTACCTCCAGTGAGTTATGGTGGTGGCATAAACCTCAGAGATGGATATCTTAAAAAACCTGTAAACATAAAAACCTGTCTGCATGGCGAGATACCACCAGTGAGAAACTGCTTTGTTTGTGTGTGTTTTATTGCGATTTCAAATCAAAGTTACCATAGTAACCCCATGGTGACTCAATGCAGTAATAACCCATGTTCACCCTGTTTTCACCAGCAGATGTGTGGCAAACTGCGGTCTCGATGGAAACCTGTCGTGCAGCACTGAACAGGAAGAGGGCGCTGTTGGCAGTGTGACAGTCTGTGGCTTTATGGTTTCAACTATCTCAGACCACAGATACGACTGTAGTGCTGCCTGGAGGTTGGGAATGTCTTGTGACTTGAGTTGAACTGTAGCACTTATCAGATTGAAATTATAAACCCAATGATTAGAGCGCATTGTATTTGTGTCACATGTCTGGAAATATCTGAACTATCAGTGGGTTTCAAACCTAACTGAAGAGTGTGCTAATAATGTCACCACAGACTGCATTTTATTGGTTTCTGCTTTACAGATATCTTTGTTTTTAATTTAACACTATTGACAAGGTGTGTAATGTGCTGTTGTGTGTAATTTGTGTATCACGTGTCCTGTTTGTCTAGTTTGTTTAGTGCTCTTCTGTCACTGGGCCTGTGTTTTATTTGTGATCTGCCAAGAGACTGCAGATGAGAATTAGCTTTACGCTAACTCTGGTAGGAGGAAATATCATTATACAACACAAGGTTGTTCAACAAAATGAAAGTTTGCTGTCCTTTCATGTTACAGACATAGAAAAAGATCATTAAATGTGTAGTAGAATAACATATATATATATATATATATATACACACAGAGGAAATAATTCTGCAGTGCTGCATCTATAATTGGATACAATATATGAAATGGTCACATTTTATGTTTAATATTATACATGGCCCCTTAAAAACAAATAAATAAATAATACATGTATCTGCAGTGTTGATACAGATTGATGATTATAACCCAACAGCTATTCTAACATAACCAGTTACTGACAACCCAGAGGACATGAGATAATCACACCATCATCACCGTCTCCTCCTCCTGCTCTACTTTGACTCTTTATTAACAATATAGGACCCTTTCCAGGCGGGCCAGTCTCCTCTGAGAAACATGATCAAGCTGTTTCCCCGATTGTAATTTGAAAACCCCCTGTTTTGATGGACTCCGGTCCCCAGTGGAGAGTCTGTTATAAATCTTGACATACTGACGTGTGACCTCATTTCGTCCTTCAGAAATTACATTAAAGAGATAAAGAGAAACAAGAACATCCTTGAGACACAAACATTACTCCAAGTGAGAAGGTGAATCTCATTCTGACATTTATAGCCCCCACTGGGAGCTCTGTGTTTGTTTGGGGAATTCTCCAAAATGTGCACTTCTATTTTTATTGTTAATTAGTTGGACAATTATTGCACAAAGTAAGTGACATATTTGACTTTGCATATTCTTTAAATGACACACTAGATGGATAGATAGACAGCATGTATGCAAATGTGTTAGTTTTAGATAGATAGATAGATAGATCGTACACACAGTATACTAATTTTTGCAGAAATCTTCTCTTCTGTCTCAAAGACATTACAAGTAAAGGAAGTCAACTCTGCCGTAGTTGTATCTGATATCTGAGTCTATGAGAAATGTCCTGGTTCTTGGTACTAATAGAAGCTGATGTGAATGTTTTTTTTTCCCCATCTGGCGGAACATTTTTTCACTGAATCTGACACTTGAATGCAGGTATTGTTGAACCTTCGGGAAGTGTAGAGGCATTAATTCAATAAAACAACTGTGATAGGATGTTGCTGAAATGTGTAGCTCTCTGTCTGTTTTTCTAACACAATATGAGTTTTCTCCTGAAAATGAAAGCCTTCCTGTCCATGTGTACATTTTTATACTAAAATAATAATTCCTGTATTTATAGGCTACATTTTTGTAAAAGTAGGCCATTTTCTTTATTTGTGATAAAACTTTAATAACCTCAATGGAACAACTACTGTAAATAGGATTATTCACAAACACATTTCCAGTGGTGGAAGTATTTAAACAGTTTACTCAGAGCCTGAATTGGACCAAAAAAGGTACCTAATTCAGTACAACCCTAACCCTAAACACAGTTTTTAACACTGTTTTTTAAAATCTATGTTAACAGGACATTTTCAGTGCTGTTGTCTAGCTGTGTGTTTATACAGAGACACAGTTACACAGGTATTTAGGAGTAGGTCAACAGCCTTCTTGTACACAGGTGTTAGAAAACACAGAGGTCCAAAAAGCTGAACTGGCTGGTTGAATCAAAGCGAAGTCATTTCTAGACTATTATTTCACAACTTTCATTGTAAACCCCTCAGAAAATACACAGCGGTCTTAATCTCAGTGACCTCAGTGACGGGTACGGCCAGATGTCCCTGAGATTAAGAAGTAAGAAGTAAGGGTCCTCGTGGACAAAAATCAGAAGCGCTCGGAACGTGTGCGTACCACAGGCCCATTTCAAGTAAAAGTAGTGATACCACACTATAAAAATATACTCCATTAAAGACCTGCATAAAAACTTTAAGTAAAATACTAGTAAAAGTATCTTTCAGAACGGTTCCTGTTAGTATTATTGTACTGTTGGGTAATAATTATTGATGCATTAACATTTAAGTACTTAATGTCATTTATTTTACAACTGAAGAGTTGCAGATAATATAGAAATGTGACTGTGTTCAACTTACATATATATTCACTGTTACTGTTTGTATTATAAGTCTTCAGCTCTGTTTTATTCCACCTGGGAACTAATATCAGTTCACTCATGGACACTGACTGTACATCTGTGGCTTGTTAACGTGAAGACAGTTTTACACACTTTGTGTTGTGCAGAACGTTTAGACTTCAGTCTCTTATGTTGTTGTTGTTGTTGTGTGAGATATTTTTAAAAGGGAGTTATTGTGCCTGAAAGGTGTTATTTAATCACACTACACTATGTGTCACCTCTGTCACTTACATTTACATTTCATGATTTAAATGTCACTGTTTAATGTTTGTTACTTCCCTCCTGTGGTAATTTATTACCTTGTGTGATCGTCTCGACCCTGTTTCCAGCAACAAAAAAGTATTTTAAGGATTTGCATGAAATTTATTGAAGTTTATTTATTTAAAAGGGACAATGCACATTAATTAGCACAAGGATTTAATTCTACTATGTAAATGTGCCAGATTTAGCCATACAGGCTCATTTTCAGCTGCAGTCCCTGTTGTGCACATTCATGCAAATAGGATCACATCCTTTTTATATTTATAGTTCTGGGATGATCATAAGAACATTTGTTCTACGCCACTGGCCAGACTTTTTAATTTTGTCGTATAATAAGAAAGCAATTCACTAATTCTTTTGGGAAATTTGGTAATTGGTGTATAATTTTTTAACTTTACTTCATATTAAAACTGAGCTTTTTAAATACTCCCAATATGCAGAATGAGCTGCA
>NW_023339674.1:9310036-9311342 GCF_004916995.1 Morone saxatilis | reverse complement strand
ATTTTGAAATTGAATTGTATTTGTTTATGATTTTATACTATATATGATCCTTGTTATACACAGGTTTCAAAAGAGATCATGTTTTCAATTAATCTAAATGTTTAAATAAAGGATTGTAACACAATCAGGGGCGGATCTAGAGAAATATTCATGTGGTGGCCAGAATATATTCTGATTTCATCAATAACATATATCAATATTTGCTTGGAAAAGCTCCTAAATGAAGATATTTGAACTCAGAAACATCATTGTGGCACATTACTAAAGCATTGAATAGATATATCTATAAATATGGCATTAGAAATCATCCATCATCAATCAATTCTTCATTGAACTTAAGTGAATCAGTCTGATATGTGGCCAAGAAGCACTCGGTAGCTCAACTGGTAGAACAAGAGACTCATGTAGAGTTCTTACTGCAGCGGTCCGGGTTCGATTCCAACCTGAAGCCCTTTGCTGTCAATCTTCACCGGTCCTATTGAATAAAGGCATAAAAAGCCTTTAATAAATAAGTAGTCAAATAAAAAAATCAATAAAATGTGGCCATAAAAGATCATTACATTAAATGTTAATTTTGCCAGGCTTTTATTTGCTTCAATCACTGAACTCAACCTGCCTTAGTTTGGGACAGAGCTTTAATTCCTTTTGCACAAAACGTTCTTACCCAAAAAAGATGAGAAATACTATTAAATTGTTTATTCAAACCAGTATGAATATTAAAAATTAGGCTATCAAATTCACATATTAAATATAAATCATTAATTTGATCTATTGATACATTGTGATGTCGCCACACCAGGCTAGTAAAGGAGATCTGCCTCTAATTGGGACCCTTCTTTTAACTGTGAACCTATCGTGACGTCATCCATTGGTTTGTGGAGTGACGTTTTGAAGCCTCGAGTCCAGCGTTTTGGCCGCCACCATGACAGAAAAACTGAGCCATCCCGAGCCAGCAGACGTACAACGAGTTGATCTACGTTCATTGGCTGCACAGTTTTGACCCGTCCGTAGCAGGAAACAATGGCGGCTCGCCTGGTCACACATGATTATAGCTAAACATAAAATAAAATATGTTTCTGAAACGATTTTAAACGAGAAATAGGCAACGCAGTAACAGAATCTAGCTTCGTATTTGATCAGCACTGCCTAGTCTGACAGTTTGATCTGAGTTTCGAGAGTGACCTGTCAATCAAAAGTTAGCCCCGCCCAAAAGCGTACGTGGCTTTATCGTCTATTTTAAATTAAATTAGACCATAATTTACTAAATGAACATCATAATGTATTGAAGAAGATGTGAAACTAGCGA
>NW_023339674.1:9291299-9309936 GCF_004916995.1 Morone saxatilis | reverse complement strand
TTTTTTTCCTTGATAGGGGACTTAATGAAGTGTGACCCTAAATAGATGATATTAAACAGTGATATAAACAAGTGATTATATAAATTGATATACACGTGATATAAATGAATATAAACAGTGATATATAAATGATTATAAATGATAGTAAAACAGTGATATATATAATGATATAAACAGTGAATATATAAATGATAGAAAACAGTGATATAAACATGATTAAAAGAGGTGATATATTAAATGAATATGATAATGATATAAAGCGTGATTATAAATGATATATAAAATGATATAACAGTGATATATATAATGGATACGGATAAATAGTGATATAAAATGATTATAAATGATATTAATGAATATTAAAGTTAACAGTGATATAAAGAGTGATAAACAGGTGAATATAAATGATACTACACAGTGATAATAAATTGATATAAAAGTGGATATATAATGAATATAAATGATATATAAATGAATATAAAGCAGTGATATATAAATGATATAAACAGTGATATATAATGATATAAAACAGTGGATATATAAATGATATAAAGAGTGATATTAAAATGATATTATAAATGATAATAAACGGTGATATATAAATGATTATATAAATGATAATTAACACAGTGATATATAAATGAATATAAACAGTGATATATAAATGAATTATAAATGATGACTAAAATGATATAAAGAGTGATATAAACAGTGATATAAAGAGTGATAAACAGTGATATAAGTGATATAAATGAATAAAGAGTGATATAAAGAGTGATATACACAGTGATATAAAGAGTGATAGTATTAAAGAGTTGGATATAAACAGTGATATTCATAAATGATATAAATGATATAAGAGTATATATAAGAGTGATATAAAGAGTGATATATAAATGATATAAAGAGTGATATATAAAGAGTGATATAAACAGTGATATATAATGGATATAAATGATATATAAAGAGTGATATAATAAAGAGTGATATAAAGAGTTGATATAAAGATGATATATAAAGAGTGATATAAAGAGTGGATACTAAATGATATAAAGAGTGATATAAAGAAAGTGATATAAACAGTGATAATAAAGAGTGGATATAAAGAGTGATATAAAGATTGATATAAACAGGTGATATATAAACAGTGATATATAAATTGATTATAAAGAGTGATATAAAGAGTGATATAAACAGTGATATTAGTAAACAGTGATATAGTAATGATATAAATGATATAAAGAGTGATATATAAAGAGTGATATATAAAGAGTGATATATAAATGAAGTGATATAAACAGTAGATATATAAACAGTGATAAGAGTGGATATATAAAGAGTGATATATAAAGAGTGATATAAAGAGTGATAATATAAATGATATAAACAGTGATATATAAATGATATAAATGATATAAAAGATGATATATAAAGAGTGATGTATATAAAGAGTGATATATAAACAGTGATAAAAAGGAGTGATATAAACAGTGATATATAAAATGATATAAATGATATATAAAGAGTGATATATAAATGATATATAAAGAGTGATATATAAGAGTGATATATAAAGAGTGATATACTAAACAGTGATATATAAACATGATATATAAAATGAATAAATGAATAAAGCAGTGATGATTAGTAAAGATTGATAATAAATGATATAAACAGTTGATAATATAAATGATATAAATGATAATAAGATGATATATAAAGAGTGATATATAAAGAGTGTAATGTCCCTTTAAAGGCCGCGGCCCCCCGCAGCGTCGTCACTGCGCAGAGCAGTTTGAACCAAGAAGCGGAGTGACCTTCCTCCGCTCTCAGTCTGAGAGGGGCAGCACTGAAGCAATAAGCCGGTCACAGCTCCTACGGTCCCCCCCTGCTTTAGCCTCAGAAAATGAACAACAACTTAGTCGGAGATGAAGTCGGGTAAGATCCATTTAACGAAGCCTTTTCCCGCCGTTTGTTAGATCTTAACAATCTTGTCAACGTCTGTCATTTGACAGCTAACGTTAGCTAGCGAGCTAACGTTAGCTTTTTTTTTTTTTTAGTAACTTAGCGAGATCGCCAGCCTTTAAAAAAACAACAACAGAAAGTAGTGATTAAAGTAGCTCGACTGTTCGTGTGACTGCTGCCGGTGTCAGTCCGTGCTGCCGCCGCCGGGCTCGTTGAAGGGAGACTGTGTGAAAGTGCACTCACTTATTCACACCGCTGCTTCTGCGGTTAGCTCGCAGCTAGCTCAGGCTAACGTTTGCCAGCGAAGCGAAAGTCTCCTGGTCTCGACTTCCCCCGGTGTGAGGACGTTTAGCGGGCACTGCCGGGGGGACGGGATGGAGCATCCTCTGCCCCTGCACGTCTCCCACCAGCCGCAGTAAACACAGGCTTCACCGGGCGTTAATTAACTGGTTAATTAACTGGTTTGATGCTTTAAACTGAGAGCTAAACTTGCAGTTTTGTGGAGAGTTCACCGGTTCTCCCTCCCTCCCCTCAACCGCATGCAGTCGCTCTCCTCTCGGCTGTAACATCCTCCGGGTCTCCAGCAGAACCGGTGCCGGTGCCGGTGCTGGTCGGTGTGTAACTTACGTGGCAGGAGGTTCATTAAGAGAGAGCATTATTGTGGAGGCCGTGGCGTCAGAAAGCGTTAGATAAAACCTAAAAGTGACATCCACTGCAAGGACTGAGTCATATAAAGCAGTGTTATTTCAGCTGTGTGTGTGTGTGTGCTGCAGCTGCTTTGGTAGCAGCGTTGCCTCATGTTGTGTAATATCTGTGTACTTGGCTGTTTAGTCAGCTGTAGCTGTTGTTGTGGCTCTGAAACTGCTTTCAGTCTTCTCCAGTCTGCTGCTGTTGTTGTTGTTGTTTATTTATTTTAGTATTTTAAGGCCTCCGTACAGACAGAATCTCTCCATGGTTTGTTGTTGTCTTTGTGATGATGGCTTGTGTCTCTACTCTTTTCAGGAAACTTTTTGTGGGTGGGTTGGACTGGAGTACAACACAAGGTGAGTGACGCTGTTTAATTCACCTGTGAGGTGTTTTTTTGTTGTTGTTGTGATTAAAAGGGATTTTGTTTGTGTGACACCGATGTGGCTGCATGGATCTGCTGTTGTAGCTTGTTGGGACTCTTGTTTGAATAATAATCAGGTTATATTTTGCTATAAAACAGCTGGGCATTATTATTAAAATATAAATATTAGTGTTTTTACAGCTGCCTTCATATTAATATCGGTATATTTAGTGCATACAAGGTCTCTGACGGTATAAACTACTAATATAGCTACGGTGGTCTAACAAAGATCGTCTTGCTTTTTTATTATTTGATGAAATGTTGGCTGATTTAAATTGTCTTGTTCATATTATGTTATGTTTTATTAAGATAAAGGGCTCGTGGCTGTGTTAAGGCACCGTTAGGCACTGATGCGCGTCAGATTGGTTAATTTAGTAAAAAATAGAAACAAGCTTAGTGGAATAACATCTATATGCACTAAAGTCGGTCGTAAAACAAGCAGGCATCATATTGGCACCAGTAAAACGTAGATAAGTATGTAGCTCTAGTGTCACGCTGTTATAATAACTACATCATTCCAGTAATTAAAACATTATTTAATTGTAATACGGTCGAATGCATGATGCAAATCACAGAAGCTGCAGTTCTTTGATAAAGGTTGAACGTTATAGTGCTGCAGAGAATCCCTGGCCTACAAATGTTGCTCTCCAAAAGTAAGAAAACACGTTTGTTTGGTACACACCCCAAAATATGTCACATCATGATTTAAATAGTGAAAATCGTTCACACACTAATGGTGACTCGTATCACAGCATGTGTCAGAGTAACCACAGTGTGACGTTTGAACCGTGACGTTTATTAAACATCGATACTGATACCGCCTTAACATCACGATATGACATTAAACGGACTAAATAATAGAAGCGTGTAACGTTATACTATATACTATATAGGTATATTATATATAGTTCAGCTGTACTTCACGCAGATAGTGTAGAGTCTATTTGTGGCGGCTGTTTCTCTGTATTAACACAGTTTGATTGTCTCCCTGTTCACATCACTGATGGTGAGTTACAAACCGGGAACACTGGTGCTAGACTTCAGTGTTATACCGTCCACATCGTCCTCTCATGCAGACTTGCCCAGAGATGGTCTGGTTCGTCTAAAGCACTTTACTGGCTCGTGCTCGGTGGGTAATTGTGTAACTTTGCACAAGGGCTTGCCTGTGTTAACAGCACTGTTAACATTAATATCTGAACCACAGCGCTGTGTAACTCTCAGCTTGTTTCCCTGGCGATGCCCCAGGGCTTCCCAGCAATGAGAAAAGCAATTACGATAACTCTCTTCCAAAGTGAGTCCTCATTTGTTCAAACTTGCACGCCTTGCTTCTGTGGGCGTGTGCGGGCGTTACAGTCGTTGTACATCGAGTGCTACGTAACACGGCGGTGGGTCAGTGCTGTGTTTGCTCTGCGTGTCGGTATGTGGCTGAAATGTCGACTGTGTTAGGTTTTTAAATAAAAATAAAAAAGAACAATTCACTATATTCTGCCATAAGATAAACCAAGGTCACTGAATGACTTGTAGTGTTCCCTGTGCAGTTTTATGGAGAGCTGCTTGTGGGGTTTTTTTTTTTTTTTTCCACACCTGTTTTGGTCCCAGTTACACTTTTAGTGCAGGTTTGAAGTGCTGAAGATGTTTTCTCAGCGTCATTTATCATAATGAGAGAGTTCTATAAATCATGACTGCACTTCTTTGTGTTCAGGAGGAGAGCTGGGCTGATTATATTTGCAGTATGTTTCTGTGTTTTATGAAGCAGCCGTGTTTAATTTTAATTTCTTTCTTTTCTCAGAGACACTGAGAAACTACTTCTCACAGTATGGGGAAGTAGTAGATTGTGTCATCATGAAGGACAAAACTACAAATCAGTCGCGAGGCTTCGGCTTTGTCAAATTCAAAGACCCCAACTGTGTACGGACAGTGCTGGAGACAAAGCCACATAATCTTGATGGAAGAAATGTGAGTATTTTGAATCAAAGGAGCAGATAGTCAAATCAACTCGAGTAATCTGCCCGCGCTTTTTGTGAGCAATGTGCAAAACCTCGTCCCGTATTTCATCATCCAGAGTAGTTAGAAGTTATTCAAGGAGAAGTGCAGTTTCGCTTTAGGTTGTTCCTGCTTGCAGACATTAGTACAGATAGTTTTTTTTGCAGACATTTGTTTGCTTAACAAGACTTACCTGTTCAAAGTCAAATGAGCTAAACCGGCAGTTTAACTCGTGTTTCTCTGAGCTGGCTGCACTCAGCTCCCTATGAAAGACATATTGCCTCCTTTGTTCTGTTAACGGAGGCGGAGAAGGGCGTAAAATTTTATTGGCTACATATTTAAATGACGTGTCAGTACATATGTTGCACTGTTGTGTGACGCCAGCCAATACACCGTAATGGATTCAGTGAAGAAGAACATTTGAAGGTGCCTTTATTAATTGGTGCTGATGTCAAACGTGTTCTCTCTGTTTCTGCTGTCAGATTGACCCGAAGCCATGCACCCCCAGAGGAATGCAACCTGAAAAGTCTCGAACCAAGGAGGGCTGGGTAAGAGGACTCCTTTTTCTGCTGGGGAGGCTAGGCTAGGTGTTTTCAGGCCGTCAGTCTCTCCATACCCTCCTCCTGAGGTTGGACTTTCTTTATCACGGGTCATGAGGAGACCTTGAGCTTCATTTATAAAAACACTCTGACCTAAATCTCTTTCTTTTCATCAAAGAAATGACCACAGTGTGCAGCCTTCATACATTTGAGAACGCTGGAAATTACTTTGGGGTTTTGGTAAATCACAGGAGCATTAAAGAATCTATGGCTTGTTTTGACCTTTATTTGTGATCAAGGGGCTGCAGCAATATCAGCAGATATCTGGTGCAGTTTACTGGAATTGACTCATAATAAGGTCACATTTTTTCCAAATGTAACAGAAATGACTCACGAAGAGGTCATAAAGCCTGTATCACCGTGCTAAATATTGTAATTATAATAACACTTCTATGTTCTGTTTATGAACAGTTTTCTTGATTTTTGAATATTTAGAAATGTGTTGTTTTTATAATGCTCTCGCTCACTGAATAAGGATGAGAAAACACAAGTAGGTTCAGAGACGAGTAGGCTGGTGTGGTGCAGAAATCTGCTTCTTTTCTTTCTTTTTTTTTTGAAAGGCAGGAAACTCTGCACCAACTTGGGTAATTTGTGGGCTGATCAACAATGCTATCTAGCCACTGCAGATCTATTATAGACATGTTGTCCCTTTGGGCAGCAAAGATTTTAGTTATTGCACCTTTGCTGTCAGTAAAACAATTTTATAAGTCACATATTTGGCTACAAGCATAGATTGTAAGTCAGAAGCTTTTATAAATGAGGCTCTTTCCCTGGTACTGGAACTCCTTTCACTGAATTTAAGTCGCGTAGCTGCAACTGAATGTTTTACTAACAAAGCAGAAGATGTAATTGTTAAAAATCATTATTGTCGTAAGCAGCCTCCAGCCTTTTACAGCATGAGTGCAGTGCACAGCAATGGTGAGATGCTTAGTGGTTGAGAGTGAGTGGAGGAAGCCGTGCTCTCTGATCTGTGGAGACTAGTGTTTGCATTGACATGACATGTTAAGAATTATACCCCAGGGCAAGAGGAGAACCTAATTTCTTCTGCACTGTCTGAATAGATGATGGCTAACTGGCCCCTTCCCAGAGTGATCCTTTAACAGACATTGAAATCCATACACTCCCTGTTTTCTTTCAGAAGGGCAGCAAAGCAGATAGCAATAAATCAAAGAAGATATTTGTAGGTGGAATCCCCCATAACTGCGGCGAGCCTGAACTCAGGGACTATTTCAATAGATTCGGAGTGGTGAGTATTACCATGTGCACAATGCAAGTCAGTTCATATCGTCATTAAGACTGCTTGAATGGGTGTGACATTGAACAGGGTCAATACTACAATAAAAATTTAAATTTACAGGGATGGGATAGGACAATTAATTATTTGTCCAAATTGAGGCAGAATATTTAATTGGACTAAGAACGGACCCTGTCTGGTTTTCTAAATGGAGCCACTGTTTCCCTTTGTCCCATTCAAGGTCACAGAGGTGGTAATGATCTATGATGCGGAGAAGCAGAGGCCCCGAGGTAAAAGCTGATCCCGTTTTTTCTCTCCCCTCTCCATACCTTACCATCTTAAATCTCATGACAAACTATTCCGGCCCAAAGAGAAAAAAAAAAAAAGCCCATTCAGCTCCACATATTCAATTCAATTTAACCACTGTCACCCAGAACAGGAATTTCGTGTATGGTTAAAACGCACAATAAAACACACAGAAGCATGTTAAATAAAACCTTACATACCGACTCACCACAGCGTGCATAAAATGGAAAATGTAACTTGACATTTCTAGAGGTGGAATGAAAAGCTTAGTGTGACGTGAAATACACTGGTCTCCTGTGAAATCCATGAAATTCTTTAAACACCTTCAGTTTGTGATGCTTCTGAATTTGTGCAATGTTGCGTATAATTCGGTCACATAATACAACAGTAGATGGCACCTTTTTAAAACCACGTCTCAGCCTTTGTCACAGGCTAGAAACCTGAAAATTGTTAAATCGCAGGCTCTGATTTGGACTGATGCAGTGTCCTTAATGACCTTGTGCGACAACATGAGTCTGTTAAATATACTGTTTTCAGAAAAGAGCAAAGAGAGAAGCTACGTTAAAAGCCTTCAGTCAAGAATATTGGTTAAAACACGGATTAGTTTCGACCTTACAAGGTCTTCATCGGGGTGGAAATAGTAGAAACCTTTAAGAGAAACCTGGACTTTCTACATGGGTTATGTTATTGTTGGGGTGATTATAAAAATGTATTATTCTAACTAACGGAGCACAGAGGGTCCTCATAAATGTTATAAAGCCTCAGAGGAAGATTCAAACAGCTCAGTGAAACATTCAGATGTCTTTGAGGATGTATGAATTTTTAGGTTTAAGTCCACTAATATCTGATGTTTAAAAACACTAGTCAGTAGTAGTGCCCATATGTTTTCCATTTTTTTTTGCCTTTTCATGCCTTTATTGATAGAGACAGCTGCAGATAGACAGGAAAGGTGGGTAGAGAGAGAGAGAGAGGGGATGACACGCAGAAAAGGCCCCAGTAGTGCCCATATGAACATTGATGTTAATCATCCCTCCTGTTCATAGGACTTCCCTTCCTAACATGTTTCCAGTGTAAGTTATTTAAATCGGTGGTTCCCAACCTGAGGGTCAGGACCCGCATTAGGGGTCACCAAAGCTTCATGGGGTGTTGTAAGGCCTTCTTGATTTTAAGGGGCTTTAAAATAAATATAAAATATATCCAGTAGGTCTATATCTCAGCAGTTCATTCTTTTCTGTGAAACTAAAATGAAATTACGTTTAAATTTAAGATTGTTATTCAAGATCAAGGACTTTGAAGAGACAAGCTATAATTCATCGAGCCTTCACACTCTGCTAAACAGCCTCGTTCTGCATTAGAAAAGTAAGCGGTTAAAATAACCAAAGTGCTACTAGAACAATGGCCAAGTGTCAGGGAGAAGAAAACACTGAATTTGTCAAATAAGAAGCATATTAATTATGTATGACTGATAAAAAAAAAAACAATACAGACAAAGAATTGTATAAAAAGACCCTAAAAATATTCAGTAATCGTAATATAATATGAAATATCCATAAAATGCTACTTATTCAGGGTTTGTCAGTGTACTACTTTAGGGGTGCCCTTAGGGAAAAAGGTTGGGAACCACTGATTAACACCATCAAAGATAAAAAAGAAAAGAAGTAGGGATGCCTGTTTGTCCCTACAGTAAAGCAGAATTCAATACAACTACAAGATGTATCATGTTTATTATTTTATTTAAGAGTGTAACGCCTAAACCTTTTCTCTACTAGAAAGTATCTCCATAAAAACGTATTGGATACAAGAGGTTCATCTGATTAGAAAGTTTGTTTAAAAGGCGTCGAGGAAGACAAAGGAACTGAAGGAGAGAAGACGGATTGTAGGAAAGTAGGTGCTCCAAAAAGTACAGTACTTTATCACAACATGCAACTGGCATATTGAGCACAGTTTGAGTGTCTAAGGGAGGATTTGTCCTTCAAAGTAGCTGCTTTCTGCCCAAACACTGAAGGTGAACATTACATTGTTATCACTAGAACAATGGGATCATTTAACAAGGTTTTTACATTTCCTTTTGCTATTTCAAAAAGTCTCTCTAACCTATTTCCTCACAGAAGAAATTGGTAGACGTTTTTTAAAAATATAACAAAGTCAGTTTAATCATGAATGTGTCATGAGTTTATGACATGCTCTGACACTTTTAGCATGGATGGCCTCACTGGGAATCAGACCCCACGCCACCGGCAGTGTTGGTGTCAGACTCTGCCTGCTGAGTTACAGCCACAGCTGTTTCATCTGCATTCGTCCTACATAGCAACGATGCAGCGGCCACTGACCCACAACATGTTATAACTGCTCCTCCTTCAAAACCCCCATTCATTCTCTATTGGGAGAAACCCAGAATAGTTTGTCATTGGAATTTAACATGATGTATTGTACCAGTAACAACCATTACATAATCTTTAATAGTATAATCAGTTTCTTTTACTAAAACCATTAGACTTTCAACGTTGGAATAAGTTTTCTTTACCTTGATTTAGACGTAACTGATACATGTATCTTAAATGGCATAGTATGTGTTTTCCCATATGTAGAAAGTTAAGTATTTTTGTAAGTAAGCCCTTTTCTATTTTTCTTTCTTCTGTCCCCCTTCTCCTTGTGAATGGTTTGAATGTGATTAACGGTGTCTCTTAAGATTTGTCTTTTCTCCTTTAGGTTACTGTGCATTGACTGGTAGCACAGAGGTACAGGCCAAATGTAAAAGCACCCAAATTTATTACTTGGTCAGAATGGGGCGTAGACAAAGTTACATCAAATTGTGAAATAGGCTGAAGGATTACCTGTTGGCGGTTACTAAAGAGAGAGAATTTGTTTGAGGATTTTATCTCCAGGTTATGCAGCAATTTGAATTTGAATTCTTGTGTTTGATGGAAAAAAAGACACCTGACATGATTGTTATTTTTTTAAAAGCAGGAGGTTTAGTTGGAGGATGATGTTGACAGACAATATCAGAGAATATCAGACCTTTATCTCAAAAATAGAGACCAGTCAGTGCTTCGTTTATCAGACCATTTTCCTATATAATATAATTATAGAGAGAATAAATGATTAGAGGTGCAACAAACATTTTCATTATCGATTCAGTGACATTTATTTTATTATCAGAATTGTTGTAGATTAATTTCCTGTTAATTGACTGATCGGTTATCAAATAGTTGTTGCAGATCTATGAATGATCCCAGTTTTACGTCCAACATTTTTAGTTTCATCAAAAAGTCTTCAACTTGAATGTAACCACGTCACCGTGACCAGGATATGTCAAACTCTTTAATGTGTCAATTTTGGTTTTAAATTTAGATTAAGGACGGGTCATTGACAGATGTTATTATTAGCAATAGATCATGAGGCTTGGGGAACGGTTGGCATGGGTACTAGAGGTCTCTAAAATCTCAGTTGTCTCGTAGGACGTTTAATTGGATTCAGGTTAGGTCCCCAAGTAGAGTTGTGCACACAACCCAATTCTGCCACAGCGGAAAGTTAATCAAATTGAAAGTAGATCACTGCAACGCGGTACAGGCTGCTGACGCTCTCAAAAGTTCTGTTCCAGATAGTCTATAGATGAAAAGCTTTACTGAGAGGTTGGCGTGGCCAAAACCTTGGACCAAAAAGTTCTATAGAGAGTTTTTGCGCCCTTGTTGATGAACTTTGTGTATCCCCCATGAAAACTCGATCAAAATCAGCAACTCGCCGCTTTGGGAAACCAGTTCTGGCCTATATCTTTGTGTTACCGTTGTGAGCAATATTTTAATTGTCCATTTTAGGCTTATCCTGGCTGACTCAAAAGTAAAATACTGAATTTGGGAAAGCTTGGAGAAAGCTTTAGGCATTCTACAGTTTGTGTTTCTCCATATTTTTGTGATGCATTAACAATGGCTGCTGCGAGTGTGTGCTCCACAGCAATATACCAAGGGACAGATCAAGGTGGGGTTTGGATGAAACGGCATGAAGTAACAAAATGTAGTATTTGTCCAATTGGCATTCATCAACGTTAGTGGGGTTGAAAGATGGACTTAATTGACTTTTCTTCTGTGACATTTCACATTAAAATCAAATGCTGCACTCATCAGTCTTCATGTTTAGCAGTTAAGAAGTCATGTGTTGTTACATTCACAAAATATTTCACTGCACAGTAAAGAGAGAAGTTTCCTTCAATCCCCCAGGCTTTTAGTCTTGGATTTGTGTTGTTCTACGAGTCTGCGACATCATCCGAACCCCAGGAGCCTCTTGCTCAGTCTTGACGGATCCTCACTCTGCTGAAGCCCAATACTGTTCTTCATCTTGTGTTGTCACAACCCCCCTGCTACCTTGATTCACTCTTGGTCGTTGGCTAGGTTTTGGATTTATTACTTTCGAGGCCGAACAATCAGTGGACCAGGCTGTCAACATGCATTTTCACGACATCATGGGCAAAAAAGTGTGTAGTTGTAGTTTTATTTTACCCTTAAGATCAAACAGAGGCTTGGGCGACAGACCAGTCATACTATGATGCTGTGTTATTTCTCAGAGCTCATTTTCCAGTGGCTTCCCATTAGTGCCTGTAGCATCATATAGCACAAAGTTAGCCCTTGACATATTAAAATGATCAGGCCACTAAATTAATTAACTCGTCCTATTATTATTTATTAATATTGATCTAAACAGAGTCTACCCTTGCACTTAAAGCTATGTCTTATAGTTTCCAAAGGCACAATGAGCCTTCACAAACGCTGTTATATTACAGTTTCTATTGTCGCCCAAGGCTTTGTTTAAATTGACCACTCCTTTAGGATGTCTTAACAAATTAGATTGTACTTAAAATATTAAAAAATTACATTATTTTCAGTTTTTTTTGCAGAACCAAAAGAAACTCTAAAGTTAAGACTCCAAAGCTCAACGAATTTCAACGACTATAAATCACCTAAAGGATTGGTCCAATCAGTTCTGTTTCTTTTGTTTTCTGATATTTTGTTGGCAGGTCACTTACACGTCAACATGTTTTCTTTTTTCTTTTTGAAAAGTTAAAGAAAAAGCTCAACTCAGTGACCTCAGTTGAAGAATCTCCATACTGTGTCTGTCAGTTTCTCTAAATAACAAATGGCAGCTCTCTCTAAAATGCTGCTTAGGATGAGACACAAGTCTTAACAATAATATTTGCATGTCACTTTTTAGTGTTTGTTTTATCTCAGTGTGTGCACCAGATGGATGGGGTTTACTGCACAAAGACAATTCAGATAGTGTCAGGTAAGCTGTCCATCCGGGAAGAAACAATAAATTCACTGGTGTTATATATATTCAAGCACACCTCCTAACCTTCTGGCATTCCTTGTTTTATTCTATGCATGTGGCAAACACCACCCACCTGGCACCTCAGCTGAGTGAAACAAACCATTAAAAAAAAATTGGTAGTCCTGTAGTAAAATAAAGTGCTACTTGATACTTCTGGTTAGGATTGGGCCTGACACTTGGGTTTAAATGCATTTTTTAAAGCTCATATTCATTAACTACCTCCCCCCGTTTTCCCCCAGTAGACATTTTGTAATTAGCAGCTTTTAAACCAGTCTCCTTTCTGTCCTCCGTGCTGACAGTAATGATTTGTGGGCATAAGAAAATGATCAAAGTCAAACACTCAGTCTTATCATATCATTACATGTGTCTTCTTTCTAGTCCTGATCTTTACATGGCATTATTTAATCAAAGCAGCGTCCATTTTTACTAAAAATTGCTAATAATTGGGACGTTTCTGCATTTGCTAGAATAGTGAGAGCAGAACGAGTGTATTTTCTTTTTGGGATTTACGTCTTGATGAAGCCTGAGTTTCTGTAGGTGAAGCTCTCTTTGTCATGGGGATTTTTAAAAGTAATTTTTTTGTGCCCTTTTTATTTGGGAGTCATCAGTAGAAAGATGACAGAGAGAGATGGGGAATGACAAAGGTCCCTGGTTGGAGTTGAACCTGACACGTCGCAGTTCATCACCAGCTCAAACCACCTGACCCCCAGGAAATCCCTCCTCTGTTTGTTGTAAGCTATACTATAAATGAAAAGCATTACTTACATGTGTATCAATTAATAGTTTTCCCAGAGGAAAGCTACCAGACTTGTTTTGTAAAAAGCTTTCCTGAACCAGACCGATTTTTGTCACGCTAATCAATAATATTGAGTAACAACAGGAGACATTTTTATTGAAATGTCACCGATTATTGCATTAAAAAGATTATCCGAATCCCATTTCCTTGGTAAATGATTCAGCCCAACCTGTGTGCTCTCCAGTGGTACCTGCCCCCCTTGACTTTGCCCTGGTTTCCAGCAGGAATCAAGGCTCGACTTAATCCATTGTTCTTGACTTGACATTACCTTACGCTGGGACTTGAGGGAGGCTGGGAGATATGAGTTACAAAATTAGAAATTGGAGCACATCAAACTGTGGAACAAATCCCAGTTCTGCTGTTGGGGACTGTACAGAAGTCATGGTATCCATCACTCGTAGCTGTGATGCCCACGGGAGAAAGTGCTCAGGTAGCTGCCGGCGGCGGCGAGGCCACTGCCGGAAACATGTGCATGTAATTAGGTCGACAGAGAAGGAAGAGGGGAGGCTGGGGAAGGTGGCAACACCTTAAAGCTGGGAGGAATTTGTGATTCGTTTTCCTCCTGCAAGGTGACCCCAATAACTCAACCCCTCAGTCTATTTCTGGTTGGCTCCCCCTTAGTCTCAGCCTGTTTCCTTGCTCTGGTTAACTGCTGGTAGCTTTGCCTAGTTACAGCAAGGGAAGTTTTTGTTTTTGGGGCAATAAATGTATTTGACCCAAGGCATTAAACTGGATGATAACTATATGTAAAAGTCAAATTTAAGTAATGTAATGGATGGATAAAGTCAGTTTCTCAGTGTTGAGTGCACAAATCGACCATATAAAGCAACAATTTTCGGACTATTAGTCTTTTTTTTTTTTAAATTATTATATTTTAATTGAATCAGCAAAAATAAACTTGAGGTTACCTTGTCACTTGTGCTCAATTGAAAAAAATCTTTTCTCACGTCTGACACAGTATGAAGATTCAATTTTAGATTGACTGAAAAGACTGTTTATTTGTACTATCTGCATGTTTACCGTTATATATATTGTTAGAACCAAATTTCTCTCTACATCCATTTATCCCCCTAAAACTTATTCCAAATAAAATAAAAATGAGATTCTTTATAAGCGTTAGATGGAGAAAGGTAAGTCATGACCTTCCATTAGATGTCTTTATCATATATAGGGCAAAAAATAAAATAAATCTATGTTTCTCAGGTACATTTTTAAGAGGCTGTGATCTGGAGATGATGCGTTTCCAAAAACACCGTGTATCATTCTTTTCATTATGATTTTCTTTCTGCTTATATTTAGTACCTGAGACACATAGCTGTACAGCTCTCCTGTCTACACAGTAATATTAATTCACATAGTTGCCCCTCATTATTCTGATAAACATAAAGTGAAAGATTTTCAAACTGGCCCAAAATGTTGAGATTAAATAATCAGCGGTAGGACAGCTCTGCTAGGTGAGGGACTTCATGGACCTTATACTGGTGTTGCCAAATGTGCCCTCCTTGTCCCTTTGCCCAGGTGGAAGTGAAGAAGGCTGAACCACGCGACAGCAAAGCTCCTGGCCAGCTTGGCCCTGGCCAGTGGGCACCCAGGGGCATCTTGAGTGCAGCTAATGGTTGGACAACACAGCCTGCCCAGGGCTGGCAACAGCCTTACGGGCCACAGGGTGAGTGGGAAAAGGTCCTGGAGCTGAGCGAGTGAGGCTTGCCGTTTGGAGGACGGCGTAGTAGTAACTGTTTAAATGTGTTAAACCCACTGCTTTAGCAATAACCTTGTGCATGTAGGTCAGCGCTCGCACTCTCAGTTAAATGTTAAACTGGATTCTGTGAACATTTTACATTTCTGGCAACAGTTTTGTCTCCAGTCTAAAGTTTTTTTTTTGTTTTTTTTTCTCTTCCTGAAGGAGTGTGGGTGTCGACTACCGGCCAACCCATAGGTAGGTGTTTGACCTCCACTTGACAACACACAGAAAATATCTTTTCTTTCCATTTTAGTGAATTAGTTGGGGTTTTTATTTCTGCTTGTTGCATAACTGTGAATTGATAAAACTGCGGATAGATTTTGTGTCTTTGCCATGTGATCGTGTGCTAATCTTTAAGCGTTTATGTCACAGAAATGGGTTTGCACTCTGTGTGGCCAATAGCCTGATGACAGTTAACAGCACGTGTTATCACTGATTCATAATGGCTGAGGCTGCTGATAATTTGCTGCTTGAGACAGATGGCAGCCTTGAATAGATTCCAGCCTCCCCCTGGTATTGGTCAGGCTCGGTTTCATATCACCACCTCCGGGTCAACCTGCAATGCTCACTGCAGTGTCGGCCCGGCTCACTCAGTTTCATTGAGCCTCAGATTGTGTTCTGCAAAACCATTTATTTATCAACTTTATGTTATTCTGCTATTCAATAAGAGCATAACAGATTCAAACTGATGCAATTCAGATACAGTACATCATTGTTGTCTTTTTATAATTGAAATGTAAAATCTGATGAGTTAGTTCAACTTGTTTAATTGATTGATTGTAGTACAAGTTACTCAAGTATTAATTGTTAGGGTGACTTGGGTAAATTAGGTTTTACCAATTACATTCAGTTTATTAAACTAGTAAGTACATTACACTCATGCAGCATTTTTCCAAATATATTTCAATTGTGTTTAAGAAGAATTTCTTGTAATAAAGTAAGACTACTTCTTCGTACAAATGTTAGCACTTACTCAGTTCTCTTTCACTAAAGTTTGAGTTAAATTTACGTTAACTTACCACTGCTTTTATTAAGAAATGTTTTTAGTTTTTACACTAGCCTGTGAACTTAATTCAAGTTTTGTTTGTTTATATAAAACATGCATATATTTATGTCACAACATTTCTATAAAATAGATCTATTCTGTGTTGGAGCAGGCGGGTATGGACCTCCGTTATCGGCAGGTCGTGGAACCCCCACACAACCTCCGTCACCTTTCAACGCATTCCTGGTCACGACCCCGGCGGGCGGCTTTGCTGCACCTCAGGGCTACCCTCAGCAGGGCTACAGCACAGCACCTCAGTTTGGTCAGTAATACTGAAACACTCCCTCATTACACTTTGGTGTTTTGTTTACATCACTGCAAAGTGCTTACAGGTAATTTAGCATATCTAAATGAAGCACTGTGAATGTTTAGTTGTGTTTCTAGTTCACATTTATATCTCTAGAAGTTCCCTTCTTCAGAGCACCAAATCCTCACAATTGCATTTACATCATCAACACTGTAAACATTTTATAAGAAACATTTTTTAAACTTGTGTTAAATGTGTTAATTATATCTGTGTCAGGTTTTCCAGGCAGCTTTGCTGTTACTGTGGTTAGGGAGGAACCTCCACCTTATCAGACATGGACAGCATGACTAATAGATACCCAGCATTTCATGATATGTTGCTAAAAAGCCTGTAGGGGAAATAATTATTACCTTCCACTTATTAAACCTGTTAGCAGATAGCGAAATATTAGAGTGGGAAAGAACCCCAAAACAGTGGTTGTGTGTTGGCAGAATTGTCACAGTGTGATCTGGCAGCTGATATTTAAAAGACATGGCTCATACAACCTGTTTTTACAGCCTAAACTGAGGAAAGATTTGGTGAAGAAATTGATTAATACCTTTTAATAGTGGTGTTTTTTTTTACATTCAAAATGCAACTAAAAACTGAAGTCAAACTAATGGAAGATATTTTGTGTTTTACTCAGGAACACTAACGCTGGCTCAGGCCTTTGTACTCATACATAGTAAACCATCTGTGATAAATCACCACTAGGAAATGATCTTTAGGGGAAAGTCAGAGAAATGATCGTATTACTCTCCAACAGGTTACAGTTTCGGCACACCCCAAGCAGACCAGTATGCTCCACAGGTTCCTCCTCCGCCCACAACTCCAGGAACTGCTCCTCTGGGCTTTGCCCCCGCCACCACACCAACTCAGGACTTGAGCAAAGCTCCTACTGGGCAGCCTGACTTCCCTTATAGCCAGTATGGTAAGAAAAACATTGTGCATTGAGCAATTTGCTGCCCTTTTCTCTCCCATTTACTTTTTTAGTCACCCCTCAGCCCTGCCCATCTCCTTGGATATTTTACTGGATGCAAACTACAGCTCATTTAAGTGCATATCTACAACCCGTAGACAAGCAGGAGCTTGCTCTTGCTACCATTTAGCTTGAACAGCTACACATGCATACATGCTTCTTGCATACATGAACCCCCTCTGGCTCCACTGTGAAGATGCTGCTGAAGTTTCACCATATCCAGGAGTCTTCAGCAGTCATTTCTGTTTCCAGCTGAGCTGTGGATTGGTAAAAAGATTGGTAGGTCTTGGTAGGTTTGAATTAGATCATCCTGCCTTGCAATGTTTTTTTTCTTTTGTTTGTTTTGCATTTTTTTGTTTTGATTTTCAAGGGAGTGCAACCTTCTCCTGACAGACTGTTCTAGACATTTGACTTCAAATATTCCTCCCTTCTAATTACTCCCTCCTACACCTCCTCCTCTTCCTCCCTGTTGATGACTGTGCTGGCTTCTTTTCCTGGTCTTGGCACGATCGCCATAGAAGAGCACCAGCATGACAATATTATGCCCATGAAAACCCTATTTCTGGAATTAGGCATGTCCAACCTGCCAAGCTACCTATCAGAAATTCTCAACATGTCCATCAGTGTCCGATCAATCTCACTCCGGAGCTTTGCATGCTTGTCTGCAAAATGTAAACTTTGTCCCTCTGCCTTGTAAATACATGCAGATAGTAGTTAGAGTTGTTTTGACTAATGTGTGTGTAGGTTTTCACCTCCTGGTGGGCGTCTTTGTGGTCTTTGAGCTGGACTGTTAGTCTAGTCTAACATTACCTTTTGAACTGTGTTTGGCCAGGTTTCAGCTAGTGTGTAGGAAAAGTAAGACATTTCATCAAGCCACGCCATGTTAGGGGGTAGCTTCTCCAGTGACGTACTGTATACTCATGCAGGATTACGGGTTTGAGATCATGCTTAGAGCACAAATGGAGGCAGCAGGTTTTCAGCTCTGAACCAAAATGAAGACCGAGATACTGTGAAAACTAACCAGCATCCACGGAAAAGGAACCAGCTCAGTCTTCATTGAACACTCGCCCATTCAGTCACATGAGCACACAGTCGGATAAGAGTCAGATGTTCATTCAGAAGCTACATTCAGTTTTTTTTTTTTTTTTTGGCTGGCTGGTATTTTTCCTCTGACTTGGCTTACAGCTGCTTCACACTGCTGGATCTACATTTAAAGCACCAGTGTGTAGGATTTAGTGGCATCTAGCAGTGAAGTTGCAGATTGCAACCACTTGAA
>NW_023339674.1:9290146-9291199 GCF_004916995.1 Morone saxatilis | reverse complement strand
ATGTGATTGCTGTCAGTCATGGCAGGTGTTCATGTTGTTCAGTGTTTCCTGCTTATGCTTATCTTCCATCCAGCTTTTTGCATTTAGTGTCCGCTGCCTTTCCAGGCACTCAGTCCAGTAAACGAGTTCTTTGTGAAATGAGCAGATTAATCAGAGACGCTGCTGCTGATGATGATGATGATGATGATGATGGTGGTGTTGTGGACACAAATCACACACCTCCTCTATGAAAGTGTATGTGACAGTAGCAGGAACTGGACTGTTTCACCCGTGTAAGGTTAGTAAATGGTTGAGGTTAGACACATAAAGCAAGTTTGGTTTCAGTTAAGGTTAAGTTAAGGCTTATTTGGAGTTAGGGAGTTAAAATAATGTGGTGAGAGCGAAGGTCAAACTAGGAGTTTTGCATGTTTAATTAAATGCCAGTCATTTTTCTAATGCATCCCATATATTTTTATTGATTCGACCCCTCCAGGCAGCCACTGGCTTTACTTTTATTAAAGTACACTGTGAAGCTTTATTTATAGGTTATTTATCACAGTAAACGTTTGTTTACTGTTTTTTTCTGTCAAAACTCCTTCTTGGTGCATTCAAGAACACTTTGACGTCTGAAATGTGAGAACTGACTGCTGAAATTAAACTCATTACCTCCGCCAAGGATGTTTTCGGTGCCGTTTGTTTGTCAGCAGGATTACAGACATTGGTGAAAGGGTGTGACATCCGGATCACGGCTGGATACACATACTATATATTTGACTTTCATTAACATTGCGTGATTGGTCGATAGTTATCCAGACAGATTAAGTGTTGCTCTTGGAGATTAGTGTATATAGAGGACTGGACTGTTGGCTTTGGCAGAGGTCCATGTTATGTTATGTCCACGTTGGATTTATAGATTCCGTTTTTTTTTAACAATAGACGTTAATATACGGCAAATTTAGGATGTTAAATTGTCCTTGAATGACCGAGCAAGGACAGTTCTCTCAGCACAAGAACTGGGGCTGTGAACCTGAAGTTTTGGCAATAATCAGCGCTTACAACTGGAGTACACGAAAC
>NW_023339674.1:9287362-9290115 GCF_004916995.1 Morone saxatilis | reverse complement strand
AAGTCATTTTCAAGTTCAATGTCACATCATGCTGAAATTTATGGAGACCAAGTAGCAAATTGGATGACAGGAAATCAATGTAGGAACTTAATGGCCTTCTTTGGAAAATGTTTGGCAACAATGTGAAGAATGTACGAGTCGAATTTATGAATGAAACATGCAAAACCACTGGTGTGGTTGTTCTAGTTCCTGTTTTTTGGTTGCTTCCTTCTCATAATATGTTCTTGGTAGGAAAACCTCTTCCTCACGTGACTTGCATCGTAGCATATCATGCACATTTCACAAAATATCACGAGACCAGGCTGGCATGATTTTAAAAAAAAAAGTCAGGTGTGCTAGCGGATAGCTCACACACTCTCACTCCATTTTGTTTTGACTTCCAGATGAAGCTGAGCAGTGATGCCTCTCCAAGCATAGTGCAGACGCAGTAAATGAGTGTAAATGTGCAGCTATGTTAGCTCAGTAAGGGGGGAAACTATGTAAAGTAGTCGGCCAGCAGTATCTGGGTTCAGTCAACCTGGTCTCCTCATCTCCCTGATAGGCTTGGGTAACTACCCTCAGGACCCCTCTGCCTACGGACCAACGCGTCCTTCTCACAGTTATGGTCAGGATGAGCAGGGAGGATATAGTGCAGGTAGGTGCCAGCATTGTCTTCTCCAACCACAAAAAGTAGCATTTGTTCAGTACTGTAGTGTTTATAGAGCTGCAACCTGGTTCTTTTCCTCTTTTCTTTTTGCTTTGTGTTTCGTATTTTGCATGTACATTTTGCATGTACATACAAATTACTGTGTGTATCCTTATATGGTAAAAGACAGCCGTTGACTTTCTCACAGCTGAGTGGATTTGAATGAAATTTACATTGAAATTTGACATCTGGATCTTCTGAACATGTATTCTCCCTCAGCGGCTGTAGCTTTACTATACCAAGGCTAACCATGTCCTCCTTTTTTTTTTTTTCTTTCGTCCACTCTCTGTCCGCATTGCTTTGCTGATTATGAAAAGGATGATCTAATTGTCAGAAAATGTGTTCATGGTTCAGTTGTCTCTATGCATCAGCAGTCCATTCACTCGTTGTTTTTTTCCCCATGTATTGTCTCCACATTATAGCTAAAGGGGTGAGAAAGGAAAGAAGATTTAAAGAAGGACACGATGCCAGTAAATTCTCAATTTCTCTCAGATTCTTCTGCTGGGCGGTCCTGTTGGGGCCGCTCCCTGTTCTTCAGACTTATTTTTGTTCCGTTCATGGAGCACTTTGAGAACCCCAAAAGAAATGTGTTGTATTTTCTAACTTTTCACCCTTTTTTTTTCTTTCTTTCTGTCTTTCTATCTCTCGTCTTTCCATTTTCCAGTTATTTATATATAACGTTCCCAACTCCAGTTATTTATTGGTGACATTTTCAAAAAAATCAGTGCTAACTGGATGTTTACCAGCAAAATGCTGGGAAGATTTGGCTGCAACTGGTTTTCTTATTCTACCAGCCATTTGGTACCAAACCACTCAGTTCATGGTCAGTGGCTGCTGGATTTTTGGCAGCAGCAGCCATTTTTTCGGGCAGATATGTTTCCATCCCTGGGTGTCACTTTGGTTCCCGTGTCTGTTTGCAGGGAGATGGTGCCACCCAGTGTCTGAATAGAGGAACATTGTGCGTGTTGCACTGATCAAGAGAATCTAGAGATTGTTTTCCTCAATGAAGCCCATTTTAAATGATTATTAAATTCACCTGAAATTGTCGTTTTTGGTCTTGATACATTTTAACATTGTTACGCAATAATTTCCAACACTAAATGGCTCATTGAAGGAACACAGTGTTTGAATCTAGAGGAAAAATCCACCACGAAACCTTTTAAACTTTTAAAACATGCTATTAGGAAATGCACATTTAATTTACTTACTTGGTGTGTCACAATTTATTTATGTACTTTATCACAAACACATCTTCTTTCCAGACAAACAAACAATAAAAAGATTATATTTAAAACTATCTATCTAATTAAAGAAAGTAAAAACCTTAAAGTCTGTTAAACTTATCTACTGGTTATCAGGAGAAAATCATGGGCTGTTTATAAAGTAGATGCTGGGACAAAATGGTAAAATTGGATAATAATATAATAATAATTTTGATGTGACGTACCAAAACTTCCTGCAGAACAGTTATAAAAAATAACAGACGAGTATAAAGTCTGTGTAAAGGGTAAAGGGTGGATTTTTCCTCAACATGAAAATTGTGTAAACATTTTTACTTTTAAAGCAGTAAGGTTTCTCCCTGAACACCATCTGGGGACCCATTAAAGGCATTAAAATCCTCTTGTCTCTGTGCTGTCTGTTGTCCTCCTCAGGGTACGGGCAGGACCTGACAGCCTTCGGCCACAGCTTCGCAGACCCCAGCCAGCCGACGGCCTCGTACGGGGCCCCGACAGCACAGCCCGCCGCCGCCCCCCAGCCTGCCGCCAGTGCATTCGGCAGAGGGCAGAACCACAACGTACAGGGCTTCCACCCGTATCGACGCTGACCGCCACCTCTGGGCAGGGCAGCTGTGTAAAGTTCAAAAAACAAAAAACAAAAACAAACAAAAAAAGAAGTCAGGGAAAATGTGTGTTCTCGCTAAAAAGCAAAACTGGAGTTCTGGATTGTTCTATGGGAATGTTGAATGCACACAGTTTGTGAAACAGAAACCTTTGTGAAAGCAGGGATTCCAGTAAATTCAAATGGGGTGTAAAGAAACCCAGGGTTTTTTTTTCTTTGTTGTTTTTTT
>NW_023339674.1:9287052-9287317 GCF_004916995.1 Morone saxatilis | reverse complement strand
TTTTTTTTGCATAACTAAGAACATGTCAGCGAGAAAGAAGCTTTTATCCCCCACCTAAAAAAAATAACCAATTATAGACTAAAAACCTGCAAAGTTATGTAATGCAGATGGAAAGTGAAAGTGAAACAGCACTGCAGTTGTTGGGCACAGACTGTAACCAGTTAAAGGTTTTATATATTTATATTTGTGCTTTTAATTTGACACAAAATGTATTTAATGTTCGACCGATATTAGTTTATCAGATATTTAGAGAGCAGGGCTGTCG
>NW_023339674.1:9279311-9286902 GCF_004916995.1 Morone saxatilis | reverse complement strand
GTTGATTATCGACAGATCCCAGATAATCACTGATGTTACTAGTTATTCTCCAATAATATTTCATTTACTGAATCATCATTTAGTCTATTGAATGTCAGAAATAACTGTGAGCAGCCAGATGGTCGTAACTACTTGTAAAAAGGTAAATGTTCATTTCAAATCGAGACAGGCGTGTGTGTGTGTTTATGTATGTGTAGCAAACATAATGTCAGTCCAAAATGCTTATAATACAGCTTTTAAACACACTAAAACATCATTTATTAGACTGTATATATCATAAAGGAAGTAAAAGGGACAATAGCAGTAGAATAAAATGAAGGACGTCCGGACAGACAGACCAAAGAATCAGTTATTTCACTGCAGTTACAGTTTATAAATATATATATTTATATTCAGTAGAAATCTGCGGCAAACAGATGTTTTAGCCGTTTGAAAACCAAAACTCAAGGTCTCCTTTTTAGATTTTTCTGGAGCTTTTAAAATCATCTCACAGCCTTCATCATCAGTGAACGGAGGTCACATGACTGAAGATCCAGGTCACAGGTGGTTGTAAACGGGGAAGTTAACGTCCAGACTCCTGCGTCATGATTCACTCTACTCTTTGAGTTTCTTATTGAGCTTTGTTCTAAAAGCACACGAAGGGAAGCCGCTGCGGCGTTTTCTGGAAATGAACTTCTGTTGAATTTGCACTTAATTTTAGGCCCCAAGAAACCGAACAGCCTCCAGTAAAATGTGGAGTGACTGTGTAACATTTGCCACAGCTACGATACAGACGTTGAAGCGTCGGCGCCGTGCGGCTGAGTCACACTCAGTCAGACTCCATATCAGGAACACACAGCTGGAAGTGTGGCGGTTTGTCGGCCGAAGAGCTCCACGATGAAGCAGCACAGAGACGTCCGCCCTGAATGGGGCCGTCACCTTAGTAACCGTTTCACTATTGATACCATGTGAGCTTAGCTTAGGGCCTGGCCTTACACAGAGCTGGTTTAAATGATTTGGTTGTCAGTTAGATCAGGTGCTGCCATGTAAAACCATTTTTGGATCTTGACACAAACGTCTTCAGGTCTCATGTGTTTGCCTGGTTTCCCCCCCGCAGGGTGTCAGGTCTGGTCCAGGGTCGTTGAACGGTTAATGCACAAAGTAAAGAGGCTGAAAATTGAAGACAAAACAGAAGACGGCCAGAAAAGGTATGGGACGGTGTTTGCACCCTCACAGCTGTCTGAACCATATTGGTTTGGTTTGTAAACGTTTTTCTGTAGTTTTTGCTGCCAAAAAAGATGGTTTATGTTAGAAAATACATGAAAATTAGGAAATGTATTAAATAACCTAAAATCTGAGGCTTGAAGAATCAGCGTCACTTCTGAAAATCTGTATTTTTGCTTTTAGTGGCCTGATTTTCATTAAATTGTATTGTGTCGAATAGTTTCATCCTTTTCCACGTGAAGCACTTTGCGACAGTTTTGAAAAGTGCTTAATAAATAGTACAGTTTTATATTTGTGGGCGGCTCGGCGGTAGAGCGAGTCGTCCACTGATCGGAAGGTTGTGTGGTCCGATCCCCGGCTCCTCCCTGCTGCATGTCGAAGTGTCCTTGAGCAAGATACCGAACCCCAAATTGCTCCCGATGCTGCGTCATCGTCGGTGTGTGAATGCGAATGAACGAGTTTCTGTTCCATTGGCTCTGCCGTCACTGTGTGAATGTGTGAGAGGGCGAATGTGGTATGTAATGTAGAAGTGCTTTAAGTCGTCAGAGGACTAGAAAGGCGCTTTACAAAACAGTTAATTTACCATTCAGCTTTTATCATTATTATGTAAGCACAGTGTTGCTTTGACACAATAGCTACAGGAGTTCCCATTGTGTGTCTGAGTTCAGTGTCTGTCCTCAGCGTCAGAGAGGCACTGGCAGGCATGATGGGGGTGGACGAGCTCTCGGACAGCACGGAGGTGGTGGAGATGGAGGACGTGAATCCCACCCAGTTCCACGTGGAGAAGCACACATGGGATGGCCTGCGGAAGATCATCCACAACAGCCGCAAGAACACAGGCATGGTTATCAGCAAGGCGCCACACGACTTCCAGTTCATCCAGAAGGACGAGGCCAGTCCGCACTCCCACCGCATCTACTACCTTGGTGAGCTGAAAGCTGCGTGTCGACAGGGTCGTTTAGTAGTTTGTTAATTTCCAGGTCCAGCGTCAATAAGGGGCTTTTAACAGTCACTGACGTGTTGGCCTGCAGATTCCTTTGAAAGGTAACATGCTTCTGTGAGTAATCTGTGTATAAGACTGGTGAGATACCTGCCTGCAACTGTTTCCAAGCTCACTAGATGCACAACGTCTGCTGCAGGAAACATGAAACTCAACTAGGAACCTCTAATTCCTGCCCTGCTTTCGTTTTTTTGTTTTTTTTGTTCAGTAGCAGCTGCAGAGAATTTCTGCCGTTCTTTGTTGCCATTTCTCACTTTGGCTGCTGAGAAAAGTTTCATAGTCGTAGTTTTCTTCCTGTGGACTGCACAGTTAGAGTACTGTGGTATTTGCACTAAAACATCTGTGTTAAGATTTGTTGTCAGGATCAAAAGGTAGTTTTTGTTCTAAAGCTGCCATTTTGCACCATAGTCAACCATCGTAGAGGAAGAAGAGAAGCAGAACCAGTTTTTAATGCAGCAGAAGATGAACCTGAATTTTAAAAAAAAAAGCTGAGCAGAAATCAGGTTTCTCAGGAAATCTCAGGACTGGTTTGTTTGACTTGATCTGTGCTCTCTGTTGTTACAGGAATGCCTTACGCCAGCAGGGACAATGCATTACTCTACTCAGACATTCCCAAGAAGGTCCGCAAAGATGCTCTGTTGGTTTTGTCATGGAAACAGCTGCTGGATCATTTTAAGGTGAGGAGGATCTTTAGTCCTCTTCCTTCACTCTCTGGAATTTTAATGTCATTGATCCTTTTTAAAGTGTATTTAATCAGGGTTCCCAAAACCTGGAAATTCAGAAGCTACTTTTCCAGTCATGGAAACACCTGGAATTTGACTAAATTAACCAAAAATCCTGGAAATATTTTATGTTGTCGTGGAAAATATTCATAGTACGGTATTTTAGCTCCTCGCCTAGATCACCTACATAAACCTGGGTGCATATTTAGTTTGAAACTCAACTGTTGGTAGGATAAACTGCCCAGTATGTCACCTCAAAACCGGTTCACCAGACGTGGAACGGAAAAAACGTTCCCTTTCCATTTTGGCTCACATGTCAGTCGATTTTTTTTTAACTGTTCACACAAGATGCGAAGTGAAACTGAGGTACAGCGATCTTTAAAGTGCCTGGTTTATTTTTGTCTGGAGCAGAACTCACAGAGAAGCCCATTGGAGATGTTGTATATGAAACAACTACATGCATCCTCATTAATGATCGAATGTTGTTGTGGTTGTTAAATACATCCACAGCTATGTTAATTGTATATGCAGCAAACACTCGCCCATAAACACTGACCACCTACCTGCAATGAACCTGAGACACTTCATCATGAACGCTGCATCGTTAAAAAAGGAGTCAGTAAAAGGCCTACTGGTGGATTGTAAGACTGTTTAGGAGCCAGTGCTGTCCTGTAATGTCAAGAAAAACTCCTGGAAAATGATTTCTTAAATAGTGGAACCCTGTTATTTTTTTATAGGATGATTGTGACGCATTCTTTTCATCAAACTACTGTTGTAAACCTCCTCAAGACAAAATAATCTGGACCACTTGGGCTACAATAAAATAAAACAACCCATGGGGTAGATGTTCACTGTGGTTGTATTGATTTCATAAACAAGAGAATTTGAAAATCTTCTGTTTATTTCAGTGGTTTTCAAACTGGGTTTATCGGTTTATGGCGATTCTCTCTCTTTAATTTAGTATGGTAATGTCTTCTTACCGTTTGTTTTTTTTTCCTCCATGCCCTGAACAAACTCTCTTTGACTATGACCTCGCTCGGCCAGCATTATCACGTTGTGTGTCCTCCTGTCACCCCTGACCTCAGGCCAGCCCTCGCCACGGGGGCTTCTCGCGGGAGGAGGAACTGCTGCGAGAGAGGAAACGTTTGGGGGTGTCTGGCATCACCTCCTATGATTACCACCGTCCCAGCGGCCTCATCCTGTTCCAGGCCAACAGCACTCTGTACTACTGCCGTGATGGTGGAAACAACAGCTTCATTGTGAGTTAAAGTTCAGTTAAGTAAGACTGTCAGTGATATGGTTGCCAGTGCCTTAAGTACATTGTCAGAGGGGGAGATTCCTAGCTTTTTAAACACATTTTTTGGCCTCTATTGAGTTCCCCGGTAAAAATATGATTAGATTGATTTGAACTTGGCTGCCCTCTGTTTCTTGGCCAGTGTATTATAAACTTATGTCCAGACCCCCTCGACTCTGCAGAGGATAGCAGCTGTAGAAGAGAGCAGTGCTGATTGAATTATCGGACAATATTAACTTATCACAGGTAGTATTGGTGTAGACGTCTGCTGATAAGAAAGAAATACCAAAGATACTATTTTAAAAATAATTACACAGTTTGTCCATCAGAAAGCACTGAGAAGTTGTTCTTTATTTCTTTTTGTCTCTTGTTTAATGTTCACAATTATTTTCATTTATTAAAAATACGATGATTATTTTTTTAATAATGAAAAGTCAAAAATACATAAACATATTTTTCCAGATCCAACAGTAACACATTTTCAGATGTTTTGTTCTGTCCAACCAGTTGTGACAGAAGACATTATTAAAGCTGGAACCAGTAAATTTTAAGATTTGTTTGCTTTAAAATATACTTATACAGTTAATAAATAGATTAAAATTGTTGCTGCAAAATTTTCTGTTTTCTAATTGACTCTCATTGACATTGTAAGAGATTGTTACTATCCTGTGAAAATGTATGTCCAACTTTTTTTTTACCCAGAAAGATTGGCCTGTTTTCAGCTTTGTTTCAAAGCATTTTTCATATATTTTAAAATGTTTATTTAGCGTAAGAAGTAGAAGAATCTTCTCAACCCACACGGCTAAACTTGATCCTTTAGTTTATTCAAAAAATGACAAATCACCACATTCAGAGATGGACAGCTGCAGTGTATTAAAAACCAAATACCAGTCTTTACTTATTGTTTATGACCGTGTGCAGCAGCTGTGACCTCGGATGTCCTCCATCCTCTCTTCTGTGTGTTTGTGCAGACTTCTCCTATGCAGCCTGTCGAGATTAAGAGCCAGAGTTCAGGCACACGCATGGACCCCAAGATCTGCTCCGGGGACCCCAACTTCATCGGCTTCATCAACAACAACGACATCTGGGTGACCAGCATTGAGACGGGTGAAGAGAGGAGGCTCACCTTCTGCCATAAAGGTCAGGATGGAGATGGTCAGATGTTCTTACCTGGGGAATGTTTTTCCACTGTGCTTATTGTTTTTCTCTTCATTAATTTTAGGTATTGATAACCCAAAGGAAGACACCAAATCTGCCGGCATCGCCACTTTTGTCACACAGGAAGAGTTTGACCGCTTCACCGGATACTGGTGGTCACCTGCTGCTCGTGAAGGTGAGTCAGAGAGATATTTAGCTTATAGTTATCATCATAATCATTATATTAATAGTTTTAAAATGAAGATTATTTATTTTTAGATGCATAAATAACAAAAATGTATTCAGACATTTGTTAAAGTTTATAAAATGGTTCACAGAGAAGTTGTTCTCCTGTAAACAAAACCAGCTTTAACAGTTTTATCTGCTCTCTCTCTCTCTCTTTAGAATCAGATGGCGGTAAAACTCTTCAGATTCTGTACGAGGAGGTAGACGAGTCCGAGGTCGAGATCATCCACGTTCCATCTCCGGCTTTAGAGGAGCGTAAGACCGATGTCTACAGATACCCACGCGCAGGTACAAACACACACACACACACACACACACTAAAAAAGCTTTTGATTTAAACTATTGAAGTGATGCATTTGTTGTTTTCTAGCTTTTTATTTTGTTTATGTGATTTTTTAACAGGCACGTTTATTTAAAGCTGCCCTGTGGAGTTTCCTGTAACTAAACAAAAGTTTTATTTACATTCAGTGTTCCTCACACCCTCTGTGTGTGTCTTTTTGAGGTCTAACAAAAGGTGTTGAATGCATTTCCTTCCTTATAAAACCTTTTTTTGTTGCAAACAAACAAGATAAAATAAAACTGCCCCAGAGTGCTACAAGAGGTCAAAAACTCCACAGGGATCCTTTTTGAATAGTTAAATGCTTGTTGGGTAGCTCAGTCAGTAGACCATAACTCCTATAACGGCTCACAGTGCTTATCCAGACAGAAAGAGTTCATGTTTGTTTATATTTTGGTATGTAACTCTGTTTTTTTTTTGTATCCAGGCAGCAAGAATCCTGATATCACTCTCAAAATAGCAGAAATCAGGACGGACAATCTCGGCAAAGTGAGTGCTTGTTCAGTGCCGTAAAACTTGATACCAGTAAGTCCTTCAGAGAGTTGTTCAAACGTTGACTCTGTGTTTCTCCCTCAGATCGTCAGCACACAGGAAAAGGTGTTGCCGGTTCCCTTCACCAGCCTGTTTCCTGGTGCCGAATATATCACCAGAGCCGGATGGACAAAAGACGGCAGATAGTAAGTTTCCTCTCTAGAAGATAGATTTCAAAAGCACCTTTTTAAACGTTGCAGAGCTCCAGAATTAAGTAACTTGGAGTCGGTATACACATGCTCACACCCGTCACTCTCTGTGTGTGTGTCAGTGCGTGGGCGGTCATGATGGACCGACGGCAGCAGCACCTCCAGTTGGTCCTACTGCCTCCAGCGCTCTTCATCCCTGCAAACCAGGACGAGGCCAGCAGGCAAGAGAGCCTGGAGGCCCTCGGAGAGGCCGTCCAGCCCTTCATCATCTACCAGGAGACCTGCGACATCTGGATCAATGTGAGGAACAAACACCACGTCTTTCTGTTTTCAGCTTTTTAATATACGCTGATAAGATGAGTTGAAAATCATGATCATTTATTTCCCTCTCAGGTCCATGACATCTTCCATCCATTCATCCAAACCAGTGATGATGAGATCACCTTCATAACAGTAAATGAATCAAAAACAGGTTTCTGCCACCTGTATAAGATTACCTCAGAGTTACAGCGGGGCAGCTACAACTGGGCCAAAGGCTACACGCACTCTGAAGGTAACACCATCAGCAAGCACAGGCTTCATGTACCCAAAAATGTCCTCAGAGAATGTGTTACTTTATTAAATTAATAAGTCAGTAGATCTTTCAGTTAATTCACTCCTCTCCTCTCGTCTTTCACCAGACGATTTTAAGTGTCCAGTCAAAGAGGAGGTGACAATAACCAGTGGGGAGTGGGAGGTGCTGGCCAATCACGGAGCAAAGGTAAAGCCCACTTTTAACTGTGTTCAGAACAACACTGATAAACCACCAGAACATTGAGTTGTAAAAACATATTATACAATATAAGAAAAATAAGTGTAAAATATACTCAACGTTTTTTTTGTTTTTAATTTAATTACAATATTATTAATAATAATAATAATAATAATAATAATAATAATAATATGTATATGATGACTGGACAGATATGCATG
>NW_023339674.1:9268096-9279273 GCF_004916995.1 Morone saxatilis | reverse complement strand
TTGTTAGTTTATTGGGAAGTTTTCCCCTCAACTTTTTCACCAACTTGGTTGTGGTTGATAAATACATGTACAGTTATGTTAATTGTACGTGCAACAAACACTGTCACTTTCTAGAAGATGAATTTTCTTTAAAATAAAGTTAATTCTACTTGATTTGAACTAGAGGATTTAGATCAACTAATTATACAGCTTAAATTTGTAATGGACGTAAGTTTTTAAAGATTTAACAGATTATCAGCAAAACATTTGTCTTTTATTTGAGTCAGTGTCCCTCTCCTCTGATACAATGGACGCTTCTGTTTGACTTGAGCTACAAAACAGTCTGAAAAACCTGAAACACACAGAAAATGAAGTGTGTTGTAAGTGTTCGTATGGTGTTTTCTCCAGTTTCTGACACAAGTATATGATATAATTATATATAATTAAAAAAACAGAACGTGGCAGTTTGTGTTCCAGCATTAAGATTTCAAGATGTTTTTGTTTTGCCTCCACAGATTTCAGCAGAAATGTGAATAGTCGGGCACGCTGTTTAACCCTTCCTTTTATGTTTTCCATACAGACCTTTGACATGTTTATCAGCCACTACAGCAGCTTGACTGCGGCACCGTGTGTACACATCTACAAGCTGATGGGCTCAGACAGCGACCCGCTGCACAAAGAGCCTCAGTTCTGGGCGAGCATGATGGAGTCTTCTGGTAAAACAAACTTGTAACTGTTTATAACAGATTGTATTGTTTTATCACCTGTTTTAAGATGACACTCGTATCATAAAATGGGCTTTAATTACATATCTTAATTTTATATCTGTTGTTTATTACCCAGGTTTCCCATCCGACTGCACTCCTCCAGAGATCTTTAGCTTCACAGGGAAGTCGGGCTTCGAGCTGTACGGCATGTTGTACAAACCACACAACCTGGTCCCTGGCAGGAAGCATCCCACCGTTATCTTTGTCTACGGCGGTCCGCAGGTTGGATCTCTTCCACTGTTACATTAGATTCATGTCATGTAAACTGTAAAAGCTAAAAAAAAACTACGAATCTGTCTTGTCAACTAAAAACCTGAAAACATCGGATGGGTACAAAGAACCACAGGTGAATTTTAACCAGTCAGATCAATGAACCATATAATGTATTGGAAGAAGTCGGGAGAAGAGAAAAGCCTTCAGTTCTGTTCTTTACTGTCCAGGTCTGATATAACTGATGCCTCAGCATGTCACTTCTCATACACACCTAGTAGCTCATGCTATAGCTGCCAGTAGTTCCTCAAAGGACGCTGATTGGTCCAAACCACTGTGGTTGGACACAAGCTCATTTCTTGAAGCCCGGCAAGACTCGCGCTTGATCGCTGTGATCTCGTGAGTCAAGCTGCTGAGCGAAGGTTATCAACTGAATGATGAGCAGAAAATATGGATTTGGTTTTGAGACGGGGACATTTTGGTGTTTGATCTTAACTTTTGAATGTTGTAGTGTAAGAAAAACTTTGCTTGTGGACAGTTCGAAAGGACGTAAAACTGCAACAGGATTCAAACTTGTGACTGAGTTGATGTCAAAGTTAAATAGTTAAAACTTACTAGTTAAAGTATCTTTTAGGCCAAATGACATTTCTTATAAACACATTGTCCTTCCTTCCAGGTCCAGTTAGTGAATAACTCTTATAAAGGAGTGAAATACCTGCGGCTGAGCACGCTGGCGTCTCTGGGCTACGTTGTATTGGTGATCGATGGGCGGGGCTCCTGTCAGCGGGGACTCAAGTTTGAAGGAGCTGTGAAGGACAAAATGGTAAATTATAAAGTAGTTATTGTGTCTGCTTCAGGAACTGATGATGAATTATACAAACAGACTCCTGTAGAGTGTTTGTTGACACTGTTTATTGTCTTCATAGAAGAATTAATTAATCTACTGATGTTGGTGTTTTATGGCTTTGTTACTATATGTATTTCACTTCGTCAGCCTTTTGTAATCTGTAGATAATTAACTATGTAAATTGTTAGTGAACGAGTGTTGATGCCGGCTGAGTTTACCTCTCTGTTCTCCTCCGATCAGGGTCAGGTGGAGATTGACGACCAGGTGGAGGGTTTGCACTACATAGCTGACAAGTACAAGTTTGTGGACCTGAGTCGCGTCGCCATCCACGGCTGGTCGTACGGAGGCTTCCTGTCTCTCATGGGCCTCATCCACAAACCCGACATCTTCAAGGTCAAAACCACTAACGTTACCTCTCTTATTGTGCTGAACTGGAGCTGGAATAGTTACTTTAGTTAGCTTTTCTACCTCATTTTAACTTCAGTGAGCTCCGCTGTATTTACTGTTATTTTAAAACGGCTTCATGTATCTCGTGATATTTCCGAATAGTCTGTTTAACAAAAGAAATTAAAAATGCTTCTTTTTTATTGGCTGGCAGGTTGGCATTGCAGGAGCTCCAGTGACGTTGTGGATGGCCTACGACACCGGATACACAGAGCGATATTTGGACACACCTGACAAAAACCAGAAGGGATACGAGGCTTGTTCTGTCGCCCTGCATGTCGACAAACTCCCCAATGAGTGAGAGCGCTTGTTTTTGTTTGTGTAGTATTTACGCTCACAATGTGTTACCATTCTGCTGCTATGTGCATCAGACAACTGTGAGAGAAAAGGCCGCTATTTACTTCATATTTACCTCGCTATACTCTCCGTTACCTTTTGTTATCTACCTTTTTATTTAGGTAGAAGTTTGAAGATTGTAGAGGTCGAAGTGTAAAATTAGATTCTAGTCCGTTCTTTCCTGTTAGTATTTAAATACTTAAATCATTCATTCATTTCACATTCAATATAGAATCCAAAATCTAAATTATGTTATTTTATGAATCCAACACAAAAAAAAAAAATAGATCATTTTCCGTACTTTCGATTTTATGCTTAAATAAGGAATAAAAATAGGAAATGAAAGCAAATATGCTTGGGTGATGGTTCAACTTGATTTTAATGTAATGAATATAAACTAAAACATCAGTATAAGGTTGTTTTTTGTTTGTATTTTGAGAAATGTTTCGTTAAAAGTCCTCACTTGTGTGAAAAGATAAACAACAAACAGGGAGTATAATGTTGCCGTGGATGCAGTGAAATTAAACCTGAAAATGAAGATTTCTGAATTAACAATTAACAGTTAATTTTTTGTTGTGTACTGGCAACTATCACTGAATGACTTTAATACTGAAGAAATCTTAAAAACTGAACTCTCTGAAGTTACACAGTGAGCTTTTATTTTCTAAAATATTACTAATTCTTAATACAGCAATTTTCTGATCTCAATAATCAGACACATTATAATATTTTTTAATTTCATCGAAAAGTCAGAAAAACACAAGCGTGTGTTTGATTCATGAATTAATAATTAATTAAATAACAAATTGTGTTTTAATGTACACATCTTAGAATCTATATCTGATATGAGAAGAACGAATGATGCCCGTTAATTTACTGCTGCTAAGAGATTCTGTCTTTCTGTTAAATTCAGGCCCAACAGATTGCTGATCCTGCACGGGTTTCTAGATGAGAATGTGCACTTTTTCCACACTAACTTCCTGGTGTCTCAACTCATCCGGGCAGGGAAGCCGTACAGCCTGCAGGTAGGAGGATTTACTCACATACACAGAGTTTAATGTGTGATAAAGACGTGAAACAGAGGATGGATGGGTGAAGTTAGAAGAGGTCCAAACTCCAGCAACAGTAGTATAAAGAAGGACTTCACCGTGCGTCCATCAGTGTTTATTATAGAGCACATTTTTAATAAAATAAGTATAAAAGAAAAGAAAACTGTTCTTTTTTGGGTCATTTTTGTTACTTGAACTAAACCAAGACAGCAGCAGGAAGGAAAAACTGCTGCAGTTTTTCCAATATTTTGATCAAGAAAAGTAAATCTACAAACTTAATTGAGAGAATAATTGTCAACCACAAATGCAAATAGTAACATTTGACTTGAGGTTTAAGGGGATGTAAAATGTGAAATGATGAATAAACATGTTTTTTGTCTTTTGGGCTTTTTTTTTTCCAGGTTTATCCCAACGAGCGACACAGCATTCGATGTCCAGAGTCTGGAGAACATTATGAGATTACGCTGCTGCACTTCCTCCAGCAGAACCTCTGATAAGCCTTTTCTACACGCTTATCTTCCCTTCCTCGCTTCCTTCCCTTCTTCTCCCTGTCTCCTCCTCCTCCTCCTCTTTCCTCTTTCCTCCATTTATTTAAACCTCCATCACTTTCTCTCTCGCTTGATTTCACGATATGTTAAAATCAAGCTATGCCAAACCTGAAACCACCTCAAGAGTCTTAAAGGTGCGGAAGCGTTTTAGCATCAGTGAACAACTACAAGGTTGATACTCAGATTTTAGTATTACCACCATAAACGAGACTGAGCGAAGTCTAGTAGTCTTTACATTGTATTTTACATTAGAGGGAAATCTGCTGGATTGCTTTAAGCCCCAAAACAAGCAGATTTCGAAGGCTGAAAACAAATCACAGTGTGACAATGATGTTGTAAAATGCTGCTCGCTGCACCATCGCTGGCATAATGCAAAAAAGTACAGAAGTGGACCTGCTGCCCAGGAGATTTCTCTCTCTTGTCTCTCTTTTTTTTTTTTTTGCAATTTCCTATTTTTTTTTTTATTGAACTCTCACTTTGTTTTTTGGGACCCAACTGATAAAAGTTATCGTTTATGTGTCTGTGAATAAACACTGGAGTGAAATTAGTGAACGTAAAGCTCTTTAAGAGCATTCAAGCAAGCACTTAACCCCCCTTCGTTGTGTACTCTGTAGTCTTTTTGTTTTGTCATGTGCTGTCCTAGATTACTTTTAATGTGGTGTGCCACACTTCTATCTACAGGAAAAAAAAAATTACATGCCACATTTTTATTGTGTATTAAAAAAAAATATTTTTATGGATTCTTATGCATTCATAAATGGTGGAAAAATGTAGCGACCTGTTGCTGTTTCACTCGCTTGCTTTAATTTTCTGGGGTGCTTCTTTTTCTTCTGCTGCTGAGGACTTTTGCACATATTACATATTTGCCTTGGTGCCAACAAACTGATCTATAAGATGATGTATGACAACTGTTGGCAGTCTGAGGTGCCTTGCAAGAGTTTAAGAGCGCTTGCTCGTATAGTAAATATCAGGGAATCTGTCTGAGGACCTACAACAGTTAAATGCCTTGTTACATGTGTGTCTGATGACCATCTGTAAGATGAGCTCTCATGACCTGTACGTGGTTAAATGTACTCTCAGATATTGAAGAAATAAACAGAAGTGAACAATCTTTTTCAAAGTCTTGTCACCAAATGAAATGTATTATTTTTTGTGTTTTTTTTTTTTGTAAAATAAATGTTCAGGCATTTGGTAGATAAACAGTTTTGGGCCTTTTATGTTTGAGTTTAGGGGAAAGGAGGAGATGAAACAGAATTAAACCTTGATTTAGTTGCATCTAGCGGTGAAGTCTGTCCCTTCTCTGCTGCTGTAGAAACATGGCGTCCTCCACAGAAGGCGACCCGCGACGTCTGTATATATAAACGTCTCATTCTAAGGTAACAAAAACACAATAATTCCTATATTCAGGTGATTATTGACGAATGAAAACAACACCATGAATATTATATTCCACTTTCTGACAATTATGGTCTCCTGAATGTTACACTGGACCTTTTAATCAATCATATCACAACAGATTCAGAAGTAAAATGCAAATCTATCTCCTCAGATCACCGATTCAAACGCTCAACAGAAATATGAATGACCTCAATAAAGCTGTAACTGAAACTTTTCTGCCCGAGTCACACCAAAGAGCAAGTCAGCACAGCTATAATATCCTTGCTCTAGAAACATTTGTTTTTATTTACTTACTGTGATGATAAATATTACTCATTAAATATTTACTTGCAAAATATTTTAAGAATTCAATAAAAATTAGTTAATGGAACTACATGTGTGTATAAAGTGCCAAAATAGTAAATTAAAAATGAATTTTTGTATAGTTGTATATTACGTATTCCACAGCACACCATTTGGGAGCCACTGGTCTAAAGCAGCAGTAAGAAGAAGTAAGAAGTAAGTGAGACTTAATACCTTCTTCATATATTTTCTGTAATGTTATAATCCAACTTGCCACTAAATAAATAAATAAATAAAAGATCCATCTGGTTGTGAGAGAGATTGAGTTGTTTGACAGCTGCAGTGTGTTTCATTCTTCCAGCAGGGGGCAGTAGTGCCAAACAAACAAACTCTGGAGATGTTAAAACACAATTAAAGTATATGAGAAGAAAAAGTGTCCACAGAGAGCCAATAACTGAAAATCTGTCCCATTGCATCCATACAAACACACCAACAGCTGTGGTTTATGTTAATTTACTCAACAACAGCGATATAGACTGCAACATTATTTCACATGTTAATGGAGTTGGAACATTTTAGGAATAGAAATTTGATTGCAGTGTGTTTGAGGCAAAGACTGGACTTGACTGAAAAACATTTTCTGTGGTAAGAGAAAGTAGTTTTCTGCTTCACCAATAAAGACATCAGATTATATCCCACACAAGGCCTTATTGATTTTAAGTGGTCAGGGAGAAGAAAAAACAAAAGAAACTTGTAGGTATGTATGATTGTTAAATTAAAAACGTAAACAGATAGAATTGTATAAAAAAAGTTCATAAATATATCAGGAAAACTAATAATCTGAGCAAAATTCATCCAAATCACTTGTTTTACACAAACTTCCTGCAGTTATTGTGTTAAGTATTTGTGTTCATTGTACAGTTTATCAGTTGTTCTGTGTTGTTATTGTTATGCACTGAATATAATATGTAATATCCACTTATGTGTCACTTATTCAGGAGTCGTCAGTTTACTCAATGATAGAAAAGGTGGAGAAACATTGGGAACCACTGAATGAGAACAGCTCAGTGTACATCTACTGTGCTTTAAGCCCTTTACAGAAGCCCTTATTATAAGCTGCTATGCATGAAACAGTTATTTTATGATCTTAATGTGTAAAATGTTTCTTTTTATGGTTTTATTTATGTGTGTAGCTCATTGACAGTATGGGTGTAGTTACACTGTTCGTTCTCAAGCATCAACAAAGATCCAGAATTTATTAAACATTTTTAAAAAACTTTATTTTCATACCAATGAAATATTTTAAGTGTATAAATGTTGAAAATAATACATTATTAAAGTAGACGTGTTCAAAACACAATTTTTACAAAATAAGATTAAGAATTAAAACCCTTATAAAGGGAATAAAGTTAATAAACTGTCAATATGACTGAAAAAGTCCACTGAGACAATGAGTATTCATATAGCATAGCATAGAGACATCTGAGGATGTAGTGATTGATCAGGAGAGATCAATAATCTTCTTTTAACATTTTAAGTTAATGTTTTCTTTGCTCCTCTGCTGTTTGTCCTTGTTGAGGCAGCTTATTGCTTTATTGTGGCGGGTGCGATCTTCAGCAGAGTCGTCTTCACCGAGCTGTTTGGTCCCTTTGTGGATGTCCAAAACATCCCTTGTCTTCTGGACTGCTGTCGCCTGAGCGCGCTCGGCCTTCTGGGATATCTGCCGTTGAGGTTTGACTCACCGCAACTGCTGAACCACCAACCACCTGCAACAAAAGAGCATTTTTGTTTAAATAAAAGCCACTAATTTAAAGTTTAATTCTCATGTTTCCTGGTATGAAGCCACGCAGACAGTTTTTTGTTCTCATACCTGAGAGCAGCTCGGCACAGTTGACGTCTGCAGCGAGGTCGTTGTCTCTGTCAGCCGTGGAAAAAGGAAGACCAGAGGCTCCGGTCGTCATTATTTTCTCCTGAACCTCAGATGAAGACACCTCCTCCAGGTGGAGAGTGAACTTCTGCTCCTCTCCCTCAAGTTGGAATCGATAATGAGCCGCCGACTGCTGCTGCTGCTCTCCCTCCCAATCAGAGAGCTCCACCTGCAGGACGTACTGGCCTTGTTTGGAGAGAGAGTGGATGTTCTCCAAGCCCAACCAGAACTCTCCTGAAGGATGAGAAATGTTCAGATTAGTTTTTTGCCGCTGTTGTTTGAGGTGATGCAGATATTTGATGAGGTTTTTCCAGCTTTCTGTTTTTTGCTGTACTCACCATTCAGGTTGCCGAAGCCTCTCTTATAGTTTTCCCACAACTGATTGAAGTTCTGGGATCCGTCGAGACGTTTCTGGATGACGGTCCATCCACCTTCTGCAGAGAGAGAAGAGAGAGAAACAGTTGAGCTAAAGAGGCTAAAAACACTTTGAGGTTTTACTGTATTGATGCTGTATTGGAAGAGCTGTTTAGATTTGCACATTTCTCCTCTGCTGTTTATTGACACCCAACACCAGGGCTGAGACTCTTCCCTTGCTCAGCTTCCAGCAGTGTAACTGTTTTATATTTGAAACCTGACTCACCTGAAGTCATTTCACAGAGGACGTTGAAGGGCTGGGAGCTCTCTGGTTGGATTGTGTAGACGCCGCTGTCTCGCTGCCCTTGTACAAACAGATCGTGACAGTCTCTGGCCAAACCTAAATAACACACATAAAAAAAAACTCATCAGATCATTGAGGTCTTTGTTCAGACAGTCGGAGGTCAGGTTGGATTTACTACCTTTGCTTCAGTTCAGATTGTGCAACGAGCAAAGCTTAGTGTGTCCCTTGAACATACAGTACAGTAGGTGTGTTTTAAAACTTTGGACCGTATGTGAGCTGCTCTGCCAGCGAGTCGACTATTATAAACTCAGGTGCAAAGGTGAAGTGTGTACTCTTATGTCTCTCAAAATTTCACCTCAAAATACTTCTGTATGTGCGATCTGTGCTGGTTTGTTTCTATACCTCAGTACTTAAGCAGCAAAACCCAGAATAAGAGTGAGAAATGAGGGCAGATGTTACTTTCTGCTGAGTGATGGTTGAAAATGTGCAGCGAGTGGGAGGTGAGCTTTAACTCAACAGTTAATTTTTTCAGCCCATCGAGAGGTCGAACCTCTCACAGCAGCTGCTGGTCAAAGTCTTTTCAAAACCATCACTCACTTAATCTTTGCCCCTCTTCATCACTTATAAACTTTCTTGGGACAGTTTGTTTTCTTACCTGATGTGATTATGCTGTGCTCAGCCTCTCCCCTCAGTGCCGTCTCCTCGTCCCTCCGTCTGTGTGATTTTACTCTCTTATGTCCAACCTGGTGAATCGAAAAACAGCGTTAGGAAACTAAAATCTATCACTTTTCTTTTTCTCTTAAACATCCTGTTGTCTCAGAAATACTGCGTATAGCTCACCTTGCTCTGCAGTGCTTGCAGGTGCAGACTCTGTTTCTCCAGTTTGTCTTGTTGCTGCTTGATTTTCTCCACCAGCTGATCGATGCGTCTGTTCTGAGCCACCACCAGCCTCTGGAAAGAAAATGTAACACGTCAGTTTCACAGCATCGTTGCTTTCCACAGGCACAAACTTCTCCCTCTAGGATGGAGGTATTAAGGTGTTATATAATATACTGTAAGATCAGCTGTTGAAGTCGATTTAAAGGTTTAAATGATGGATGAATAGTCTCTTTCTCTCACCTGGATAAAAGGGACTCCTGTGTCGCTGGAATCACTGTTGTTGCTGTCCACCACTTGCACCTCATCCACCTTCTCCTCCAGTCTGTCCATCCTGGAGTGGAGGTCCTCGCTCTGCTTCTTCGCCTCCTCCACATTTACCTTCACCTCCTCGACCAGCTTTGCTGCCAGCCTCTCCCACTCCTCCACTTCTTTGCTTCTCGCCTTTAGAGCCTCGTCTTGCTCCTGCTGCTTCCTCTCCAGGTCGGCCACTGTGCCGTTGAAGGCTTTTAGTTTGGCAGTGACGTCTCTCATCTGGGCTTTGGTCTTGTCCACGTGCTCCTTCAGACCCTGGCCCAGCTGCAGGAGGCCGTGAGCCACCACGTTCACGTCGTCCCAGGAGGCATGTTTGTCCCTGCTTGGCAGAGCTCTTCTGTCAGTGGGGAAACCGGCTGCTGCGTGCATCAAAATGGTCACCAGGAGGATGAGAAGCTGTGGCATCTTCATCTTTGTGTCTGCTGAGAGTCTAATCTGAATCTGAAATCTGGTTCTGATGTCTCTGTCTCTGTTCTCTGCTGCTGAATGGCATTGTGGGGCTTTTTTATAGCTCAGTGCTGCAGCAGAGGGTTCCTGTGATTGGCTGCTGGAGCTTGGAGGCGGGGAGGAAGAGGAGTCGGGGGGCGTGGAAAGTCTTTCATAGTGGTCATCCTTTTGAGGACTTGTACCATGATGCAATCAGTGGTCTGAATTACTGATTAAACACTGACATGAAATGGATTCTGTTTCCTTTTGAAAGGTCAAACTGAGCTTTTCTAGGAAGCACATTTAGGAACTTTACAAGTCTGCATCTGAGTTTATCCAGTGAAACACAGTTTGGAGGGTTTTTGGTTGGTGAAAATATAAAATTTTTAATAGAAATAAAGTATTTTTTTTCCAGCTCTGCTCCTTGTAGTATCCATTCAAGTACTCAAATATTCTGTTTAGGACTGCAAATAACAATTATTTTCATTATTAATTCATCTGCTGATTCTTTTCTCCATTAAAAGATTAATATTTTTGGTCTTTAAGACATCATAAAACAATGAAAATAACCCATAACAATATCAGGATCCTGTTATTAAATACCTTTTTTTTGTCCGACCAACTTTTCAAAACCCCCAAATACTGAATTTACTAAAGTGAACTTTTACATTTTGTGAACTTGAAACCATTAAATGTTCAAATTATTAAACAAATTCTAGTTCTTTGAACTAATACAAACTATAATTAAATATACATCAACTTTATACCTAAAGAATCCCAATTTTACACACAACACTGTAGATAGACAGATGTTTTATTATAGTCAGCGTTTCCCATATTCTTTATTTTATTCTGGCAGTTGATCCAAAAAGATTGGAGAGTGATAATGACCCTTTGAGTTTAGTATGTTTGTCAAATAAAACCCTCAGAGTTCAATATTGTCTTTCTCTGTGTGTGTGAAGCCTCCAGTTACCGTCTGTCTTCAGCCTGAATCAGGAATGCTAGAGAACATTCAAAGATGGAGGAGTCAGTGTGAGAAGTAGGGGAAAGTTCACCCCTTCAGGTAGTCACACACACACACACACACACACACACAGATGAGAGACGGAGCAGAA
>NW_023339674.1:9259820-9267996 GCF_004916995.1 Morone saxatilis | reverse complement strand
TGGAACTAGCAATTGACACCACAAACAGACGCTGAATTCAGAGATTTTGGGGGATTTAAAATGATAATAATAACATAAACACTTTCACTGACGCACTGTGATCTAAAAGAGGTGGATGACGCTGACCGGCAGATAGATGATAAAACTGAGATAAAATGTTCCTTAAACACCAGATTGAGTGTTACTGGTCAACCTGGGTTGTTTAAGATGCTCGAAGGCTCTGAAACTGTGCAGATTACAACAAAACAAGATGTGCACATGTACAGTACATGAGCTTCCACAGAGGGGCGGAGGGAGGAGGTGGAGGTACTGGTGGGGGTAGACAGTGTTTTCTGGGCTCCAGTGGGTTAGTGTGTGAAAGGTGAGGGCGCTGCACGTGTCTGGTATGTTGCATCAGCCTCTCAGGCTCAGAAAATTACCCCCCCCGACTCTTTTAGGTTTAAGACGAGCACAGCTGGAGGGGGCGACAGCAACCCGCCGTGAGACTTGAAGGCAGAAGTGCCAAAACATCCAGAAGTGCTTGCAGCTTGGATCCAAACTTATTTTACGCTTTTGTCATGATCTTCAACCCCTCGAGTGTTTGTGTAGTCGTTATCTGAAAGTAGTGATCTGAAATAACAACAAAGTCAGTTCAATGAAACACAGAACGAGGAAAAAAAAATCAATCAACAGAAAACCTAAAATTAGCAAAACAGAGACTTTGTTTAATTTCCTTTAAATAAAATATGAGTTCAGTCTAATGTGAAACTGGATTTAGGATCAACTTTGATTTCTTTGTGAGTCGATACAAATACAACATGATTATTAATTTATTTATATTATAAACGTTAAGTTTTTTGGCCAAATTAAATTTTACGAACTTTGGGCAGATCTGATGTAGATTAAAGGAGTAGTTATTTCTCATTTTTAGAAATACGCTCACTCAGTGTCTTACCGAGAGTTAAATAAAATGATTGATAACACTCTTGTTTCTGCTGTAAATATGAAGCTACAGCCAGCAGGGCCGGTTAGCTTAGCTCTAACTCAGACATAAAGACTGGAAACGGGGAAACGTAAAGGCTGGCTCTATCCGAGGGTACCAGCACCACTAAAGCTAATCAATTAACACTTTTTATCTTTGTTTAATCTGCTGAAAAACAACAAGTTTTGGTTTCACAGGGAGTTATTTGGCTTGGACTAATTGTTGGTGGGGACCAGTCACAACTGTAGCTTCTTTACAAACACGAGAGTTTATCAATGTTCTCATTTAACGTCCAGTGGTGTAACATTTAGGGAGCGGATTATTGGCAGAAATTGAATTATAATAGTTCTAGTATGTTTTCATTAATGTATAATCACTGAATATAGGAATTGTTGCCTTGGAATGAGACGCTGCAGGTCGGCTTCTGGGGAGTTTCTTCAGTAGCTCACGTTGAACTATTTAGACATTTTCCCTTCTTTTGATTCAGTTTAGAAACTATAAAACCAACATTTTACATTTTTATTTACCTAAATTGAATCACATTTAAGTGTAATTCCAAGTCTGTAAGATTTTCTATTAATTCACTTTCAAACAAAGTAAACAAATCTCCAGCTATCCTATAACTGTCTTGTACTTTTTTTTATTTATTTGTTTCCATGAATTTATTTCAAACAGTGTAAGTTTTGGAAAGCTCAAAAGAAAAGTGTGTGAAAGGTGACGCTCCTTCTTCGGTTTCATGTGTTGATGTCATGGGGACTCATCAGAAGCAGCTGTTATTTACAATTCAAAGGTTGATTCTCTGTTCATTCACTTGCATCACACTGACCTTTTACCCAGATTCCACACTGCATCTGAAACCGTGTGTTCCTGCTCGCTTTGGGTCCTGTTGACTTTTTTTTTTCTTTTTTTTTTCTTTTCTTTTTTTTTTACAATCTGCTCCTCCTGCTTGCACTTTAACCTAGAAAGCAGTGTTTTGTTTCCCCGAGGCATCCACTCCTCCCTGATCAAAGAGTGTGGCAGAGGTGTAGGCGTGCAGTCAGAGACGGGCTGTGTGCTTTACTGAGGCACTTTGAAACACTGTATAGTTTCAGGTGACTAAATCAACACCTGAAGCACAAAATCAATACTTCAGGTTCATCATCCTTCCATCTTAAAGCTTGATTGTGTTCATTTGTAGCAGCTGAATTATCTACAATATAATAATATAATATTGAACTTGTCGTTACTTTTGTAGCAAATTTAGCTTTTTTTTAAATGAAACTTTTCCTGTAATTGATTAATTGATTAATTAATTTATTTGTTTTCGCGGTGGAGACGGTGATGTGAAGTCAGTCCACCACTTTCTCATCAACTATTAGATGAACTTCCAGAAACATCCAGAAGATGATTCTTAAAAATCGATTGATTGACAGTGAAATATTTCAATAACTAATGGATTGGGTTCATTCATGTTTCCTCCACAATGAATCACTTTGATGATCCTCTGACTTTCCCTCTAGCGCCATCAGCAGGTCAGAGTTGTATTTTCTTTCCAATACTTTGATTTGTGGCCAATCATAGGAGCTAATTACCTTTTTTTATTAACAAAAACAAACTTTTAACCTCAACTTTTATCTCTCTCTGAACATAAAGCCTCACAAAGCCGATAAAGGGGCTGCAGTCTCAAACTGAACAAGTTCATAGTGAGTGTTTATAGCCTAACCTAGCCTAATAACCTGTAATCTAATCTGAATATTTTTGGATTACTTCAAAATTAAACACTAACACACTGACAGTTTACATGTTTCTGAGCTCCTCTCCTGAAAGGTAAAATGCAGCGTAACTAAAACACAATTTAAAACTAAAAAAATCGACGTTTGAAAAAAACTAACTAACTGAGAGGCTCCACATTTATAAAACTAACTAAAATAAAATAAAAAATATACAGGAAATGTCTTTATTGTTAGTCTTCATAATTTTTTCCAACACAAGAAACATTAGGAAGCATTAATACATATAATATATTTATTGAGACTGTGACGTCTGCAGGACTGACACAAAGTATTCTGAATCTCTTAAATCTTGCCCCTGACAAACACCCTCCCATAATATAATAATAATAATAAAAAAGACTGAAACTAATGCAAACAAAACTAAAACTAAACATTTTTAAACAGGAAACCCACAAACCAACTCTGAAAGCTACCTGAAACTGAATTGGAAACAATTTAAAAATGAAATAATAATACAACTTCCAGCCTCTTTACACTAAACACAATCTAATGAACTGAAGTCTGTTTTTAGACCAGAGGAAAATCAATCAATGTCTCTTCAATCTTGTCTTAACAGGAAGTACATTATTGATCCAGCTTATAGATCCACGTCGCTGTGAAGAGATTCAGGTTCACCTAAACTTTACAGGACTCTGACCTTTTGTCCACCACGTCAGTAAATCAAATAAAGGACAGAGTTCATCTTTAAACCCTTCCCCAGTCTTATTACATAAAATATAAATAACCTGTGCTCCGTTCCTGAAAATAAAACCCCAGTTGACCCTTTTTGTCCCAGTATTAACCAGGTATTAACGTCTGTCTCAGTCCAGGTATTTACTCACATGGGAGACCCACCATCACGTTACTTAACGCTCTGCTTGGTCGTGACCTTCACCGTGAGGCAGGTCAAACCCCGTTCTCATGCACAGTTCACCTTTTACCCAGAAACCAGAGGAAAGGGTGAGAATGAAGGGATGAGGAACGTTTACATGTGGTTCACCTCAAATGACTGGATTTGTTAAGCACATGAGAGATTTCTGATTGATGATTGCGCCGTTAATTATCTTGGTTTTATTGTTTTGAGACAAATCTTTGAGTTAGGAGGAAATAATCCAAATGTGTTGTTTCTTCTGTTGTTTGTTTTTCCATCAGTAGTCCAAGAATTCATCAGGAGATTATAAAATGTCCGTTCTTCCTTTTTAAACATTTTGACAGTTTCATTCTCTTCGCTCTTTAATCACACAGATGAACTTTTAATGGTATTTTTAGACTGAAGTTGCTGATTTGTTGCTGCTCTGCGCTGATATTCAATATAGTAATCTGTCACAGAACAGCTGGTTTGATGGAGCTCTTTAAACTGTATGAGTCTGATTAATATTGATTATTATAACCAGATCACTTGATAACTTTAGTTTTAATACAATGTACAATAAAAATCTAATTTCACATCAAACCTGGATCTCTATTATGTAATTAAAACACAGATATATGCTGATCCAATGTGTGAAAACCTACTATTAATACATTAATTAATAACTTTTATTTCATACATCAAATTCATCTCATAGTGTTTTACAGTAAGGTAATAAAATAACATAATAGATTTAAAAGTGCACATTAATTGCTCTTTATTTTACTTAGTGCTGAACCAATTAGTCAGTTAATCGATAAGTCAATTAGTAAGAAGTCATTTATTTAACCCACTATTTTGATTTATCAATTCATTTTTATGTCATTTTTTGAGCAGAAATGCCAACATTAAATCCTGCCAATGAAAGAACTTGCAGCTGATTGTAAAGTAAAACCTTTTGGTCGTCACCTTAGGCTCTGCTAACAATACTTGTATCTACACTACAGTAAATGATTAATAGATTAATGGAAAGAACAATCGATAATGGAAATAATCATTAGTTGCATTTTATGGCTGCTTAAACTTGTTTTCGTGGAGCCAAACAAGGAGCTTGTCTCCCTCCTCAGAGGCCTTGAAACTGATTCAAAAGTGTTTATGACTTCTTCCTGTTTGGCCCCTCCTGGACTCTCCTTGAGGCCCTGCAATAAAGAAAACATGTTTTTCTGGCAGCGTCTCTGGACTTTGATTCATGCTCAGAGCCGTCAAACAGGTATCCTCCTATCTCCATCCTGTCAGTACCACTCGCCCCTCATCAGGGAAATTACTTTAAGGGTTTTTTTGTTCTGATAAACAGCTGCTGGTGTTTGTGACCCGGTCGGTCACTGTGTACAAAGGTTTTAAAGTCGGGCGATGCTCTTCTTCGTTGTGAGAGCGACAGAAGAAACTTAATATCCAGAAATCACAGCAGAGTGGAAGGTGATTGATGGTGGAGGTGAAGGGTCAAAGACACATAAACAGAGTAAAATGTGTGAGCAGATCTGTTAGTAGTAGAAAGCAATGCACTCTGTTCTTTGCACCAACTTCACAAAGATAAACGACTTTTATTGTTTGTTTTGGTCTAAAGATCGAGTTGCTTTCTACTGTGTTTATAAGCAATATAACTTCAAATCATTGAGCAACAGTCTTTAATTACATAAGAGATGTTTCTGCTTTAAATTATTATTTTACTAATCTGTATATACATATATTTTACACTTGCTTTGACAATGTAAACGTCTGTTTAAAGTCAATAAAGCCCCTTTGAATTGAATCGAATCAAATAAACAAACACACTGTTTGTTCTTATCCATTCTTACATTGTAATTATAGGAGGTGATTTATTGATTACTTCAACTCTCTGAGATCATATTGTTTGGAGCTATTTTTGTGTTTTTGAGATATTTTTTAACAAAATGTTTATCGTTTTCACATTAAATGCATGCAAGAAATTTACTACATTAACAGTAACCTTAACCGTTAACCTCCCTTCCCTCCTCAACCTCTTCGCTTGTAACATCATCAAAAAAGTATGGAAGTACGATATACCTTAACAATAAGACATATTTTATAAAATATTTTGAGTAAAATGAAAGAGAATTGAACAAAAAACAAGAAAAATACAGCAGAGCCAAAGGTATTTCAGACAAGCTCAAACAAACTTGTCATAAATCATCTCAGAGGTCTGTTTTGTATCAGGACACTCCTCAGGTCACCGTGTTTCACAACATTTAACAAAGATATATGTCTTTTCTTTCATCTACACACATTCAGGCGTATTCTTTATTCTTTATATCTTTTTTACTGTCTGAGAACTCTTTTTCTTGAGTCTTGAAAGTATTGAAAATCTAACCACCATATGCATAAAATCTGAGAAAGAAAGCACTATGGAGCCGCCCCGGTATCTCACCTGGTAGAGCCTGCAGCCCAGTGTACTAACGCTGAAGTCTTTACCCCATTTGATTCAAACCTGGGGCTTTTATCTGCATGTTGCCCCCTCTCTCTCTCTCGCTCTCTTACCCCCTTCCCGTTCTATCAAGCTGTGGCAGTCAATAAAAAGCATAAAAGGCCTGAAAAAAGTTTACTTTTTCATGCAACCAGAGCAGTTGGATCTGCATTGTATCACACAATCACTACCACAGTGTTGTTGGGGGTTTAAACAATAATATCAATACAGTGTTTTTAAGAATCGATACCATATCACAAAACAAAACATCGCGATACGATATTTACCACCTGGTGACCACCGCCTCTACAAAGGGGGTTTTAAATAGTTTATTTAGTTTAAGAAGTAGAAGAATTCTTCTCAACTGTAATCTGAAAGTATGTGTAAGTAAGAATAAAAGTGCAAGACTTGGAGAGACTCAAGTAAAGTACGTGAACCTCTACGTAAATGTAGTTATATTCCACTAATACACTCATACGTGTGGAGTAAGCACGGAGGGGCCAGAACGAGTGCTTCCTGGCTTTGTCAGTTTCAGTCTTGAACAAAATCCATCTCACTCATGGAAGAAATGACTCACTCTGAGAGCTGCAGTGCCAGATCTCCATGAGGGCAGACGCCCACTTTTTATTCCTCTCTGGCGAGATGAGCTGGGTGTTCAGCTCCTTTTGGTGCATTTAAAGGAGAAATAATGCTTCTTGCCAACAAAGTTTATAATGTGATAAGAGGAGAACACTTGAATTTGTACAGGGCGTAGTGCCTGATCTGTAATGTAACTTTACAGCCTTAACATATGCAAAGAGTCTCTTAAGGTTACTTTATAAAACAAGCGATAAGCAGAAAAGCTAAAAAGTCGCTGTATAGGATTTGCATATTCAAATATTGAAATTGGGATAGAAAATAACATTAAAATAGACAATAAAATAGAATAAAGTATATAAAGTTCACACTAGAAGGACATAACGAAAAGAAAAACTAAATTATATTTACATTACAGATGTACAGTTGCACATATATGTCCACAAACACACACAAACAATATGAACAATATGTGTTATTAGAGAATAACTTCACTTTCTTCAACAATAATGTCGATTTCTAAAGTTTCTCCGAGTTTCAGTGTCAGTGCAGGTTTAGCTGACAGCAGTGAAACAGGGTTTAGAGGGTGTGTTTGTGTCTCTTGGGTCTGATCTTATTCACAGAGGTCAGGCTAACATGGAGGAAAGAGAAGCCATAAAAGGTTTCAATGCTTCCAACTGACTTCCTCCATCTGCACTCTCCATCAGAAAACTCTCCTCATGCATGCTGCTGCACGTTCGTCAGTGCAAGTTCAGTGGGAGGCAAACAGCTGGACATTAAAGACGTTAAAGCCTTCAGTAATTATAAACAAGTGGTAAACGTTATTTTACTAAATGAAAAAAAGTAGGTGAAAGTGAATGTTGAAGCCCCAAATCTCTTAAATAACTTCCACCTTGTGTCATTGACGTTCAGTCTCTCTCAATGGATGAAATCAATGGAACAAAAGATGTATTAGTGTGGAAATGTCTCCATCTACAGGTCCGCTCTAACACTCTCTAACGTTCATCCTGTGAACTCCTAGTTTAACAATTAATGCTGTTTTAGGCCAAATTCCTACCCCTACCTCTGTTATGTAACTTTAAATTAAATAATAACATCAGACAGAATTTTTGCATCTGTTCACGTATCAGGAGTGAAAGTTATCAATTCTCAACATTTAGTTTAGTTAAAATATGATGTCGGCTCTGCAGGATGATTTCTTGGGTAATTTATGGTGTTTTTCCTAAATCATGTACAGATTTTCATGCATTTTATTATCTCAGCTGGCTTGAAAAATGGTGGATATATCCGCTGTAAAACTGTATTTAACACTTATTCAATAAAAATATCACTGAAAACAACTTTAAGTAACATTTTGATACTTTTTGTACTTAAAGCAGCTACAAGGAATCTCTTTGTTGTTGATTTTGGCGCCCCCTGTGGACAAACACAATAGTGCCTCGTTTTTATAGATTTCAAGGGGAATCCAACCTGGTGGCAAATAGTAATAATAAAAACTACTAGAAACTATCAATATTAAATTGTTTTCCATCACTGTTTATATTCCTCACAGTGGT
>NW_023339674.1:9253966-9259797 GCF_004916995.1 Morone saxatilis | reverse complement strand
CTTTGGTCAACTTTGGTTGTTTTTAAAGTGCTTAACAAATAAAGTTGGATTGGATTGGATTGGATATAAGCACTTAAAAGTTAAATTACTTTTTGTACTTTCTGCACCCAAGTAAAAGATCTCAGTATTTTTTCAGTCTCTGGTGAAGCGAAGGTATAAAGTATCATAAACTGGAGCAGCTACATATTTAATATTGATAAGTTTCTCCAGGGTTTGACCCCACAGAGGTTTGAACTCTCCTCATTCTTCCTGTCTTGGCTCTGTGGTGTTTTGAAAGTGTCATGTTGATCATTTTAATTCATTTCTAAGGAATCGTGTTGTTTCTACCGGGTCACGGCGACCTGCCAATCCCACCACCGCCCTCCTACATTGTTTCTCTCTGGTCACCCGAGAGCCGAGAGCTTTCCTTCCCGACAACCTCTGCAGAATAAAAAGCCTCCACATTTAAGAGCCAGTGTGTTTAAAGCAGTTTTCCTCTTTTGTAGCAGCAAGATAAAAAAGATGTAGTCGACTGATGTGAATACAAATCATCACTGCTGCTGTTGCTCATTAGTCAGATTCACTTATTTTATTACTTACTTATTTTACAGATTGACTTCATTTATTTTACATTTTTTACAGGAATCCATAATTTTGAAACCAGGAGAAGAAATAAAGAGTCAGTTGAATGTAAAACCTTTATTGTCATTATATGAAGCTTTCAGTCTCACTGTGGAGTTTTTCTGAGTAAGGTTGATAATATAACATCATTTTCACTTTCACTGAGGAGGGAAAAAAACGTAACTCAAGGTCAACTTACTATCTTTTTCGCTTGCTTTCAACTACATGTCATGGGCTTCCTTAGTGGATGGAGTTTGTTTGTGTCAGCCATGTGATCCCTGCTGGTAATATAACCTGTTTATAGCTTAGTTTGACTGAAAAAAACCCTCAAGGTCTCCTTACTAGCTTTTACTATAACTTTCAAGCACATCTCATGGGCTTCCTTAGTGGATGGAGATTACTTTGGTAATATATATAATAATACAACCTCTTTTTACCTGATACAAAAAAACAGCTTAAATCAAGGTCTACTTGCCAGCTTTTTCCTGAGCTTTCAGTCACATCTCATGAACTTCCCCAGTAAGAGTTTGATTTGGTGATGTGACAACAGGCGATGATGTAACTTCTTTTTACCCCAGAATAATGTATAACAAACTAAAAAAACTTAACTCAAGGTCCACTTACTACCTTTTTCCGAGCTTTCAACCACTATTAATAGTTATAATAGTCTCCAAAAAAAAAATTAAAATAAAATAAAGACTTTTTTCCTTTCTAAAATCCTAATTTCTGAACCCGATCACATATAAAAAGACACATATTGATCAAATAGATGATTATTTTAATCTAAATAAATATAGTTTCTGTTAAATAGGCTAGAAGATGTGAACTGATAGTAAAAAAGAAACAGCTTCAGTTGGAGGAAGAGGAAACCAAATAGCAACGTCTCTGTTTCTCTGACAGTTTATATTATTTCCCAGAGCAACAAAAACAAAACAGATGTTGGACAGTTAGACTTCACAGCTGCAGCGACACACTTATTGTTTAGTTATTGTTTATAGATCAGATTTGATCTGAGTTGAGCAGGAAGACTTTTACTGTTACAGAACTGAAAGGGTGAGGAAGAAGAAGAGACGTGATTTTCATTTAGACAATACGTTCACTGTGCAGACGAGGTTGTATAAATGAGTAATTTCATAATTAGATTTTTTTTGTTGCTGCCATCAACTACAAACTGTTTGATGACACTTTGTTCAGTTGGAGTAATTAATGTCTGTCCACACCTGTGAGGAGATCCATTTATCTTATGGCTGATTTATTTATATTATTTTTTTTGGCTTCATTTTGTGGCTTTAATTGACATTTTCTTTATTTTGGTTGTAAATATTTTATTGCTTCGTAGGGCGGAGGTGTTTCTCCGTAATTGGTTGCAGACTGACTGAGTTGTACAAGAAGTCCTCTGACTGCCTTCAACCTGAAAGACAACAGCGTCCTCCGCTGTTTGGTGGCAGATAGTGCAGTTTTTGAGACTTTATTAGTGTTTGTTTCCATATTAACAAGTGCAGCTTTGTCTCCAACCGTAATAGCAGACCTTATAACATATAAAAGTTGAATTACTTAAGATATAAACAGACTGGTAGAATACGTTGATATTGAGACTCTAAACTAAAGCTGAAAAACAGAAGAAAACACGGCTTCTGAAAGCAGATAAATAAATAATAAATGTTTTAAGGATTTTAAAGAAAATCTTCGAGCCACAAAACTTGAAGCAACTTTTAAAAAATATAGTAAAATGTACCTATAATAAAAAAATATTATGACATAAAATTCAACATCTTTGTGTTGCATAAAAATACCAAACTTTACATTATAACATTAAAAAAACAAATAAAGCTAAACAACATTACAGGTGAACGCTGTCATATGACGGTGGGTCGACGTCGGCGCAGCGTCCGTGAACGTAACCAAGAATCTGGTCACTTTGGCGCCATTTGACCAAACTGACCAACAAGCCCCGCCCCTCCGTCGTCACTGGCCAGATGACTCAGGATCTCGCTCCTCATTGGAGGATTCCGCTGTCTGTCACTGAGTCCTTCACGACGTAATCAACAGCGAACTGCGGAAAGCTGCGTCAAAAAACAACCGTTAGACCGGAAATGACTGGAACAGACACAATGCTGCCTTCAAAATAAAAGCACACAACGTGGTGGAACTCAAGGGACCCCTTTTAACATTTAATAAACTGACAACCCCTGTGACATATTTTATGACTGTTTCATATTATATTAAAAAGCGCACAATAACAAGTAATAGTGAACTCTGTAACTGCAACAACTTCAGCAGATTATTTCCTGTTTAGAGAACTTTTTATACGATTTTATGTCTGTACTATATGTGTTTTTTTTAATCATTTCTTAATAATCATTCATACTTAATAGGCTTTTTTTCTACACATTCATTGTTTTGTCCCTAATGCTTTGCCATTGTTCTATAAGACAATTTAATTAACAGTTTACTACATTTTACATTTACTTTTCTTCACAAAAGTTAAACAAATGCTGAACTAAAGGTCCATTGTGTATATTTTTTTATGTTTTCTAGCATGCCTTAAAATAAAGAAGGCCTTGCGACCCCCCATGAAGCTTTGGTGATGCCGACTGTGGACCCTGACCCCCAGGTTGGGAACCATTAAATTAAAAGATAAGATGAGATAAGCCTGGGAGAAGTATTGTTTTACTTGATTAAAAGTAAAAGGCATGCATTCATATTTTTAATTAAGTTAAAGTACAAAGGTAGCCTAATGACATCAACAGCTACTTAAAGTACTCATTATGTTAATAATGTTAACTACTTTATGTGTTACTGGGTAGCTTGTGAATTTATTCCTGCTGATCAATAGAGTCTAATCTTAAACTATGATAACACATCATATCATCATCACATCTTTGTTGCTTATATTTACATCAGTCAGCAGGTACAGGACAATGCAGGTTTACGTAAACAGCGTAAAGTAAAGATACTTGTGTGTGTTAACACAGACATGTAGTAGAAATATAATATAGTAAGCTATACAATGTAGTAAAACAATATAACATAATGCATAATGTAGTATGGTATATGGATTATGATACAAAGCAACATGTAGTAAAGTATAATGTAATAAATACTATAGTACAGCAATATATAACATATTAAACTCAGAGTGTAGTTTAGTTTATACATAATACATGTAATATAATATATAACTACATTTATAAATCAGTCCAAGAAATTCTAAATAGTATCCAGTTATGATGTAAACAAAAACAAAAATACTGTACAAGCTTATAATAAAGTGTAAAAGTATATCGTTACGTTCCTGGAAACTACACAAACATGTAATTCAAATAAATACTTTAACAGGTTTTATATATGAATGTATTACACAGATATTGATAGAAAGTTACACCTCCTCCTCCAAATCAAACAAACAAACAAACACAAAATGAAACAATGTAACCGCTTTAACTTTGTCGTTTTATTTTGAAATCCCAAAGCGGAAGCGGTGTTTTACGTTCTCGGTAACTTGAGATCAGCTCAGAGGAGGTTTTCTTTTTTTTTTATCTTCTCCTCCCAAACTTTTCTTACCTTCCCTGAAAGTCATGACAAGTCTCAGTGAGACTGGACGGAGAGAAGCCAGAAGGTAAGAAACAGCCCGAGGCATCGATTAACCGCCTGATACTGATACGTATTGATTAGCTGATCGAGTTGATCGACTCCGCGAACAAACGACAAAAACCTGATTTACCTCGCCTGTTTAAATTAGGAGTTAAGTGTTGTGGTGAATTATTGATCATGTAACTAATATTATCTGCAACAAGAAACACTTCTTATAGTTGTTGTGTTTATTAAAAAGCTTTTGTAATATTTCCAGCCCTGTGTGGCCGACAGTAGTTTGGTAGTTTGTAATCTAATTGTGCTTTAAATTGTTTTTAACTTTAATAAAAGATGCAAAAATCCTCAGTAGAGACTTATAGATTATATTTTATAGATTTAAGAAGTGACTTTTTCACTTTTATAATTGTTAATAAAAGTTATTTGAAGTCATATTAGCACTATTAAATATTTATTTTTGACCCTACAAGTCTCTGAAGTATATTTAATATTATATATTTAAATCCTTTTCTAGAATGACCCAATTAAAAGGTGCTTTTCTCTACTCAAAATGTAACTTAATTGTCTTTTGGGGTGTGATTTTTGTGATCAATGTCAGATCTGTTGTGACTCAAACAACCCAAATAAGTGTCCGTCTTTAAAAAGCATCTTAAACTCCTTTTTGTTTTCTTGGCTTTCTCTCTTTATTTTATAAATATGTATTTTATTTTGTAGGTTAAACACTTGAAGTCAGCTTATTGTTTGTCTCTTTCTTCTCTCCCGTCAAACACTTCTGTTTTTTTTTTTAAAGTAAATAAAGTTTTGTCAGTAGATTAGCAGATGGAGAAGAAACATCTTTGTTTCTCAGATGCTGTTGTGGGTGAGGCTGTTACACGGGATGGAAATCCCCCCTCCCGACCTCCTCTATTGACAGCAGTGTTGAACCCCTCCCCTGGCGTCTCTCTGGTCTGTTATTACTCTGTGCATCACCTCAGTTGTTTATCTGTGGCGTGAAATGTTCAGATATCGAGTCAGTCACAGTGAGGCCCGACGCCTTCTCCTCCACCGCTGCTGCTGGTCATGTTTCCTCTGGTGGACGTCGACCTGCACACAAAGGTCAAAGACAGATATTTCTAGAAGCTGCAGTGAGAGCGGGGAAAAATAACGATTCAGTGATTTTAAAAAACAAAAACAAAAAAAAGATAAAGAGCTTAAAACATCCAAAAGCAATAATGCAGGAAGAAAGAAGCAGAAAGATCTCAGTGAAATGTGGTCACTCCCCTTCCCCCGGGGGTTGTGGAGTGGGATTCTGGGAACTCACAACCTCAAGTGGACTCAGCAACACGAACTAGTCCAATAAATGACGTCCTGTGTTTGAGGTCGAGGATGTGAAGGAGACTTCATGAGGAAAAGACCACCGTGCTCACATGTGACCCCCGAATCGATTCTGAACCGGGGGTCACTTTCATACGTGGTCCAAACCAGATACGGGTCTGTGTTTCCTTTTGTAACCTGATATCACACCTGTCACCTGTACACCGACATTCGTCACTTCAGGACCGCGACCTGTTCACACTGGAATCTGATATCGGCCACTTTTACAGATCATGTTGAACATCCAAACAATAAAAACCAGATCTGAGAACGTCTTCAGGTCCCTC
>NW_023339674.1:9253507-9253866 GCF_004916995.1 Morone saxatilis | reverse complement strand
TCACATCCCTCGTAGAACAAAACTCTTACCTGCCTCCGACTGATCGACGTCTGGCCCGGTGCCACGTTGTTGATGTAGTGAAATCTGACTATTTTATTTTGAAAGTTTTGCGTGATCTGCTCTGTGTAGCAACCTTTATTTTGAAAGGTTGCTGACACTCACCGTCCTGTGTTTGTTTATATATGAACATATTAGCAGGTTATGGCGTAAGAAGGATATAAACACTGGTAACTTACACGATGATGTTCAGGAAGCTTGAAGTCAGCGGTTGCAGTTGCTGAGCGGTCGGTTTATAATGACGTCCTATGGGGCAGTTGTTGCCTAGGATAATCTGGATCTAATAGCTATTAACAACCATT
>NW_023339674.1:9244518-9253452 GCF_004916995.1 Morone saxatilis | reverse complement strand
CAGCAATGTTCAAACGCAGAGAAACTTCCTTCGTGGTTCACGGTGCATTTTCTTTGCTGGCCTCTGGTTTTTAAATGTCCGGGTGAACAGAGGATACGTTGGATGAAAACACTTGTACATTATCTTGTCCATGAATTTCTTTACACCCGATAGGTTTCCTTCAGTAATGGTGATCACGATAGGCCAAGTAATGAAGTTTTAATGTGTATATTTTTGTTTATGAGAGAGAATAATCGTCCTTTTTGTGCATTGTTTTGGCTTAAAATGTTTGAGTTCGTGGCAGCAGTAACTTAAGATGCTTGTTGTGATGTTTTTAGGTATTTCTTTGCAGTGAAATTGTGGAATAAAGTGAAATTTGCGAACGTTCGAAGGTTCAAGTGAGAATAAAATGTTTGGATGAGGTCACTGTGAGATGTTCCCGTCGCACAAGTCTTCACAACTACAAACAAGGAAGTGAGTTTGGTATGGATCAACATTTTGTGCTGGAAACTACAATGATTGGACAAAATTGCACAGAATTCACTGGGATTTGGTTGAATTTGTTATAATCTTTGCGATCGCAGCTTCCTGGAAGGACTGGAATAAGATTGGTGTGGCTCCAGCAGTTGATGCAGATGTTGTCGTTATGAAGAGTTCATATTTTACCCATTTAGTCTTTATCCAGCCTTCACCCGAGGTCATGAACTGGGAGTGACTGAAACAAATTACACATGGTGGCAAAAATGATCTTTGTACAGAATGAGAGTTTGTTCAGTATGTTTGTTGAGTATGTTCCAACACGTCTGGGTTTTGAGAAAAGAGAGAGGGATTATATTATTTAATAGTAACATAGAGAAAAGGGGGGAAGCTCTGTTTAGGTTTAGGAATAATCGTGGGAAGAGAAACAGTAAATATTTAAGAATGTCAGGATGCGGTGGCCTTCTTGTTGTCCCTGTTATCATGAAATGAAACAGAAATTAAAAGCTGGATTTTAAATATGTAGTTTTAAATTTCTTCTCTCTCCTTAACTAAGTATTTTTAGAAGAGTTTGTTCTGAACTATAAGGCAAAGAATCCCAAATTGATCACCACAGGACACTCCTGCTGTACGGGGATGTGCCGGAGTCGTCGTTTTAAATTAGTGTTAATCTCTTAACAGCTTTCTGAAGCTCTCTCAGGGGAAACAGGAGCCTGAGGTTTGACTTACTGCTGTCGCCTCAAAAATAGAGTCTCTGTAAATTTAGTTTGAGGTGTCTGGGGGTCAGTGTTACACTCTTATTTCTTTCTTTTCATACACACTTTGTTCCTAATTCGAGCCTTTCTCGCCCTGTTTACACTTTAGAGCAGAAGGAAGGACAGTTTATGAAGTTAAAACTGAATTAAATTTGGGCCTGTGCTCGTCCTCATGAGTGCTGCTGCTTGATAAAATACATGCCGTCGTATTTTTAGCTCTATTACGAGCGGTTTTAATTTTAGCGCCTCGGGACTGTGAGTTACTCGGTTCGACCTGACGCAGCGAGCAAAGAGAAAGCTGGACTCGCCGGCGTTCGGCTGACATTTTTAGCACGGTGATAAAAGAAAATCGGCATGTTCTCAACAGGTACTGCTGAGGGTTCGACGTCCAATAAAACAAATGTATTAGGATTTAATAGCTGCCGTGTGCACGAGGCTCCACTCTGAACTCATTCACCGTCTTCCTCTTCCACATTTATAGTTCGGCCCGGTGTTGACTTTGTGTTTGATTACGTCTGGATTATTTCTGACGTCGTCTCCTTTGCTGTAGATCTCCGGTTGCATTTGTACCAGGTCTTTTTTTTAAATTAGCATACTCACAACCTCAGATCTTTCTTTGATCTTCGCAGACAAGTGAGGTCGTTAAACACGAGTTGACTGACGTCACCTTGTCACCTCGTATTGAATTTCTAGAAGCTTCTTCGTGACGTCCACGTGCAGCTTTAAAGGGTCCAGCGTTTAGGTTTTAGTGGCATCTAGCTGCAGATTGCAACTCCATCGCAATTCAACGTAGACTCCATGGAAGGCGACCCGCGATATAACATAAAATATATAATTTTAAGGTAACGAAAACACAACAATTCCTCTATTCAGGTGATTTTACACTAATGAAAACATACCTGTATGAATATTATATTCGATTTCCACCAACAGATCCTCCTAAATGTTACACACTGGACCTTTTTAAACAGGCATTCAGACTGTAAACCCCCCTGCGAGGCTTCGCCGGTGGGGCCTTGTTGTTTCAGGTAGCGGTGAGAAAATAAAACGTGATCCAGGAAGTCTGGTTGTAGTAACAGATTAATGCTTATGGAGGCTTATCAGACACCAAAACAATGCACAGAGGACTGTAATACTTTACAGCTCTGGGAACTTATCGCAGAGGCAACATTTTTATCTTTTCTCACAACAACTGTAGGGTAAACAGTAGAGATACGTGTTCTGGTTATAAAGTAATTACCAGGATTACCAGTGTGCTTGCATGTGATTGGTCAACGTAGTGTTTTTTTTTGGGCGACCCATTGTGTTTTCTCCGCTCGAGGAAAGTTTTACAAATATAAAAACTCACGATAGAAAGAGTAATAACAGACCTTGTGTGCAGTCCGACGTCTCTTTTATAGCGGGAAAATACACTGCAATAGCGCGAGTGGCCACTGGGCAAAACTGGAAGCATTCGGGCTGCATTTGAATTAATTCAAATGAACTGTGTCCTATTTATTTACAATTCATACAAACTCTTTGGAAAAAGCGACAGCCCTGATATGATCAGTTTTTAAGCCTTTGTTACAGATTAAACCCGACACACAACAGTAAAGAAATCAATCAGTAAAATGCTGCTTGAATGAAATTTCACTTTTAATTTCTCCACTGCAGTTCTGAATACTTTCTCCACTGCTGGTTGTTGGACTGGCCTCATTCATGTGACTGACAGGGCTGCGTAAATTGGTTTGCAAGCAGCCTAACACTTCAGGTCAAAGGTCAGACCCATTTGTTTATTAGTCCAAAGGAGGAATGTTGAGCCTTTTGTTTATTAAAGCACTAAATTGATATCCACTAATTGCAGTCACAACAAACATACTTCATGAAATTCTCTGTGGTTTCTGAGGTGAACAATTAGTTTTAAGTGTCAGGGCTTCATTGAACCTGATAGCTGGAGGCTTTCATCGTAATTAGCAGGCATCCAGGCTTTGAAAATGGAAATTGCCACTTTTAGCTTCACGCCAGATTCTCTGATTGTAGAGCTTCTCCAAAAGCCCCCGAAAGGAGGAGAAGCTCTTCAGAAGTTCAGTGCGTTTGAGTTTTCTACATCTAGTTCTAGTTTTTACAAGGTAGGAAAAAAATCTTTATTTATTATGTTAAAACAACCAGAGTTGGCGTCCAGTTGGGCAGTTGGACAGGAAGTACACACTGTACACAGCAGAATGTAATAAATAGAAATTGAAACAAATATTTAACACAAAGGCAGTTTCTCAGGCGAAAGTTTCTTTTCTTGGCAAAGTTGGTAGACGCTTTGATTTACAGGAATGAAGAGCGGCTCCGTTGCTCAGAATCGTATTTCCCCTGTTGTCTTACACAACTGAAGAAAACAATGTAGGTGTTTTTTGCAGTTTCAGTTTTTTGCAGATTGAGTTTGAATTTAATTGTTGTCTCGAGATATCAGACATGTTTCGGGTAATCTCGAGATGACAGATTCATGGTTTTGCAGAAATCTCTAACTCAGATAATTTAATTTAATAATGTTGTCTGTCCATGTCTGATTATTTTCATCATGAAGTCCTTCATCTTAGTCTCTGAATAAATTAAATCAACTGTGATTGCTCCTTTTTTAACATTTTACTGTCTAGTTCTCAGATTTGGACAGACATCTCAGCAAAACTCAATTATCTTGAACATGAACGTGTTTGATTATCCGAGATGTGACAATGACCTTTAAAAATGAACGATCAGAATCATATTAATTTTATCGTAAGATGATGAGATAAGTGGCGACAAGAGGAAAACAGATGTTGGTCTGTAGATATTGAAATATTTAACAGACCACCCTTGTTTATTTACTGATTGCTGTAACAGAAATGGAAAATGAGCCAAATGTCGTTTCTCTGAATCTGATCTGCAGTCAGCTCTCGTCTGAAGCTCTGAACTTCTTATCTCGAGCTCTGAGTGTTAACACGCCGTCTCGTAAGTGAGGTGGGGCAACATCATGAACAGTTTAGTAAAGAATTAAAAAGCTATTGAAGGAAAAGTCTGGCATTTAGGGTTGGAGCGGTACACCGACACCGTGGCGTATGAAAAATGATAGTTATCATATCACGTACATTTGCTTCTCTATGGTATTGAATTCTACAGTGTTAGTTAAAAAAATATGGGACATAATCTTTTGTGAAATTATAATAAAGTGTTTGTTGAACCAAAAAACAACATTTTCATTCCTTTAATGGTCATTGTAAGTGACGATGATGATAATTGTGTAATACCGTAAAAACGTTTCATTTTTTAAAAATATTATTCAAACTTAATGGTGCATTTTTTTGGGGACTATTTTCAGCGGTGGATTAATACACATTTGGAGCTCTAGAGAGTATTTACAGCAGCAGTAGGATGGTGTATGTGGGACTTGAAGTAAACTATAGCGCCTGTGTTCATCGTACTGAATCATTTATGTGTTTTTATACCACAGTGGAGCTCCATTGATCAATTCATTGTTGGGTTTTATCTTTTAATTGGGTTTGCATTAAGATAAATCCAGAATCAGCACATTTATGCTTTGACTATAATTGACTATATATAATGTTGCACCAATAACCGTCTCTTATTCGTTATTTATGGCGTGCTGGTTGTAAAGGGTTTACACTCATTCACATCCCATTTGTTGACAAACAACCTGTTATTACGCCTTTTATGATGAATGTAAAACTAACAGGAAAACAAAACTATAGTATGAATTTATAGGATTGTCGGTGAGGTCTACCACTGTGGTCCTATCAAACCCTCCTCCCTCTGCCGTCTCCGCTGCCTGAGAAAGTCTGAATGAACAACAGAGGGCTAAAAATACCCACGTTAACTCAAGTACTGGCCGAGCTTGGGAAACGAGGCACTAATCAACCTCTGTGCACGAACACCAGGGTGGGAAAACACCAAAATAACCAAACACTGCTGCATTTTAACAGCATCTGGTGGATTTGTGTGCCAGACACTGACCAGGATTCAGAGGTCACAGTAATTGACCCCTAAAAGGCTTTCTGGCTGTAAAATGGTGAAAGTGGCAGACTGCTTTTAGGACAGACCACACTCTTGTGGGCTTGAGCATCAGAAAGGTCAGATTCTGGCGCTGCCTAAACTGACCGCTTCTCTCTGGGAGAACCAAACCGCAACTGCTTTTGGAAATGCTGCATGTCACTGTGATGCCACAAACCTTTTGAACCCAATTTTAATTTTTGGATCCAACAGTGAAAGTTCTGTGCGACACACAAGAGAGAGAGAGAGAGAACTTTTGGAGTTTGGCTGTATTCGAACTTTCTCTGACGCCGTCTCGAGATTTTGTCTTCACTGTTTTTCTGAATCTGATGCCTGAGAAACGTCTCTGAGGGCAAAGTGCGAGCGAGGCCTCGAACTCCAGTTTCTAACTGGTTTCCCAAACCCATCGCAGCACAGAGATCACCTCTGTTTAATGGCTCATAATGGAACAAATGTTGTTTAGCACTGAGGTGCCAGTGGAAAACCACCGCTGCCCTATAAAGTCTTATAAAACTGCTCCAACACAGTCGAGCACAAGATGAAAACAACCTTCAACATCCTTTTTATTACTTTTTTTTTATATTCCTGTCTGTTTTTTGTTCTGTTCATGTTCCTTTTAATCTCTTATTTCATCTATAGCTTTTATGTGTGAGTCATTTTGTGAAGCTTTGTATGACAGCGATGAGTGAACTTCCTCTAATTAATACATGAAAAAACAAACATAAATGCCATATTTTCTTCCTGTTTTAAACATTTATCTCCACTGTTTGAGGTTAAACTCTGACTGTTGCATAAGCAAACCTGACTGGAGCATAAGCGCCACATACTGTTTATCTCAATGAACCAATCACATATATAATTATATTTCCACATCAGTCGTGGAACAAATTTGCCTTTTTTTTCCTGCATATTTTCTGAAAATTCGGTTAAGATTTGCGTTACATTCGGATATAATAATTAAAAGCATTAGTTTCAACTTTTATAAGCCTTTAACTGAGTTTCTTACTGAAAAGAGGCACCAGAAATATTGAAAATAAGATCAATGCAACAAGGAAACAAGGAGGTAAAAGTTATATAATAAACCGTAAGCACAAAATAAATTGAATAAGTGACGTAACAGACGAGGCAACAGAAGAAGACTGAGCAAAAGCCAAACTTTATGAAAGGAGTCTCCTTTGCAATTTGGGGGAAATCACTCGGCAGATTGTCTCGGCATCGATATGTTCAATTTAGTTTCGTAATGCCTGTCAGACATCAAATTTCCTCTCGGTGCAACTACAGGAGTAATGATCAGAGACGCTAACTGAATCAGTGCATGATGGAAAACTGAATTAGAGCCCACAAACATGTATTTTCCACAGGAGCAGCTCCGTGAAAAGGTGTGTTCTCGGGAGGCTTTGGGAGACATTTTCAAAGACCGTACGTACATCCAGTGCCTTGTCATTACCCCGAGCCTCTCCTTTAAAGAGATGCTGAACCGGTATAATTTCCACCAGTGAGGGAAATAACATGATAATAGACACACATTTCAGTTGTTTCTGGGCAGAAAGCAGCAGCGCCTGACATCTGGTCTTGTTCTGTAGTTATGAGAATTAAACATCTGGAGACTCCAGTTGCTACTGTTGTGAAAGAGACAAATGGGTCAAGTCTCATCTTAAACACAAATCTGTGGATATCTAGGTCAACTTAGACTTACTCGGGTTTATTTGAGTTACTTGCTTGGCTAGAAGCCACTAAAGAGCTGAAGTGATTTAGAGAAAAAGGAAATGAGAGGAAAGAGACAAATTTATACATTTGAGATGGAAAATTCAGCTGGGAGAGAAAAAAGGCTGCTGATGTTTGAGCCAGATTTAAAAAAAAAAAAAGCAGCTTCTACAAAGGTTTAGTGTATTTGGGGAAACAGTCCTGGAGGGTTTGTGTCTCACCACGGAGGGAAACAAGGTGTGTTTGGTCCAAAATGCAACGTGACATCAGAGCTGGAAACTGGCTAATTGGGGAAAACTCGATTTTGTGAGCCCTGCTTTGTTTCAGGGAGGGGCGGCCAGCCGTCAGGCATGGGACTGCCTCGCTCTCAGCTGACTGGATTCTGCTGCTGCTGCTGGGATACGAACTGTGTGCAGTTTGAGGAGCTTTCTGGGCTGCAGATATCGTTGTTTCCAGAAAGAAAAACGTATAAAGTTGTTATTCCAGGAATTCCTTCACGTCCGGTCAGATCTTTGGTTCTGTGGTTGTCCGTGTTTGAATCTTTACTGGATGAAAAACCCACAGTGCAGTTTTCCCCAACAGATGCATAAAGGTTTACTGGCACCCTTCATCACTGAAGAGAGAATCAAAATACTGTTTCTTACAATTATAAGTCAACTTTTTTGTGTGAAATTCCAACTTTTTGGGAAACAAGCGATCAAAGCCTGCTTCCAGACCTCTGAATCACCGCCCTCACACACAAGCAATCACAATAAAATCAGCTAATTTGTGATTGTCAGTCAGATATGACAGAGCTAAGAATGGCAAGACTAACAGGTCACTACTGGCTGGTTAAGGAAAAAACAAAATAACCTCCTAACAGGAAACTGCCTAATATCAGTCCTACCAGGAAGTTGCGATCGCAACAAACAAATTCCTGTGAAATCTGCACAGCCTTGCAGTTTTGTCCAACCACTGTGAGTTTAACCAATTGTAGCAGTCTCCAGTGCAAAGCATCACCAAACTACTAACAATTTTATTCTCATTAGAACAAGTTAGCTTTGATTTTTGATTAATCATACAAAGAAAATCACAATAAGTTCACAATTTTCACTTTCTCCGACAATTTTCGTTGCAGAAAATGCCTAAAACATGGCAGTTTTAGGCTGCAACAAACCCCAAACAAAGCCTATGAAATCCTGGAGGGAGTGTAATATGTGCACAATGTCAGACTGAATGAATTAAAGTGAAATCAAACGTTAATTCAGTCTCATTATCAAGCTGAGAGGGAAAAAAAGAAAGTAGAAAAGGGTTGGACAGACAACTCAAAGTATTTCATTATGAAATGCTTTAAATTGGCTACTGAAGAGATCTGACAGAGAAGGATGTTCAAAGTGGGATTTTCCTCCTTAAAGTTGTCACTGGATGCTGGCGTCCGTTCACAGGGGCCTTGATCCTCCACAAGCTTTATGTCAGACTGTAAATCCGAGCAGCTGGTTCTCAGCATCTTCAGATCCACTGTGAGCCTTCAGCGCTCCGCTGCCAGACTCTCTCTCCTCATCTTTAAAACTCGCAGTGTCGGACTTCCCCAACGACTTTATTAAATTAACTTTGTGACATTTTGAACCTGGAAACAGTCGGGGGGGAAAGGCAGGGAGCGTAAAGGGGGGGCTGGTGTGGAGAAAACAACGAGGCCTCACAAAACTTCTCAAAAACAGCGTCGCCACCGAAGAGGCATAATGCCTCATTGTGGAGGCTGAATGTGGCTGATTGTGTTTGCTGGAGAATCTGGAAGGAAGCGGGAGGGGAAGCAGGACGCATGTGATGTTTGAAGTCAACCTGATTGTGATAAAAAAAAAAAAAAAAGATTGATTTTTATTCTGGATACAGCAGGACACACAAGGTGTTCGTGGTGTGACGTCAGTGTGTGAGTTATGTTGAGGAGATGGGAGACAGGAAATGGCGCCTGTTGGCAGAATCCTGTATGAAGAGGTGACAGAGTGTTACTGTGTGTGTGTGTGTGTGT
>NW_023339674.1:9242045-9244401 GCF_004916995.1 Morone saxatilis | reverse complement strand
TTATTGGCTGCAGGATGCCGCACTCTCTGTGTGTGTGTGTCTGTGTCTGTGTCTGTGTGTGTGTGTCACACTGGCTCTATTTGTTCAGCTCTCAGTTTCTGCTTGTCCTCTCTCCGGTGTTTTCCTGCTGCCTTCAGGAAGCAGCTTTCAGGACGGCGCGATGGGTTTCCTGGCAGGACCCTCCTCCCTCCCCAGTTCCTACTGGGAGACAATGGGAGGTCTCCCACAGGGGCATGAAGGGGTTGTGAGTGTGTGTGTGTGTGTGTGTGTGTGTGTTAGTAGCAATGAGAGGGATTTATTGGGGGAGTAGTGGGCTTCCCTTCAGGAAACTGCAGATTTATCCCAGCAGCAGAGAGGCCCTCTTTTGTGTGTGTGTGTGTGTGTCTGTTAGGCCCAAATGTCCTCGCAAGGATAAAGACATGAAAGACGTCTTCTCCCCGCTTCTACAAGAGATTAGGTTCAGGATTAGCGGTTGGTTTTAGGGTTAAGATTAACTGGGATGAGAGTCAAAGTTTGTAAGAAAAAAAGCTGAATTTGTGGTTTCCTGTTTCAGAAAGCAACGAACGATAAAGTTCAAAGTTCATTCTTGACACTGAAAACAAAACAATTTCACCTCAGGGTCCATTAAGTAGCTGTTCAGGAGCTTTTGATCATCTAATTATCATATTTTATAAATTATATTGTTGTAACTATAAAACGTTTAGAGGAGGAATAAGAAGATAGAAAATTAAATCAGTGGATGTCCTCACAAGTATAGTAACGGTAGTGTGTCTGTGTGTGTGCAGATTTCTGAATGGGTTTTTTTTTCTCATGTTAAACAGTCGGAGAGTAAAAGTAGTCGTCAGAGAGCGAGGATGTTCCCTTTCACTCCGTCCCCTCCTCATCTGTCAGACCCAGTCTCTCTTTCTCTCTCTGGATCCTCTTCTTGGGAAAAGGGTGGCGTTGGGATGAGGTCACCGTTTCAAAACATGGCCCCGAGCCTCGACAACCAGCACAACATTTCCTCTTCCACGAAGCGGACCGAACGCGGGACAACCCCGATGTTCACCCTGCTTCATTACTAACACGTCCGTGCGTCTGCTCTGAGGCGGCGTGGTGCCTCTCCCCGTCGTCACATGTTCCTACTGAACCAGAGAGGGGAAACAACTGCACCAATGATAAAATGTTCTGTATTTGTCACTGAGGTATTAATCCATCTCAGTTATTTTTATAGAAATAAACGTGTGTGATACTCTTAAATCTGCTCCAACAGTTCTGGGACGAGTTCATTAAATCTTAGATGAGATAAGCAGACAGAGACCACATGCAAGGCTCTTCTGGTTTCTAGCTCTGACTACTCGAAGGGTAACTTCATTATTTTTCAACGTGGACTTTATTCCACGTTTTTTTTGCATCAAAGTGACAAATGGGGACAACAAGTTTTAAATTTGGTCCAGTTTTGAGTGAGAACGTTACAGGCCACAATGAAATCCTTACAGGCAGTCGTGTACCGTCAAAATGTCCATTTAAGGTTCTTGTTTTTGCTGCTGATCAGCTCAGATTGTTAATATAAGTGTCCGACAACACAACTCTACAGAGAAATGAAACGTTTTCTGTTCCTTTCACTGGATCTGCTGTGTGCCTTCCCAGGTCTCGCTCAAGGAGTCTTGTTGTTCTGAAATCTCGGGGGGGAGGTGAGGTGACATTTTCACAGCCGGGAAAAGGTTTGTTGTGTTGGAGTACAGAAAGAACAGCTTAGTGTTAAGATTTTCAATGTCATGGCTGATTATTTAGCTGACTTGGATGAGGCCTTTGAATTCGGTGGCTGCGTATACGTATATGGAGGGAGGGGGAAGCAGCTGCTGTGAAGTTTAAGAGAGTGGGTGCTGTGACCCTCTGCCCACAGAGGCGATCCCACAGACCAGATCAAGTGAAAGATAGAGATGTTTTTCTGTAGGGTCCTTCCCTTAATGATGTCAGACACTTTTAATAACCAGTCAGAGGCAAAAACAAGCACTTTTTAAATGGACATTTTTTGACGTTACAAAATTACTTGCTGCAGTGCTCTCACTCAGAACCGGACCAAAAACGATGAAATTATTACCCAAACTGTTCGTTGTAAACATCCATCGCAGTTTACAGATTTAAATTCCTAAGTTTACTGAACATCCGCCGAGTTGTGCTGTCTGTTACCAACACTTCAGGTGGGCTCACTTTGTGTTAAACCTCCAGATCACATTCAGCAATGTTCATCGAGACTTATTTTGGTGAGGTTTTCTTTTGCAAATAGTTAAAAGGAAAATAGAAATGTCCTTTAAAAGACAATTGAAGGACTGTCAAACATAGTATTAATTCATTGTTCCTTTATTATTGAAAA
>NW_023339674.1:9241156-9241940 GCF_004916995.1 Morone saxatilis | reverse complement strand
CAAATTAAGTCATTCTTTCCAGGAAATGCCAAAAATACTTAATGTAGGAGCGATGTATTGATCCGTGTTGTGTTCCTCCAAGCCACCGGGGGGCGTGTTATTGTATTGTGCTGTAAAGGCCGAGGGTGTTCTCAGGTAATTCATGTCTCAGGTGTTAATTTGGTAAGAGGAGCAAACAGTTAAGCTCAGATTACGTTGCTTGTTGCTCGTTGTTTTATTGGTTTTGTGTTACTTATTGGAAGTCAATCAACGTCCTAATCTGCAAAGTTTTGGTAAAGACTGAACGTTGTTTTTCTGAGTACATGTTAGAAACAATTGGCCCAATTAGCAGCTAAAGTACAGGACATAGTCACAACACTGCACTCGTCCTTTAACCGATGAAAATAGATGTAGAGCCTTCTTGGATCACAATGAACAAACTACAGTACGTGGGCTTTTCTATAATATGTTTTAATCTTAGTTACGTTCTCAAGGAGTATTTATTCCACCTCGTTTCCCAGAGCTCTGACTTTATTTTACACTTTTGGGTGTGAGCTGCTGCAGTTATAATTGCAGCGTTGCATTAAAACTGAATCAAGAATCTGATGTAATTTGTAGCCTTAGAAATAGAGACGTCTCCGGGTGTTCGAGTCTGAGCAACAGTGATGTTTATCTGTTCACAATAGAACCTCTTTAGGCGTTTACTAAATTAAGTTGGTATGTCCACATTGTGCTCACCGAAATTAGTTTCTGTGAACATTGTCTTTGTCTGACTGCAGGATCATGTGACTGTGTGTGTGTGTGT
>NW_023339674.1:9230558-9241056 GCF_004916995.1 Morone saxatilis | reverse complement strand
AAGTTGTTGGTAGTAAAACGCTGCAGTTTACGGTGTGGTTTCTGATTTCTTTGCTCCTGAGGGAGACGAACTGAAGTGGATAATTGTCTTCAAACAAGAAAAGTTTATGATTCTGCCTCATGAGAATAATGTCATCAGTCTATTTCTGTTAAACCAACAATAAAAATAAAAAACAGGCACATTGTAACGAACGGTTTCGCTTCTGAGCGCCGTCCATTGCACATCTCCGTTCAAAATAATGTATTTAACATCTGATCTGTCCCTTAGTCAACATGGAGCTCCCCAACACCTGAACCTTTTTAAGGACCTGTACGTTTTTCGTCCTTTTGTTCTGCCTCGTTTCCACTGTGTTGTTCTGTCAGATTATCGGTTTCGAATTAGCTCATGATCAATAACAAAGTTCCAAAAAAGAAACTGGAAACTGAAGCAGAACCTGTGACGACTGTTAATTTCCTGCAGTAGAAAAGTCCTAAAACTTCAACTGGACTTTTTATTCAGATTCTATCATTGGTTTATCTAATGTTTTTACTTTAGTCTGCTTGGTAGAGGAGGAACTATATATTTATTGATCTTATAACAACATGTTTGAAGCAGAGAAGTCAGTTGTGTCCAAGTATGATTGTTCCCAAACCGTCGGCTTTTCTCATCTGACTGCGTACGAGTTATTAGCTCTGAATATCCGCAGCATGTCGTCATCATCACGTCTGTTTGGCTTTCTTTATAATGTTAAATTTAGTGTTGCTGTCAAAATATAAATGACGTAGTGCCTGCACACAGTGTTTCTGAGCGCCAGTTACGATGACGTCACATCGAAACTCTGCTCTTTGTTTTGAGCTTTAAGACACATACTTTGTTGTCATCGATACAAAACATATCGCAGCTCCACTGGAACTGTACTAAGCCTGCTTAATACAAGTTAATTTGGATAAGGTACCATTAAAATTAGCTGTACTTTACAGAAATAGCAGCGTAATCCAACCTACCCATTGCAGACACTGAACTGAAGTTGCATAAACTGAAGCCAGATATGTTTCAACTTCAAAATCTTTCTCTAATTCCAACCAGGCAGGATTACATGTTGCTAAAATTGCCCAATAAACAAACCTTTTGAGTCATGTGACTTGTTTATAAGCTCTGGTTAGCTCGTATTGGATCCTAAACAAACCCAGTACGAAAACTCAAAGTACAGTAAACTACCTCTCTCGGGTTTGGACCAAAGTAAACCAACGAGGTGAGGTCACATCTCTGAAAAGTGTGTGTGTGTGTGTGTGTGTGTGTCTGTTTGTTTGTCTGTGTGTGTGTGTGTGTGTGTGTTTGGTTTGGACAGCAGCATCATGTTTACTGCGATTCGACCTGATAGTGGAAACTGACAGTAACACTGAGGAGAAACAGAGCTGTGGCTGATGAGAAGACACTGAGCAGAAGCGTCGTTATCAGTTACAGAAGATTCTTTCTTTTTTTTTTCGTATTGTAATGACTCCATTGTCCATAATGACCCCTGATATCATTTAATTCTGTCTGTCTGAATGTTGTGGTCTTTACTGTCTGAGCTGACAGATGATGTGTGTGTTTATAGGTTATCAGTAGTCAGTCAGCTAGAAGGACGACCTGCGTGTTGCAACAGCATGTGTTAGGAATGTGCCCGAGGCTGCTGGAAAACACATCTGTGTGTGTGTGCTGCTACAAGAGTGTGTATGTTTGAAACTAATTGAACAACTGCGCGCGTGTGTGTGGGGGGTACAAGTTACTGTATTTTCATATTTCATATTAAACAGTGTATCTGTAGTTTTGTGTTGCTCTTTTCTCTTTGTTTCTAAGAAGAAACTGAGATTTGCACTAAAAATATTTTTATGTCATATTTCCAAAACACACACAAACCCACGTACGTAGAGAGCAATAAGACAGCCTATAATTTTCTTTGTAAACACACACCTGTGATGGTGAGGTTTGTGGTGTTATCCAGCGTTAAGGCTCGTTCATATTTACACCCTCCAATGGGAACATCTTGGCTTCTCTAAGGTGACTTCTTCTCTGGTCTTCCAAATGTTTCTCTTCATCTAATTAGTTCCTACAGGAAGTTGCAATGTCACGATCGAAAAAACAAACGGAAATTTAATCAGTTCAACCCTGTGAAACCCCCGTTTGGCGCAACCTTGAAATGTTGTCCAATAACTGTAACTTTTCTACAGATTTGACCAATCATAACAGTCCCCCGAGCAAAACGTTGAGCCCTACGCCACCAAACTTAATTCTGAATGGAACAAGTTGCCTTTGATTGATGTGAAGTAACAAAAGCCTCCCAGATTCACTCTGTTGGTGTCTGCAGGTAGATGACAAATTGTGACAAATATATGCAGATCACCAGAAGGTGTAGGATCTCAACAAGCCTCCAGAACAGCTTCAGTGTTTTGTAAAGAGTGTGAAACTCCACTGGAGGGATTCTTACACAACATATTCAGTTTGCATATCAGTCCCAAATGTTCAGCTGGTTTGAGGTTTGGTAACTGAACACCAAAGCGTAGGAGTCTCATTTTTAAACCCTTCAGTGCACTGGTGTCCCCTGTATGGAAGTATCTGCATTCATCGTGTTTGTAGCTTGTCTGTAAGTTAATATGTTGTACGGTACTGTTGATGTGCCGTGCTGCAGTATCTTTGTGCTATAGTAAACCATGTGTCACTGCACTATGATGTGTTTTTGAGTATTAATACGGTTCTGATGGTCTACTCCTGTATGTCTCTCTTTCTCAGGGCTGTGTGCAGCAGGGAGGAGGGAACCAGCCTGACGTCCAGCTGCATGAATCGCTAACTGAGCGGCTGAGAGAGGTAACCTCCCCAACACCAACAGCGTTCATTGTACTGTTCTGAAGTTAGAATCTGTCATTTTAAAGTTAGTGCTTCCTTCTTGTTATTATACATAATATACAATAATTATAATTATCCAGAGCATCAAGTATCCAGTTTATGCAGTAAACAAACAGAAGAACCAGGTTGTTAATATGAGCAGCTAAAGCTACAATGACTGAACAAAGAAAAGCCCTCAAGTTTATTCTGTCGAGACATTTTGAACAGATCATTTTCGACTATTAAAGATGATGAATGACAGAAAAAGCTTCAGTCTCTGTCAGACTTTTATGACTCGATTCCAAAGGTGAAAAGGCAGACAGGAAACCGGAGAGACAGAGGGCTATGACATGTACCAGAGGTGGCCGGCTGGAATCAATCCAGCAACAGTTGCGACCAAGCAGCCATTTGGCAGGCACTGTAACCATTCGGCTACAAAGGTGCTCCACATTTGGCTGACCATACACTCCCCTTGCAGTGTCTCTGTCCGTGTCTGAATAAATAGACATGATGTCCAAAGGAAACAATAGATTTCCCAGTGAAGCAGTTTGTATGGCAGGCTTTAGTGGTCTTGTGGTGAGAGGAATCCTGTGGTTTTTCAGTAGAGTTGGATGGCGTGTTACTGTTGTTAATGGAGCAGCTGTCTTGTGGTTTTTGGAAACTGTTCAGCTCTTTGTTGTTGACTTTGTTCTGAGGTGTTTCCCCTGACGGCAATCTTCTTTGTGTCAGAAGTTATATAGGAGCACGCTCACACACAGATGTACTGTTGAATCTAAGGCATGAATCTTGCACTGTTAGTGACTTATAATTAAATGTAAGTTCTACTGTATGGATCTCACAGCTTTAGCTTGAAAGTAGAAAACAGACAGGCACCCACACGCGTACACACACACACACACACAGCACATTTTCGACAACAGCCAACAACACCCACACACTTCTCTCTTTGACGATGATGACAGTCTCAACATCCTTCAAACCTCTTCAGAGGAAAAGCAAACAAGAGGCTCATTTAACAAAACCTCTTTATCGCTGAAAGAAAGGAATTCACCTTTTTGAATTCAGTCACAGGCTGTCACACGTGCTAACGAGCCATAAGAAAACATAAAGTTCTTCAGGTATTTCCGCACCTTCTAGCAAGTTTACAACCCCTATAAAGAAGCCGTTCGGCATTAAAGTGAGAGCAGGGAGCCATGTGGGTTGTCAAGAAGTTGTATTCTTTTTGATCTTTTTGCTGTCTCCTCTCCCAAAAAACATGTTCATAGGATGGAAAACATTTGGAGCATGTGATTTTAATGCTTACAGAAAAGTTAATATAAAATCAACACACTTGTCAGTCAGTAGGTAGCAAATGAAAGACTTGTGTCAATGTTTTTACCAAACTACTGTAGAGTGTTTCAGAAATTACATCCTGTTATTTCCTTTAGTACAGTCATAATGTATGCATTCATGTCACTGTGTGTTTTCTTTAGCCAGGTGTTGATTTGAAGCTGCGTGTGTGCTGAAAGGTCCCAGTCCTGAAAAATGACTCAGTCGGTGCAAGTAAACCCAAAGCTTCCTGGTAAGACTCACATCTCACTCACTCTTGACTGACAATTTAATTATTGAGGCTTCTCTCACTGTTCTCTCAGTGTACTCTAGTTATTGTTGTAATAAATCAAATACTTAGTTTCAACCTGCCAGTAGTGGGTTTGTGGAGTTCACCACACTAAGCTGGTTCAGATAGTATCACAATGCTGTTAACCACAAGAAACAAAATGTATTTGAAATTGTTTGTTGTCTCTTCATGTTGCTTGTACTGTAAACGCTACAGATCAGACACCTAGACCAGCTCCAATATGATGACACGTTGCAGCTTTTTGGTGTATTGACTGTATTGCTGTTTTTTTTGTGTAAAAGTGATATTTTGATTAACAAATAACATCATTTATTGTTGATTCTGGCCCCTGTGGACAAAAGTGGTAGTGTTTCCACTACCTTGTTTAATTGATTTCAAAGGGGAATCCGACTGAATCTGACCTGGTGGCAGGCAGATAATAACAATATAGATTATATCTTCTCGCTGATGTTCTGTTTATGTGAGACATATAAAAGGCATCAGTATTATATTTTGACTGTTTCATAACCAGTTAAAAACTCCTTGTAGTACGTTTAAGATGTTTCTGTTTATGCAGAATTAATTAAAGGTACCCTGTGGAGTTTGTTGCCATTAGTTGTGTTAAGGTCTTTTTTGTATTGTCCATCGTGCATACTCAAGGACGCACATAGAAGCGCTACTACACTAATTGACAGTTGGTAGCAAAGAGAAAAGGAGCGCAGCGTTGTGCTAACAAAGGCAACATAAAGTTAACAATTAAAAAAAAAAAAAAAAAGGCACTTCAACAGTTTTGAGATCATAAATACATCAACATGTTTGTTAGACCTCACGTATAGGCACACTTTGTTTTGGTGAAAAACTCTCCCATCTTTAAGTATATAGTTGTCCAGTTACATGTCCTTTTCTCTTCAGATCTGGGCTCTCCATTCATCTACTCCAGTCAGGAGGAGGCTGACCAGCCTGGCTCCTACTCTGTCCAGACTCCGTATGGTTTCCAGCTGGATCTGGACTTCCTCAAATATGTCGAAGAGATAGAAAGTGGGCACAATCTCCGTCGAGCCCCGGTCAGCTCCCGGCGCTCTGGTCGAGGGGTCAAACTCTCCCAGAGGAGTCCAAGTGTGGGGGGACGTACCAGTGGCTGGACATCCACAGAGTCTCTGGCATCACCGGCCAGTGAGGATGGCAGAGCTCCTCCACCACCGCCACCACGCAACCGCCTTGGGTCAGCACCCTGTGAAGGGCTCTGTCTTTCCCCCGTGACCCTCCTAAATGCTTCTCCGCTGTCTGCTGGAGCCAAAGTGCCGCCCCCTCCACCGCAACGCAACCCCAGAGTTGAGCGGACTCTTCTAGAAACTAGCCGGCGGCTACAACAGGAGCAAACCCACCAGCACCAGAATGGTGGGCGCTTCCAGCTTGCAGATCCTCCCAAACAGCGCTTACCCTCTCCATCTACTCAGCCTCTGCAGACTAGCTGGACTAAACCCAGTCCTCAGACCTCTGGGCTCAGCACTCCAGCTGCTAGCAACACAATGACTCCAATCCCACCCAGCCAGCTGCAGACAGTTAGAGAGCAGATGGCTACAGCCTTGAAACAGCTGAAGGAGATGGAAGAGAGGGTAAAGGGTGTCCCTGCACTTGAGAAAGAAGTGGCCAAGCTTCGTGCAGAGAAAGACATGCTCCTGTTAGCCCTTCAGGAGAAGAAAGTAGCCATGGAGACGGACCAGCAGAAGCAACCATCCACAGAGTCTTCTACCCAAACCACAGAGACCCTTCAAACGATCCACAGTCGATTGGTTGCACCAACCTCGCCTGGACATAAAGGCCTTGGAAAATCTGGTGAGCTGAAAAGGCTGACTGAGAAATTTGAAGGGAGGGAAGAGAAAGCTGCAGAACCTTCATCAAAGGTTTTAGTAAAAGCTCCAGAAAAAGTGGTTGTTGAAAAGAAATCCGTGGCTGTTGGGGACAGCATGCCAATGGACTCTGTTGTTTTCTACTACAGCCAGGGTATGAAAGATGCTTCTGAGGACACCAGGGTAAATGTTTGTGAGAAAGGCACTGGAACAGAGTCGCCTCTGGTTCATGAGGAGGGAATACAGGCCATAGTGGAGACGGAAGAGGCTGAGGTTTGGGTTATGGAGTCGCTACTTGGGCTGACGAGCGAGGCACAGCGGGAGATCGACACCTTACAGGACACCATTAAATTCCAACAGGAGTCCATTGTGGCTCTAGAGGACCGGCTCAGTGTGGCTGACAAAGACCTGCTGAGCCTTAAAGCCCAAGTGGAGGAGAAAACCTCCAAAGTTACATTCGAGAAGGGGGTTCTTGCAAAACCAGACACAATGGAGGTCCAGGTAGAGACATTGACTCCTGCTTTGAAGCATGCTGCAGTCTTTTGCTGTCCTGAGTTCAGCGATGCATGTGTAGGTGAGAGTTTAACAACAGGTCAGATTGAACAAGGCACCCAGACTGATGCTTTAGTGGAAACGGCAGAACCAGCTCCTGTTGCAGTGGTCAGCACTGGGTGCCAATGGGAGATCTTGTTTGAGGAAAAGATGGAGGAGCAGAAAGTGCCAAAGAAGAGACAAATGACCATTGCTGACTACAAGGTCTCACCAGAAGAAGTGGTCAGTATGGCAGAGAAGAAAGAGGAAGAACAAGGAGTGAAGACTGCACCCAGCAACACCAAGACGGGTGAGAACCTTTTAAGTGTTCATCTTCATTGTAGGTTTAACAAATGTGGAACATAACACATCACTAGCAAGTGCACTCTGGGGTTTATGTTTGGGAAAGAATGGAGAAACTATACACAAGTTCATAATTTATGAATCATTTCAAAGAAGTGAAAGTCTACCTAATATGTAATCTGGTAGTAATTTAAAGAGAGAAACGAGGAATCTGTTTGAAAGAACTGCATCATTTAAAACTAAATAAATATTATTTAACATTTTTTGGTGGACACCTATATACTGAATTATTTTGCGAATTATTATACCAAAATAAAGCTTTACCCACTCAGATAGGAAATATTTTTACTAAAAAATGACATAATAATAAAACATAATTTTGTTTACAAAATGTGTGAGGTGTACTTTGTTTGAACTATTGTTTCACCCATCTGCTTCCTTGATGGTAAAAGGTATGCTGAAATCAATCATGAAGAGGAAGGATGGGAGTAACTCAGGCGAGAATCGCACCACCGGCAAGAAGAGCCTGCAGTTCGTTGGCATTCTAAATGGAGGGTGGGTAACATAACACTTAATTTTATTTTTTACCACAGTAAAAATAAAATAATGTCGGCAGATGGACGACAGGTTGGAAATAACACTTTGAGCAGGTCACAGATTTGACACGTAAGAAACAAAAGCCTTTTTCCTAGTGCTTAAAATGTGAACTCCATAAGTTGCTTCGTATTCCAACAAATATTTGTGTCTCCCAGGTATGAATCTACATCCAGTGAAGAAGAAGAGGAGGAGGACGAAGAGGAGGAGGAAGATGGGAGTTCTTCTGCAGAAAGTGGAGAAGGCGAGTGCCTGGACAGCACAGAGGAGGATGAGGCGGCTCTGGAGGAAGAAACATCTGAAGAGGAGAGAAACGTCAACCTGGATGAGAGTGACACTGATGAGGAAACCCTGAGAGCCACAAATTATTCATCTGATGCTGTGAAAGAGAAGTAAGTCATTACTTAGTACGAGTTAAACACAAGTTGATTTATTTACTTATGCAGTTTCTGGACTCCACAGACGATGTGTTAATGTAGTTTCCTGATTAAAGTCTTGTGCTGTGAATGAAGCATGTTGCATGACAAAGAGAAAGTCTTGTGTAAATATACATGCATTGTATAAACACACGTTGTAAAATCCACATACAATTGAAATACAGTACAGAAAATAGTAAATTGTTTTGTGTCAACTTCACACATTGTTGTTACAGATTTGAGCTGAGCTCAAAAATGCGTGAAGCCTGCCTTATCTTGAAGAACCACCTGAACGATGACATTAAGACACTGAAGAGTAAGGAAGTGGTGCGTCCCTGCATGCTTCTTTAAAACACTTTTATTTTACTGAGTTAAACATTTAACTTTGTAACTTCATTATTAACGTAATGTAAAATTGTAATTACGTACAGATGTTGAAAGCTGTGGGACTGTATTTTATTGTTTAGGGATAGTTTTGGCACATTAATCACAAACAATAGGGTTGTCATGTAACAATAACAGTACAGTCTAGACTGAGAAAAGGCTCAGGAACTGCATCATTGTTGGGTTCAACAACAGATGCTATTACAGACTTCCCTTGACATTCACATGGAATGTCAGACTGCTATAAACTAATACTGTTTGACTTTGCCAAAATACACTGTCCATACAAGTGTTTTTAACTTCGTGAGAAACTACCACTAGTAAAATACAACTTTATTATGATCTAATGCTGAGATAGATATGCTTCAGATGCTGTTTTACTCACTCATTTACAATACTTGTAGATAATTTATGGCTTCCCACCCTCACCTTCAGCTCTCCAGCACCCACACGGTCCAGCTCGAGTGGTTCCGTATCTCTAGTGCCAAGATGGCTCAGCCTTCACGGGTCTCGGACTACCTGATGGCGTTCTCTGAGGTGTCATCAGTGCTACTGGAACACGTAGTCAACATGACCGACGGCAACGGCAACACGGCTCTCCACTACAGTGTCTCCCACTCTAACTTCGGTGTGGTGGGGCTGTTGCTGGACACAGGTCAGTGACCGTCTGAGAATAACCAACACTACACTACTGAATGTTGCCGTACAGGCTAAAACGATAATTCACTTAGTAATCCAAACAATTAGTTTGGAAGGGTCCAGCTCAAATAGCTAAATATAATTGTGATAGAAATACTATGTTAAATAAAAAATAATACAACATGGTTGACGTTAACGATACAAGACGATCTGAGATCACAGCGTCGAGATTTCTAAATCTAAAGTAGTTGCTTAAAGGGGTGACATCAACTTCAAGGACATGCCTTACCTGAAACAATGTTCTTCGCCTCATTCAAACCGGAGATATAGCAAATAACTTTGTAACACGGAGAGGTTTTAACAAAAGTTAGGAGAAAGTCTTCACTCTCAATTGAGCAAAGCATTTAGAGATTGTAAAACAGTTTCAACAAAAATGAAACATAACCTCCTGGAAGGTTATTGCAGGACTGTTGCATTAAGGCCTGAATACACCCCCAAACGGACACTTACGCAGACAGAACGGCCGGGGTGGAAAACATTATCGGTGCACTTGTGCATATGCTTAAATACACAGTAATGAAAACTGCTTCCTACAGGTGTGTGCAGTGTGGATAAGCAGAACAAGGCGGGCTACACGGCCATCATGCTGGCTGCTCTCTCTACTGTGAAGGAGGAGGATGACATGGCTGTGGTCAAGAAGCTCTTCGGTCAGGGCAACGTTAACGCCAAGGCCAGCCAGGCAAGTCTGAATCAGTTCATCACAGTTCACAGAGATCTTGTGCCAGAAACAGCACTTGTTTGTTATTTACTCCTGAAGTACTGCTTGTAGACACTTTCTGTTCGTCTACCCATATTCCCTGCAATCCCTCGTCACGTGTATCATTTCTGGTATGTAGGTCCTAAAAATCACAAGATTACTGAGTACATGTTGGTTTTAACATGTAAACAGGTTTGTTCTTGTGCTTTTAAAGTGTGTACTCACCATAACCTAGTTTAATATGCAAAGAAAGAAATGATCACCTGAGAAATGTGATTGACCAACATCTGTCAATAAAACGAACACAAAGAGCTACTGTGAATCTGTAGTCGGCTCCATCAGCCAGAAGCATTTTATCATTTAAGAGTCAATCCTGGCTCAGCTGACTTTATTCAAGGAATTAAATCTGATTGGACGCATTAAACTGTTAACGTGGATATAAAACCACTACACGTTACAGCCATATTAGAAAAACTGAAAAGTGAGGTGAACGAGTCACTAATTTGATCTGTTAATAGCGTTACACTGCATACAGTTAGTTTAATATAAACTTGGGGTTTTCCCTGCTCTGTCTGTCTGTCTGTCT
>NW_023339674.1:9230174-9230531 GCF_004916995.1 Morone saxatilis | reverse complement strand
TGTGTGTGTGTGTGTGTCACAAACTGTTCAATATGACTTATTTACTTGTTAGAGTAGTTAAAACGACAACTAGTTTTGAATGAGTGTCTACTTGATTCCTGCTGGTAGTTCCCTCATTATTTCTGAGGGGGTGGGTGTGTGTTTTGGGGGTGTTAAGAGCATTTCCTGTGTTGTAATGAAGTACTACATTCACAGCTAGATGAATAATCAGTTATAGGTTAGACTGGGTTTACAAAATGTGTATCCTTCCAGTTCATTCGTGAGAATCTATTGACTTTTGAGTGGTTTTATCTCTGCTTGATCTAATCAGCTTGTGTAGTTTGTGTGTGTGTGTTTGGACACAGCGCCTGACAGACT
>NW_023339674.1:9229741-9230058 GCF_004916995.1 Morone saxatilis | reverse complement strand
GAATTTAAGTCATACTATTCTCTGCTGTGTTTTAATTTAAGCTTTTGTACTGTGGAGTTATGTGCTGAATGACATGTTGAAGTTTAAAGCAAATCTGGTATCATGACACTCTAGAGGATCCATATTTTTTATCTGGATATCCTGTCTGGATAAGGAAAAACGCATGTTAATACAAGGTGTAAATGTACACGTAATGCATTGTTGGGATGCAATCAGACCACCTTCAGAGGTGTGATCGGATCTCAGCCAGGTGTAAATGTAATCTGTATAATGTTAAGACATTCTTAAGAAAAAAAATCTGCCCATGAGTTGAAAGG
>NW_023339674.1:9225248-9229678 GCF_004916995.1 Morone saxatilis | reverse complement strand
TTTTTTTTTTTTTTTTCCCTCTGAAATAAAAATGAATGTCTGTGGCATGGCTTTCCTTGAACTGGTCCGCCAGCCACATTTCATTGGAGGGTTCAAATTCTAAATGGCTAAATTTATCCACAATTTTTTTTTTTTTTTTAAAGTAGTGTCCCGTTGCAAATCATCCCATTTTATAGATGCAAAATTTACCACTGTTGGACCTGACAGTGATGATGTACAATGATACTGCTTAGTGTCTAAAACTCGATTCACCACCCAACCATTGAGTCTATCTATTGTACAGAGTTGTGACTGTATAAACCAGCTATGTATGATTTTGATTACAGCCCAGGTGTAAATGAGACCTGCGTTCACACCGACAGACAAACAGTTGACAGTGTTTGGCCTCTAACGACGCTGTAACTCCACAAGCGCTGGAAGCAATCTCCACTCCTCCTTGGGAGGTTGAGTAGTAAACAACTCCAAGCTTCTGTTTCCATGTGAATCAAAACAAATTTGATTGCCTCTCACTGTACCAGAGTACATCTGTGTAAAGCTGAGGCTCTTTTCTGTAGTGCTGCTGGGCACATTTTTAAAAGCTCTGTAGCTCAGTGGGTGGTGCCTGGCTGCTATTATAAGTCCCTTCACAATGAATAGCATCCTATCCAACAAGTAAAATCTAGGTTAAGTAAAAAAAAATATTGTTGCTTGATAAGTGAAAGTGCGCTTCAGTTACAACAGTTTCAGTGTGTGCTTAGCTAACTTGTATAAACTTTACCTTTTTATAGTTAATCTTTAGTTAAAGTCAACAATTTCCTCATTCACATCACTTCAGATAGCACAACAATAGGAGCTGTATCAGTAAGTCAGTGTTGTGAGGAGGTATTTATGTAAATCTATAAATGTTCTCTTATTCTCTTCGGAAAAAATGACATTTCTGATTCTTTACCTGTGCAGGCGGGCCAGACAGCGCTGATGCTAGCTGTTAGCCACGGTCGGCAGGAGATGGTGCGGGCACTACTGGAGTGTGGCGCCGACGTCAACGTGCAGGACGACGAGGGATCCACGGCTCTGATGTGTGCTAGTGAACACGGCCGTGCTGAGATCGTCAAACTGCTCCTGGAACAGCCTGGTTGCGACATATCCATTGTTGATAATGTAAGGCATTTATTCATCTGAGGGGAAACTTTCAGTAACTTACCCCTGAGCTTACAGATCAAGCCAGCTGTCGGATCTCTGAATGCTGAAAACATCTGACCGCTTTCTCGTCTGGGATTCAGCTTAATCTCTGCTCAGGAAACGGCTCCTCATGGGAAATCGGTCCATGCAGTTTCCTCTCCTTGTCACCTTTTTTTTTTTTTAAATCCTTCTCTTCTTTCGTGTTTTTCTTAATTAGCAAGATAGGCCGAGAGCTTAAGAGCCACGATCAGATTAGTTTCATCTGCCTCGTACTGAAATCGGTGCTGTTTACAGGAAACACAATCAGTGGGCTGCTCACAAGCCCCCGAGGGATCAATTAAAAAGCCACAACTTCTCTGTTCAAAACCGCAGACTTGCAGATTTCAGACACAATGCCCTGCAGGCATCTTGCTTGAGTCCTCTGCATGCCTCACAACAGGACCCATACACAAGTCAGCAGTAACTGTTCATAGTCCAAGGTGGGAAAAGTCCATCAGTGATTACTTTTAGACTATACAAGATTGACCATTTTGCCAACAAATTTATTTATATCACCTACCAAATTTCAGCAGGAACATTTACTTTTCTCAACAATCTGAACCTGAAACAAAACTTTTCTCATCGCTGCTTGTGACATTTCTCGCTATGCTTTTTTTTTTTTTTGTTAATCCGCACAGCCGTGTGTTTTAAAGTGATTTTACAGAGGATTGGTCTGGATGCTTGAAGAGAGGCCAGGCAGACAGATATTTGAGCGTTCACATCTGTGCCAGAATGAGTTGGCCATTCAGTGCAGGCAGCTCCTGGATTGTGTTTCAGTGCAGCACAGCTGGACCAAGGGATGGACCGGGTGGGGGGGGATGGAAAAACATTTGGAAAAGCCCCCACCTCTCCTGTCCTGTGAACACACAGAACAGCATGACAAACCATGATTGTAAGAGACAGTTATATGTACAGTGCTGCTAGTCAGATTTTCACTTTAACTAGAGGTTTAAGGGTGTAGTACGCTCTGGGAATTAGCTTAATATTGTCTAATTATGTCTGCGTCTCAGTGCGAACACTTATTGTGTACAACCCTTTTGATAAAGATCTAGTAGATAAAGGAGTTATTTTTTTTTTAAACTTGTGACTAAGATATGGAGTAAGTGGGACATTGTACAGTGGAAAAATAAAAATGCTGTATTCACAGTACAGAGCTGTGACTCTAAACCGAGTTACCAAATAGTGATTTTTTTATTTTTATATATACTTTTGTGTAGAGCCTTAGTGACATATTTGATGTAATAGCAGGGACAGTACAATTACGAAAACAGAGAAATACTTTAGATTCAGGGCGGATGAATGTTCAGGTTGCTTACGAGCCAATCAAGGATGCATGACAGTGACTTGACTGGACGAGTTGCCCCAACATCACAACATCACAAGAGTGCTGTAACACATCCACACAGGGGTATAGTCTTGTAGTACAGAGCGTGTTGAAACAGCTGGAAAAAGGAGCAACTGTGTATAATGACGATTACCTGGTCCATGTCAAATTGTAAAGCCCTCTGTTGTAGTTAAAAGGGTCATTGAACTCACTTTTACTCTTTCTGCCTGTAGGATGGCAGCAATGCTCTGTCAATCGCACTGGAGGCGTCTCACAACGACACAGCTGTGCTGCTCTACGCCCATATGAACTATGCCAAGACCCAGCCTGCTGTGGTGAGTCTACCCTCCCACCCACCTCCTCTTTTTTGGGTAGTCACATGTGAATTATGACAGTTATGAATACAATTTGGCTCAAAACAAAGACAAAAGTCAGTCTCAAGTAGACCTACCTTATAGCAAAGTCACCTTTAATGCAGACTTGGCTCTGTTTTCATCATGTTTAACAGCCTGCAAAGAAAGAATAAACAAAAACATTTGGAGTTTACATCAACACTGCCATCTACAAAGTAATTTTGGTGTCACAAGCTGAGAGGCCTGAAAGCCACAAGCTTTAAAATCTGCTAAGAATGGCATGCAAGCAGGCTGAAGTCTGTGCAGGTCACACTCAACATAACTGTACAGTGAGCAATGTCTCTTGTATTTAAAGTGGGCAGGATCAGTTCCACAGCAGCACCAAGCTTCAGTTTGGGTGTGGGCAGCACTGACTGAAGGTGCAATGCTGCCCCCTATAGGTGTTAACAAGTTCCTGTGGATTCTGTTAGAGGACATATAGCAAAAACATTGCCATTAAATTAATCCAAAATTATAATGTAAATATAATTTAAGTACACTTTTAATTTAACATACCAATAACAGTAATAAAGAAACAACTGTGCTTAAGATTTTGTTCCATTCAGTGACGTCCGAGTGTTGTATTGCTTGATTTTAATGGCTCATCAAACTATTAGAAAAAATACAATTATTTGTTCTTTAAATATAATTAAGTGGACCCTGTTCTTCATTGTGTCATTCAGGGGAGTCCCAAGGCCCAGCCGAGGAGCCCCACCAGCCCCCACAAACCCTGGCCTTCAGACTGACAAACATCAGTTCGACCTCACGTATGAGGACAGACCAGCAAACATAACTGGATCTGAGCTGTGAAAAGCTCCACTGGAATTTACTTAAATATATATGTATTTATATATTGCCATATGTCCTGCATTTATAAGTATTGTTGATATGAGAATATTATTTTTCCATAAAAGTCGTGAATAGTTATATTATATACTTGACTAATATGAGCTCCTAGCATGTCTACATTTGGTCTCCAGCACGTTTTTTCAGGAGATGAGACCTTACATTTATTATTTGCACTCCACTAATAATTTACTGTTAAGGGCACCACACACTGATGGTATATGATGCATGTTAAAAAAAAACGTATAGCAAATCCCAGTGTTGGTGCTGAAGAAAATGTATCATACTGGCACATCCTGGCTACTCTACCTTGACTACTTCTGTCCGCATGTCCTGCGTGTACTACGGACATCAAATGACATGACACAGTGCATGTGTGTTGCCCTCAAGTTTTCTCCTTTCTGTCCTGTCTCAGTTAACTGATCTGTGAACCTCTTTACCTTCATAGTCTGCACTAACTGTCTGTGCATTGTATGTCCATATAAATATATACATAAGTATATAAACTGTATATTCATGTCTGAAATAAACATATTTACATTTAGTGTATGAAGAGTAATTGTTTATGCACAAACATTTTTTTTTTTTAAATGATGAACAGCTGTTTTGCACACGTGGAGGTGGAGTTCAGAAAGACCATCTCTTCCAATCAAGACACACACACACACACA
>NW_023339674.1:9223882-9225119 GCF_004916995.1 Morone saxatilis | reverse complement strand
CAAAAGTAGAAGTACTCATTATGCAGAATGGCCCATTTCAAAATAAGTTGTTGGATTAATGTAGTGGGGTAAAAAGTACAGTTTTTTTCCCTCTGAATTGTGGTAGTATAGAAGTATAGAATAGCAGAAAATAGAAATACTCAAATGTACTTACTGTCGACCACTGGCTGTTATAATTTCAGTGCACTGCAAACAAATCAATTTACAGTTAATGATCAGACATAATGCAAGCTTAAAGGTTTGAGAGAAAACTGGTTTCTCCACAGACTTAATGAGCGCTCTCCGGTGTACCATGTTTGTAGAGTGTATAATATGCACGTTAATGTTCTCATTATCTGATAGCTGGAGAACTGTTTTATACATATTACACTATGGTAATCACTGTACTGTAACTAATAACTAATCAAAGTGTATATTTAGATTTGATCGACTGCAACAAATTAATCAGTTAGAATACAGATATTCCCAATCTGCAGTACTTTTACATTTGACCAATATTATATGTACTACAAGTATATTAAAGTATTTTCTAACAAGCTTCACATAAGATATATATGCATGTATTTTATTTCTGTTTGTGTTATTGACCAGTCTTTAAAGCTACAGTGTTAAAAGAATGAAACTGGGTGTGAAAGCTTTATTTAAGTATCCTGGGCCTCGTCAGTTCAACAGTTATCTCCCTACAGCCCCCACTAGTGAGTCTGGTGACAGTCACAAGTAATAAACCACAAAGTGACTTATAAATCAATTATTTGGTTATTTTGAATTAGGATTAGCTACACCTGGTTTATGGTTGTGAGAAGGTTTGGTTGTATTGTGCATCATTAGTCATGGCAGCATTGTGACAGTCATCAAGCTGGACCTGACATGTGCCGATACACATTCACACCTCTCAAGATTAAAAAAAAGGATATATAGCTGTAAGATGTTAACCACCACTTCAACTCTTTATGAAACACGCTTAAAATAATAACGCTGAGGTTAGTATAGGATCATTGTTGTTATTGTATGATACAACAAAAGGCTCATACAATAACAACAGTTCTGTTAATATTAAAAAAAACAAGAATAGACAGAAAAATAAAAGTCAGCTTGGTCTTTATTCTCATAACATCCCCTCGTAGCCGTTACATTAATTAAATATTACCATCAAATGTTTTTTATATATTTCAGCTGCTTCACAGAGCAGGACACCATCAACAACAGCAGTTTACTAAAAATACAACTGATAGATACA
>NW_023339674.1:9221249-9223782 GCF_004916995.1 Morone saxatilis | reverse complement strand
TGTATCTATCAGTTGTATTTTTAGCCAACTGCTGTTGTTGATGGTGTCCTTACTTGAGCTGATATCTTTGTTTAATCATGTAAGACAGTTAATATATCAGACACAAACAATGTTCCACCAAAAACCCACTGGATTGTAAAATTATCCACTGATGTAATATGGTAATATTTATTTAATGTAATGACTATGTACGATATGTATCTGCATCTCGTGTTGTGTAGAGCACAACTGGAGGATACTGTTTCCCTGGTTTATTCTATACCTCAGTATCTTGAAGCCAGTCCAAACATTGGTTTGGGCTCTTCATTGATTTCTGCATGTCCTTTAACTTTAGCTTTTCATTTTACAATTAAAATAAAAGACAAATAACTCAAGAAATTTGTTTTGGAGTTTGTATCTAACTGAAATCAATTTGTCAAGTCTGTTAAAAGGTTTTAAGGTGTTTTAAGGCTTCAACTTTCAACAACGACCTGTTCACCATTCCCCTACTCAGTGTGCATGAAATGGTCATTTGTCTCATTCAGGCTTAAGTGTGTTCATTTTGCACACAAAAGTGGTTGACACAATAGCAATAGGAGCAGAGTATTTCTGGGGGCCGGGCCTCACTGATTACTGTACAAAAGCACAAGATTATCAGTGATTTGACTGAAACTGGATCATATTTTATGGAGAGAATATTGTCTGATTTTCCCTCTAATGACCTTTGGCTGCTCGTCCTGAACTCCACTAACTGCAAATGCTGTTGTAATGTAGCTGCTGTTAGCCTGCAACTGAACGGTGATCAGCAGCCTCTCAGTGAACACAACCTCAGAGACAGACTGAGGACAGTTTGACGACAGTGGTACCGAGGTGATTTACAGAGTTTCCAGATGGACTTGTTGCTAACAGAAGCTAACTGGGGGACGTAACACACAGAGCTATTAGCTACCAAGAGAAGTCCCTCCCTAACTGCCTGCTTTTACAGAAAATATGTAAACATGCGGAAGCAAATAGCTCTCTGATTTCCATTTCACCTGGATTTTAATGTAACCCGCACAAAAGATGTAGAGACGAGGAAAATAAACACTCAGCAGAATACAGTTAAACTCAGGTTGACCAAGGTTGAACTGAAGCAACAAACACTGCAGGACACTTTTAAAGGGAGAGAGATATTCCTTCCAGACAGCAACAAGACCATAAAACATTACAGAGGGATTGTTAGGCTATTTTATGGCCTATTTTGTTATTAAGTATTTAAAATAGTATATAATATATTAATATTGATATATTAAGTATAAAATACATTAAGGAACAGCTTGGTTGCAGAAAGTATTGGATCAGGACTTTGTATCAGCAGATATTAAATGGGTATCAGGGGCGGAAAAAAACCTTATATTCAAACATATTTACCATAGCATCAAGAGTCGTGGATTTTCACTGGTATTGGTATTTACTACTAAACTTCTGGTATTGTGACATCCCTACTTAGAAGTTGTATGTTTTGCTATGTTTTATGTTTAGTGTTAATTGTGTTGTTTAGCTATCTGAACCTTGCTTTAACATGTTGGCTACAGTGTCAGACTGGACCATTTTGGACTGCTGTTGTAATATTGAGGGATGTTCTCCCCATCGACTGGTTGAATTTCCTTTGGTTGACTAGAGCCCTACTGACTGTAAACACAGAGGACTCGAAACTGTAATAACTCAGCAATACATGTCAGTAAAAATGTTGCTTTTAATCTGTTCTGCCCTCATCGTGGGAAATTCTTTGTTAAACATATTTTTTTACAAGTTAGTTTATTAAAAACTTTGTCAATATAAGTTCCATGGTATCTTTAGCTATCTACAGTTTCTATTTTCTGTCCTTTAACCATGGTCTGGGAAGGTGGAAGTGATGTCTTAAGGAAGTCAATAACCGTATCTTAGGTTTTGGAGACCTTTAGTCTCAGAAAGTGATCATCACACCACTGTGCAAAACCATTGAACACAGGCACATTTAATGGCTCAAATCCATGAAGCAGACTGACAACAACTGTGTCAACTGCAAATTTAAGAAGTCATTAGTGTGGAGGATGAGCAGTATACTGGACTCTCTCTCACTGTCTGGTGAGAGTCCTGCTTGGTTAATACCATGCAAGTAATAAACTAGGCCTTATTAAGGTAGCATCAATGTAACATTGGGTACAGTATGTGATAATAGTATCTCCTCCTGGTTTATGACTGTGTGCAGATTTTGTGCTTTTAATTGATTCTTTTTAATTCCCTATCACCAGGTGTGGCATTGCCATTGATAATGTATTCATGCATCATTAGTCAAGGCAGCATTGTGACAATCAGCAAGCTTAACCTGACTTATGCCTTCATAGCTATACCTTTTAAGATTATTCTGTACTTATTTAATTAGGAATGTTCATGGCGACTAATTTCCCTGTTGGAAATTTAAATTCAGAATAGTCGACTAATCTAAAAGGTAAAAAAAAATAGTGAAAATTGAGCCCAATATTTTTGACATTATATTACATACAACATTTGATAAGGTTAATCATCAACAGAG
>NW_023339674.1:9218452-9221149 GCF_004916995.1 Morone saxatilis | reverse complement strand
GTGCCCTTCTTTGGCAAGGTAATTATTCAGGGTGAATTATATCAAAGAGAGCCCAAAATCCCAATACTGTATTTCTGAGGCAGATATTGATATTTAATAAAAATGTACTGGCTGATATTAATTCCTTAACATAAAGATAGCACAGTACAATACAGATCCCATAAATTTAGTTATTAAACTATTGTGACCAAAATATTTGTTAAAAAATAATGATTTTTCAATGATATCTGGTGCCAAAATGAGATGGTGGCCCTTTTTTCTACATTAACTAGAATATATCTTTGAGATTTTTGTCTTGTTAGTCATCAACTGACCTCTATACAGTACCCATTGATCTGTGATAAGCTTGAATAAATCGATTATATTGTTGTCTAATTACTATTTATAGATACTGATTTTATCTGACATATTATGAATCATATTTATGTCTTTTATAACATTAATAATAATTTGTTTACATGTCCCAGGCTCATATAGCATACCTCCCAAACAAGAAAGTGGTTGGCCTTAGCAAGCTTGCAAGGTAGGTGACACACACACACACACACCTACACACACACATAAACACACGCACACAGTATAACCCACTTCATTTTTTCTTTTTCAGAATTGTTGAGATCTACAGCAGGAGGCTTCAAGGTAAAATAACTGCTATAATAATGTTTACTCTTTTTCATAATGTTATTTTTCCTTTATGTTCCTGTGTGTCATTTTATGCGTTACTTTCTCCACAGTTCAAGAACGTCTAACCAAACAGATTGCTTCAGCCATCTCTGAGGCGTTGGAGCCTGCTGGAGTAGCAGTGGTGATTGAGGCTGTGTGAGTATTCAGCTTGTATTTCATCCACATTAGACTTGGTTCAAAGGTTTTGCAAAAAGCTATTAGAGCTTGCTTTTTTCTTAAATTGCTGTAAGTTAAAGTATTTAACTTTACTACTCATCACTACTACTGATATTGTCATGTACATTCACAAGCAAGATGCCAAAAGATGGTGATACTAAGATGACAGTTTGGACAGCAACATAAATTTAACTTCCATTCCTGATATCTATTGGATTCTGTGCAAAGCATGAACTTACTCTTTGGAGATTTATAGTAATTGAAAATCCTTTGTGTATTTCAGCCACATGTGCATGGTGATGAGAGGTGTGCAGAAGATGAACGCCAGTACTGTTACAAGTGTCATGCTGGGAAGCTTTCATGATGATCCCAAGGCCAGGAAGGAGTTTCTTGCACTTGCAATGAAGAAGTGAACAGTAAATCATTTGTGTATCTCTGCCAGTTTTAATTTCTAGTGAATAACCGTCTATCATGGTGTTTGGTGCCGACCCTTCTCGAGCTGATATTTTTCTATTTATGTATTTATCTTGTTTAAATGTCACATATGAGAAATGTCTCACCAAACATACATTTGGATTGTGAACTCACATCGAGGTAAATTAACAGCTGCTGCTAATATTTAATTAATGCAATATTAATGCAATGGTTACATGCTTTGAGTACAATTTCCAATGCAAATTTATATTGAAAATAAACATAAAGCTATTCTTATTTTTTGTCTATGCTCATCCTTACTCTGTTTTAAAAGGACAATCATTGTTATTCTAGATGCTATTGGATGCTTCATGCTGTCACGCAGTCATACAATGATAGAAGTGGTAAAAATAAACATGATCCTGTGCATTGTACTGTGATCCCACAGTATAATTTATTAATTTACCATCACAAGAATCACACATTATCATATTTAATTATGGATCAACACTTAAAACCACAACAACACCCATTTTAAAAATGTAAAGAACGTCTGCACTGCATCTGTCGCCTGACATATAACGGGCAGATTTTGGTAAGATTCACTGGTGCATAATTTGTGTTATTCTCTACCGTATTCAATCTTTACATTTGGTTTCTTATCCCTGCACTGACATTTATGCTGAGAAATTCACAATATCACTAGCACTATAGAATTTTGATACGCAAGATAACAGATTTAAACATTATCTAACATTATCCCTTTAATAATGTTTTGGTGATTCTGGATACAGGAGAAAGAGGTCTGTAAGCTGTTGAGGGGTATACACACTGGACCTTTCAGTTGTTGCTTATTAATGTCTCAATAATTACATAATGGATAAGTAAATTCAACAGTGTCAATAAGCCTTCCATACAAGTTCATCTACAATGGAAATACAGTACAAACCATTCTAACTATTACTGACAAAAGTCAGAGAAAACACGAATCCACCCGATCTACACCTAACAACATACAAGATGAGTACATATTTAGGAAATACATGCATTTTATCATGCCTGATTCCATGCATGAACATATATAATGCATCAAAATTTGTCAATGTGTTTAAAAAATGTACAAACAGAGAATTAGAAGATAAAAACATGAAGAGGAACATGTAAAATAGCATGCATGAGCAGAGGAATAAACAGCATGAATTCTTTTTTCATCATCGCAATTTGTTTAATTTTTAATGCAGAGACCTAGATTATTACAGAAGAACCTCTAAGAACAAGACCACTACTAATGGGCTGTTTTAATGAGCTAAATGTCACCTAAATAACAAAAAAAACCCCAATAAACTGTATGTTCTACAATGCAGCCAAATCACTACACACATCTGTATTATGACATAACATCATATCATCATCATAACAGCTTTTATTTTTTACTGTGTACCT
>NW_023339674.1:9204920-9218352 GCF_004916995.1 Morone saxatilis | reverse complement strand
GGGAGTTGTGGTGGTGGTGGTGGTGGTGGTGGTGGTGGGGGGCTGTGTCTGCTGTTTTGTCTACAGTGCCGTAACATTATTATTATTTTTTTTTTACCAGTTACTTCCACACCACTTCTTTCATTATGCTGATCTGTGAAGTGGAACGTAACGCTGGCGGAGTTGAGAGGTCAGGGGCTCCCGCTGCCTAGATACATACAGTCTAATATTAGAACATTTCCTTGATTTGTTAGCAGCATCTCTGCTGACTCTCGAGCACATGGCAACAGACCGGCCAATAGGATTTCAGGAGACCACTAAGCCCCCTGCTCTGTATAGCAACAGTGGCATCCTTCCCTTATTTATTTATATAGGAGTTTTTTTTCCCACCGACTCATTCTCATGCTTCTGTCCCCCCACTGTGCAGCTACACTGTGCTCTCAAACTGTGAAAAAGAGTTACGGTGCAGAGAGTAGTGCTGCTGTTTTACTTTTGCCTTTCCTTTTGCCTGCATAAGCTCTAAAACCTACATCATTTTTATAGATTTCTTTTTCATACTTAGATTTTTATAGGTTTGTTTTACACTGCACGCCGCAGATGACTGGAGTTTTTTTTTTCTGCATGTAAAAGTAAAAACAAAGTGGGAAATGTCCTGGAAAAAGCTTGATTTTCATGAAGACACAAGGTGTACCGAAGAAGAGGAGAGGAAATACCCAGAGGAATGGCATCGTGGGAAAATGTGGCACTCAGAGGGGACGGACAACAACCAAATGGAGAGGATCTTAAAAAGATGGAGGACACAGGGGGAGAGGCGGTACGGGATAGGAGGAGTGGGGGGGTGGAGGGACATAGGATGGCGTGAGGACCGAGGCCTGTGGTTGGTTTGATCTGAGCCACGTGTGCGTCCAGCCACGTCTCTTTGCCGCTTCATGGATGTCGATGAAACGTTGGCTTCCCCTGCCGCCCGGTCCCTTCTGTCTTGGCCCAGGTAGGTGCGCACTGTCCCGTCCTGCTGAGTTTCCTGATGGTGTTTCATTTTTGTCAGGCTGTTATCTACATCAGAAGTTGCCATTTTGAAAGTTCTGTGCATGTTCAACCTTCATATTCTTCGTCATTTCAAGCTTAGGTACGGGACGATGGAAAGCTTAAAGGCGTTGGGGAAACATGGCGTACGTCAGCCGTCCCGTTTTTGGGATGAAACGCTGATCAATAATAGACTACGACTAAATATTTAAGAAAAAAACAGCCATCACCTGCAAAATAATTACGATCAGCATTAGCTGTTGGACGGTGATTTGGCGATTTCGATTGACTGACTCTTAAAGTATGTGACATTTTCAGCAGAGCACTGCTGTAAATTTCAACATACGTAATAAGATTTTTATGAATCCAACTTTGCTTCTCACCAATACTGTTCCTTATGGATCCACCGATACAATATTAGTGCATGAGCTGAGCAAACACCATTTACTTCATTTTGATTAGGTCACCATTACAACACACACAATGTAGTTTGGGACAGAACGTTTTGCTGACTTACAATCATAAATTATAGCCAACAAAGCAACATATAGATACCAAAAAAAGGTTATAAATGATTTGTGTTGAGAAACAACCGAGCTGTGTGTCGTCGCAGATGCATGGGTATGAGAAGTATGAAAACATGAGAAAATGGCTTATGTGATAAAGATCCCAGGGGTTTGTACGAAATTATATTTAATATTTTGCATCGTCCCTACAAGAACTGGACGCAATGTCCCGTGAATATTGAGCCGTGAAGACTTGGTGGCTGCGTACCATTCAAAGTATTTTGGTGCTGACGCCATTTCCAAAGCTTCGACTTTTGATCTGCAATGTTGCATTACGCATACATTTTGATACTACTATATGCTTCTTTTGTAGACACATTCTGAGTCTACTATCTACTATACTATACTATAATTGTCATATAATCAGCATGTAGCTTGATGCCTCTGACACTGACTAAAGTTGTTCAGATTAAGAAGTAAAAAATTACATCAGCGAAGTTAAATGAGGTTACAGTTTTTTTTTCAGTCGCAGTTTAGAGTTACAGCAACTATGACCTTTTTTTTTGTTATAACCTCTTTAATTGTGAGGGGATCTGATCAATCATGAGAAAAGAAAAAAAACAAACAATTACAATAAATCTGGATTAAAATAAAGTTTCCTCTTGTGGAGCAGCTAGATGATACCCCCACTTCACATCCCTTATAGGATAGAATAGGATAGGATAATAAACCGCTGACTAATCCCAGATGCTTAGGAGAGGAAGAGGATTTAGCCACAGTCCCCCTGAATTCTTTACTATGTAATGGGTTTCATGATATAACACAGTACAGTCATTTAAAAATCGGTTGACACAGACTTCCCAAAAAGAAAAATCCCAGGAAATCCAGAAAATCCCCAAAAGGCAATATCTTAAACTCTCTTGGGTATTACATGCAGTCTTTTTTCATTTTACTTTTAAGGGCGACACTCGTGGAGTACAAATTAATATGTGTGGGGAAATGCATGCTTGAGGTGTCTTTTGGTAAAGAAAGGAATCCTTGTGAGCGTATTTATTTTAGTGCCGATCATCATCATCAGGATGTTAAATGTTGACGCTGGGACAAATAAGGTCCGGAGCTGAAGCAACATGATTTTCATTGTTACATATAATCTGCTTATGTTTCCAGTTATTCTGTTAGAAAAAAAAAAATCTTGTCTGTCACACAGATAGCAGATATTTAATTACCAAATTAACCTCTTATGTTGTAACACAGCCTTTTCCCTGATAGATGACAGCTTGTTTTTTGTTTTTATTTAGCATTTGGAATTTCTCACAAGTCGCAGAAAAAAAAAAACACACCATCTGTGACACACACCGAGTCTGGATTGTGCTTGATAAAACCAGCCTCTGCATACAGCTTGGTCTGCAATTAACCTGCTCCTCTTGATCACAGTGAACATTATGAGTGGTTAAGATTGATAAAGTATTCCAACATGGTACAGTATGTGTAATTCTAGATGCATAATATAGTAAATAGATTGAGAAACCATTTATGTAACAATTAATCTGACAGGAATGTCATGTTACTTAATAATTAAGTCACCGATCAGCCATAACATTGTGACCACCTGGGCGCCCTGGTTGTGTAACAATACATGGTGTTGAACATTTTAGTGCATAAACATGGCCGTAACTAGGACTGCCCAATTAATCAAAATATTACTGAAATATGGCGATGAGTGCAATATGCAAATTGCAGAAGCTGCTGTTGTGAGAAAAAAAAGGATCATCATTATTATATTGCAATATATGTCAACATAATGGCAATGTGATTTTTATTTATTTTTTTACCAGCTCTTGCAGCTCTAGCAGTCACAGCAGTGATTGAGTATAAACCTGTTTTGCGAGAAGCCTCCACAAATACTGATACTGACAAAGCCAGAGGTTAAATTAAAAGATTACCGAGCATCAACACACAGGGCAGAAAGTCGGGAACACGAGTACGCATTTTAAATATAAATGTTTAAACGTGGATCATATTCATTTAATTGTCAGAAGCCAAAAATGTGATCATAATTAATATTTGATTAACCGTGCAGCCATTTGACACAGTGCAGATTATTAAGCCGGATGTTTGCATGCAAAAAAATGCTAAAAGATTTATTTTCCTCTTTCTACAGTACGGAGTCTTAAAACTTTGTTTGTGCCTTTTTTGTTTTAGGTTTTCTGATATGAAATGATGTGGGTCCTTGAGGAAGAGATCATACAGTCGTGCTTCAGTCTGTTACTCTCCAGTGGGTTTACAGCTCAATAACTAGTGTCGATGTATCTATGAAGCAGGCACTCAGCCGTTCAGGAACCAACTGTGGTTGTTCTGGGTAGCTCCCAGGTATGAATCCCTTGCAGCGAATGACTGGGAAGCAGAACAGTGCTCGACTACCAGTATTATAAAACTCCCACTACATAGAATGTCATCGCTGTGCTCTGTGATGAGTTTAAAGCGGGGGTTCAGGCTGAGGAACATGCTCTACCTCCACAACACAGGGCAGCCTTGAACTCTGCACCGGCACCCTCTCTTCCCCTCAGCCATGAGTGTAACCGTTAGCTGATAGTATGTGATCAACAGCACCGTGGCACCTACCATCCTGCTGCTTCACCACCTCAATAATAGCTGGACTACTTAGTCTTTGTTGTGAAAAATGGCACGAGAGGGTTTCCAGCTCAAAGCTTTCGACAACAAAGACCGCACAGAAGACAACGAGCTCCAGCCGGCTGATTTCCCAACGTCATCGCTCGCATCCCTCCATCTCAGGGATGAGGCTGTGGTCATCAATGAGAACATTAACCATATGGTGGATAATCCTGAGCCCCATTCTGTATTCCCTGAGATGATGTCATCACTGCTTAACCAATCACAACAGCAGACAGACATATCCATGGCTACTAGGCCTGAGCCTTCACCAGCAGCTCAAGGTAAGATTAAAAAGGTGCTATACTTAAACATATCACTCTCATCGGTTGAGTTACTGTTTCTAACGGTTTGATCGATAAATGCGTCACTGCAAACTGCCGTGCACGTGCCAACCTGTTTCTGATTGCTATACTGTGATGGAAATTCACATACGCTTTCAACACTAATCATTCAGCCAAATAATCAACACTACAAACTCAATACTGGGACATTGTATATTTGAAGTAAAAAAAGAGAAAAGAATAAAGCACATCACTCTCTCTGGAGCTGATGATGGAAGTAGCTGAGGAGTGAGCCCTCTCACTTCCTTCTCTTCTCTGTTGAGAGTTGCAAGAAAATGGTAGAGGTTAAACTATTACTTAAACAATGAGTTGTTAAAACAGTTGTCAATATATTTGTGTTGACTGAATGATTAATTGTTTTAGCTCTAGAGAAGGGGCAGTGTTTGGTGGGTGGGGGCTAAAGGTCCCTCATTACCACCACTAAGACAAGGCCTTTAACCCTAACCGCTACAGTGGAGCTGATCTGTTGTCTTATAGTCAGCTTCCAGGTGTGAATGTGATCAGGACGTTCCTGCAAAAGAGAGGATTCCTCTCAAGAACCTTCCCTGAATAAATAAAAGGTTAAAAAAATAAAATAAAAAAGTAATAATGTCAAAAAATCCAAGAGAAGTTGTAGCAGCTGGGATCAAATGGTTTCCGGGGCTTAGTGAGTCGAATGATTCACCTAGATTCAAGATTTATTAGATGCAGAGCTTTTATTAGGTTTACACACCAGGCAAGTTTTTACAGAGCTCCACTGTTTGTGGGACCCGGGTTAATGAGTTCACGCCCTTTCTAATTTTACAACAGCATACGTATGATTCCTCTAGCAAACAGCTCTGTCTGCAGCAGCAATTTAATGCATCTCCAGGCATGCCATCACAAGTGCTGGAGGGATGATTTACATCAACTGCTAACAGCACACCTCTCACAACACACGTATCAATGCATGTGTGCATAACCACATACAGACAAACCCAAATAATTCACACAGAAATGTAGAGCTTTCAGGAAATGCCTGACTGACAGATTGTCACCTTTCTCTGCTTCCCTAATGCCACATTAACACACACACACACACACACACACACACACACACAGGGACAATAAACATAAACAGACACAGTGGCACATCAACTCGAGTCCTTCAGGCCGACATGGCATCTCACTGCAGACAGCTGTTGTTTGTTAGGCGAGGCAAGGCGAGGCGAGGTCGAGCACTAAGCAGCAGCGAGTCTGGCTGAGTGTTGAGGAGTGCCCGTTCTGGTATTTTAGGCAGTCAGACAGTGTCACCTGTCAGCAGACTAGTCTGGACAGAGTCTCCCACATGGTGCAAGACTAAGCAACACAACGATATCTCCCTCTGGTGTCCATGTCAGTGGGCCAGCAGTGTGTGTCACGGCCACAAAGTGCAGATAGCCACATACAGACGGGCCACGGCTGCGACAGGAGTAACACCGGGTCGTTGTATGGTTGATGTTGCAGAGTTCTCGGAGTCTGAGATGGGCCAGAACGACAGCGAGGCTCAGTCTCACACCCTGACAGCGCACCTGCAGGATCTTTCCTCCCCTGTTGATCATGATGATGTGTTTCCTTCCCTAACAACCAACACTGCCAAGGAAGGAGGAGGTACTCTCTAGCATCTCTTTGTTCTGCTTGTTAGAAGAGTAACAGATATTATGACGCATATTTTAATTACTTGTGTTCCAAAATAAGGGAAATGCGCTCTAATATAATGAATTTTAGCATAAACTGCTACAGTCTTTAGCAGCCTCTCCTGTTTTTGTAGTACTGCTATTTTAAAAATTGTAACTTTAACCCTAGAAATAACCTAATTTTAACCAATAAGAAGACATTATATAATGTGTGAAAACAGGATAAAAGGAGGGAAATCGTTTATGGAAGTAGTAGTACTTTAAAAAAAAATATATATATATCTTTAACATTTCAGATTGTGCAAAACTGCACTGTTACATAAAAAATAACAGCAAAGATAATAATAATAAAAAACAAACAAAAAACTTAAAAATAATAATGATAAAAAATATTAAACACTTGAACTTCTGTATTTTTGTGTTTGCAATTCTGTTTGTAACTAAAAGTTATATTGCCTTTGTGATCAGAACTTCAACTCAAGAACAACATAACCAAAGCAATGGCAGCATGTAACTCCAGCTCGGATGACAACCATCTGTCTCATGCAGAGTGGTACTGGGGAAATATCTCGAGGTACTGAATAATATGCTGTGTTTGACGTATCACCTGCTAATATGATATAGAACATTAATCAAATTCTCTTTAATGCCAATTCCTTTAAATTGGCAGAAATGGCAGTACTTACAATACATAAAAAGTCTGAGGCTTCTAGGCTTCTAATTTTGTCTTTGAGTTGTTTTCTTAAAACTCCTACGTGAACAGTTTGAAACCTTAATGTCCTTTGTGGTTGTCCAGAGAGGAGGTTAATGAGATGATGAGAAACACTCCTGATGGCACATTCCTGGTCCGAGATGCTTCCAGTAAGAATAAGGGGGAATACACTCTCACACTAAGGTAACTACTTTTAAAGTCTTATGTGCGAACACAGCTGACAAAAAAATACATTTTTAAATCACTGTTTTAATGTGTTCATCACATGACAAGACAATGATTACATGTTATCATGTTAAACTGGGTATGGGTAGTATAAACTCAGCAGGTCTCAAAGTGTTTCAGTCTTTGAGCTGCTAATGTTATAATGATTATTAATGAGTACTTAGTATCTTGTGGGAAGGATATGTTTGCCCCAAATAGAATACATGTAGTCAGAGGTCAGTTAATATTCCCTTGTTTCAAAGTCTAACTTTAGCTTTCTGGTTTCAAAGTCTTAATTTAGTTTTACTGGTTTTAAAATGTAACTTTATACATTTCCTGGGTTCTGTCTAATTTTAGTTAAATCAGGACAGACTAGGTTTCAGATATAAAGCTTTGTTGATAAGAGTTTGGCGCAGCCTCCAATGGTCAGCCACATAACACCCGGTCTAGACGATGTGTTTCAGTCGTGTTTTTCCAGTCATCTGTCTCACATTTGTAGGAAGAACAGACACATCCTCAGTCATTGCTGTCTACACTGTCTACCTTTGGACAAACTGTCTCCCAAAGCTCTTCTTAGGCTACATTTTTCGGCTTAGTAGGGATTTGTCCATACACTGTGTATTGGACTGTAAAAGTTAAAACAGTGCCTTTCTGAGAGCAATAGAAACCTGCCAACTTGCTGGTTTCACTCTGCTGTCAATGTAGAAAACCTGTTAATTTTAATAGTGAGATTACACTGTTGGCATCCAGATAGAAATCTGTTCAGGACTTACGGTTGGGTGTTGAAGACAAAGCATTTACATCCGTGGGTTAAGCCCATGAAGCCTCTCATACATATCTGAAATTCATCCCAAACTGATCCCACAAGTCTGATGCTGACCGGCTGCTCCTGTCTACATTAAATTAAATATATCTCACACCAGCAACACTTGTGCTAGAGTTCTGCTGGGCCCATGAAATTTTTGGATCACACACCAGGCACTTGAAATATCCACTGGCCAAAGTGTTGCAAGGAAGAAAGAAACCAGAATATAGAAACCAGAATATTTGCTAAGCTCCATTCTTTCTCATTTTCTGGAGGGAAAAAATGATTTCTTACTTCCACTTGCTTGACTTTTGCAGAAAAGATGGCTCCAACAGACTGATAAAGATCTTCCATCAAGGGGGGAAGTACGGCTTTTCTGAGCCACTGTCCTTTCCCTCTATGGTGGATCTGATCCAGTATTACCAGAACAAGTCTCTGGCCCAGTACAACTCTAAACTGGACACACGGCTACTCTACCCCATATCCAGATACCAGCAGGTGGGTTTATGAAGCCTGAAGATGTGAATGTGTTGGGATTTATGTATCACTAGTAAATATAATAAATAAATATTTGTATATATTGCAGAGGTTTATTGTTATTGTTACAGTTTTACTTCATGTTGTCCTAATGTGGTTTAGGCTGTATCAGAACTAGCAACAGGGATAGTTCATTTCAAGGATGCTTTTGTGTGAAATTGGAGTAACAGTGGAAACAGTGGACATGATAAATGTCACAGTCACAAGGCTTTTGTAATGTTAGTTTAGATTCGATTGAATGCATCAAAGGAGATTAAAAAAATGGACCTGGTCCTAAATACCTTTTACATTCTTGTCTATATAGCAGCAGGATGTGATGGAAGTTGACATTGATGCAGTTGGAGAACAGCTGAGGATATTTCAGGATCAATACAAAGAGAAGAGCAAAGAGTATGACCATCTGTATGAGAAGTTTAACGAAACCTCCCAGGTACAAGAGCATCCTAATAATTCAGACTTCATTTTACTAAATAAAGCTGTGGTTTTGTTGGTTCAAAGTACTATCTATTACCTCTGCATGTTTTACCACAACAGTGCCTTGATTGTAAGGCCTTGACAACAAAAGATTTGTTTCCTCTCGTCTCCAGGAACTGCAGAGCAAGCGTACAGCCATAGAGGCTTTCAGTGAAATCATTCGGATCTTTGAAGAGGAGTGTGAAACTCAAGAACGCTACAGCAAGGAATACATCGACATGTTCCTCACATTAGACAGCAGTACAGAGACTGACAAGTACGCATCCAAATACCAACCCTAAAAACACTCACTGCTGGCCGTGATCCTTCACCGTGCGCACATCAAACTATCAGACTCTGAATTGTTTACTGACGTTGTTCCTTCTCTTCCTCCTCAACCTCCTCCCTCATTCCAGGATTCAAAGCAATTCAGATGAGCTGCAGTCGAGGGTGGAGGAGATCCACAGCAGCAAGAAGAAGTTGGAAGAGGAGCTGAGGAGAAAGGCTCAGGCTCACATGGAGGTTGACAAGAAGATGAACAGCCTGAAGCCCGACCTTGTGCAGCTCAGGAAGATCAGAGATCAATACCTGCTGTAAGTTTAACCATTCAGCAACTTAGATTCTGGAAGGACGAAAAAAGGGGGAATAAAGAGGTTTTTCACAGCAGAGGAAGAGGTGGCAGAAACTAACCACAAGTTATAGAGACCACACTCTTCTGGATGTACTGTATCAAGCAGAGTTATGAGCCTTATAATTGTGTCAAATCTATCTGCATATCAGGTGACCCCATATGCCGTCCCCAACCCCAGTGCAAAGTATGCGTGTTAACATGACTCTGAATAATTAGCTGATAAGCTAACACAAGATGAAATCCATCTGAGATATCATTGATCAAATATTTAGCTCAAACTGTCGGTCACATACCATTAACACAGCTGAGTTGTAAACAAGCAATCAGCTGTTGTCATCCATGTTGCCACAGCTGTGGATCTCCAGTATGCCCAGTACGAGGCTTTATTATGACCCCGATGGGAAAACTGTGTCTTCTAGCCAACTCTCATCTTTTCTGTCTTCAGTAAATAAGCAGAAGTGGTTTATTCAGGTTTTGAACAGGGTGCCAAAATAACCACAAGCCAAACGGCAAGTAAATGTTTAAACTACACCCACTACTCAACAGATTACCATTATTTTTTGTATTATGAGTGTGTGGGTGCAGTTAAAAATACAGCAAGACTCAAGGTATAACATAACTCAAGTGCCTTAACAACTCTTAGAAGTAGAAAACTGAACTGTTTTTTGGGAGGTTTGATCATTTCACGTGCATAGCAGCAACGTATAATGCGACTGTTGCATATTTAACACACTACAATTGACACTCTGATATTAATTGTGTTTTGTGAAGCTCTTCTGTGTCTTGTTGTTGTCTTCTGCTTCATAGTATAGCCTTCTGTCGTGATAACTATATATTAGAGAATGTTTTTCACATACTGCAGCCTTTTTACTGTCTTGTCTGTTTCAGCTGGCTCACTCAGCAAGGCACCAGACAGAGTCAGATTAATGATTGGCTGGGTATCAGGAATGAAGAAGAAGAGTGAGTATCCTTTTTTATCAACTAAGTTTATTGTTTTTTTTAATTAAAACAGAAATGTTCAGAATCTAAAGATTAAAAAAAAAAAATGTTTGCTATTTGTTTTTAGTTACTTCATAAAATCTGCCTCTCACTAGACTAGAACTTTAATCATGCATCTACTATATGTGCCCAGGTCTTTTAAATGTCTTTTGTCTTAAAACTAACTAGCTAACCTTGGCAATAGTGCGTGCAGCTCACTGTGGCAGATTTATTACTATTTTTCCTGTTGGTAAGAACCCAGGTTCAGTTGCTCACATTTGTTTGAAGGACAGCTCATGACCTGAGAGAGATATTATTGATTATAGTTGTGAGAGGCATGGATTACTTCGTATGTATTGTATGCTTTAAAAATATATTTACTAGGGATGCACAATAATTATCGGGACAGATAAATAATCAACTGATAATGGGAAATTTAAATTTTTATAAATTATCAGGATAATTAAATTCCATTAAATCGTCGGTTGATATTAATAATCATTTTTGACTTCTTATGCAAAACGTTTTCTGAGAACTGTTGTTTGTTGTTGTCCTTATCCCTTAGCCCATACACGCTGGCAGACGATACCCACCAGGAGGAGAGGAGCTGGTATGTTGGCGGTATGCGACGGAAGGAGGCAGAGGAGTTGCTAAAGGGGAGAAGGGACGGGACCTTCTTAATCAGAGATAGCCAGACTCAGAGAGGCTCTTTTGCCTGCTCTGTCGTGTGAGTACCATCAGATTTGTATCTTTAAAGTATTTAAATTCAAGATTAAATGACCCAGCCTGTCTAATCCTAAATGAACGTACATTTTTCCCAAAAATGGGTGCAGTGCAAATTTAACTCCTAACCTTGTCTGCGTTGGGCCATTGTTGTTCTTAAAATGATATTGTTGATCATGGTAATTTTAATCATGTTAATCAGATTTCTTCTCTTGCAGCGTGGATGGGGATGTGAAGCACTGTGTGATCTACAGGACGTCCACAGGGTACGGCTTTGCTGAACCCTACAACCTGTACTCGTCGCTGAGAGAGCTGGTCCTGCACTATCGACACACATCCCTGATCCAACACAACCAGCAGCTGAATGTAACCCTGGCCTGGCCCGCTCTCAGCCAGCAGCCCAGCTGAGACACACCAGCATGCCACCCTGATGGCACTTCCCCAAAGCTTCACTGTATTAGCACTGAGGACGCACCAATATGGACACTGTTACCAGGCTCTAACCGAAACAATGCTCAGATTTGGATATGTAGAAATCCTACACTGGTAAGATGCTACAGCAAACAAAACACACTGAAATTGCTTTGCTAAGTTACTTGGAACACAACAGTAGTTTTAAGGGTTAGTTCATTGTCAACTTTGTCTGTTACAATAGTAGCATATGTAGCTCCTGGCAACAGCCAGGCTGAACTTCTGTTCTAGCTTAATTTTCTACTTTATTTTTAAAAACCATTATTCCTAATGGTAAAAATCCCATTTACTCGCCATCTGCACATACAGCTTGCAAAACACAATTGGGATTAAGTACTTAGTATTTACAGCATTCAACATTGAATTAAATCTTTTGCAGCCGTACTGAGGTAGTACTGAAATATTGCCTCATCATGACGCTAGAACCGTTATCAGTGATTTTTCCCAACCTGTATCACAGTTGCAAAAACAGTGAAGTATGAAGATATCAGGGTAACACAGGATATCAGTATCTAGCTCTCAGAATACTGATTGCTTAAACTGATTTATATATAAAAATTATATATAATTTGGAGTATAAAAAGAATGACACATTTCTCTGAAGAGGGGAAGAGAAATTAATGGAAGTTATCCACTAATCCAGACACGAAATGTTGTCAGCAACTTATTTATTTATTTTCCTGAAGGCAAGCAGAAGAAATCCTAAATATTTAAAAAGCTCCAGTGTGTAACATTTACTTCAGGAGTGTCCATTGGCAAAAATGGAATAAAATATTCGTAGGTATGTTTTCATTAGTGTACAATCACCTTAAAATAACAACCTTTGTGTTCGTGTTCGTGTGACAAACCAAACGCTTACTATTAAGCCACCATAGTCTCTTCAACACATTTGGAAGATAAGCAGTATTTAATTGGTCCTGATCTACAACTTCACCACTAGATGACACTAAATCCTACACACTGGTCCTTTTAGAAGAAAATATTAAACTTCATATAGTATTGAATTCATGGTCAATCTTGCCTCAAACATTTCTAAAATATTTTTGTCCAACAATCCAAATTAATGCTCTGTATCGTGCTGTGTCTGGCATCAGACTGTACATAGTACTCCAAGCTAAATTAATTTTTAAGCTTTGAAAAAAGTGAATGTGTTGCCCCCCCCCCCACATTAAACATCTTAAATCCATATCAGTGCAGCTGCAGTGTTAAGGTGCTTCTGGGAAACTGAGCTCAGGATGGGACTCTGCTCTACCCAGCACATGTGCACTATGGGTAGTGTAGAAACTGAGGAGACACACGAGCACTTTATCCAAAACAAGACAACCAGAACACACACAGACACAGAGATGAGTCACCAGTACACCGATTTCACATGTTGATGAGTGCTGGTTGAGAAGAAAAGTTTTTATTGCAGTGATTAGGAATTATGGATTTACCCGAATTTTGTCAGTTGAATCGGACTTGGCTGTTCAATTCAATAATTTGTTACTTTCAGTCCAGCGCCACACTACACTCCTATATGAGCATTTCCTGCGATGGAAGCACGGTTACATGAGTCTCATGTTTTAGCCTACCTCACGTTTAATGCTTTACTTTGTCATCTGTGATGTGAAAAGATCAGATTTCCACAAAGTCAAGGAAAGTAACAGTGTGCGTCTTGCTCATAGTTCAGTTACAGAATTTCAGCACAGTACGGAGCATCTCTGCTGCCGGGCTGCTGCTGTTAACTGGAGTCACTCTCAGTAAGGCTGCTCAATTAATC
>NW_023339674.1:9198151-9204895 GCF_004916995.1 Morone saxatilis | reverse complement strand
ATTTCCGTCCCTCCCCCACAGCATGCACTGCACACGAGTCATGCGCTCGTATACTTGCCTGCTTCCCGACCTGGTCCCCCGAAACAATGTGAAGTCACCGGGGAGCACCGTAACTATTTATACTTCGCTGGTGTCGCGACACTAGTTGCTCTTCTCCTTTACTTGTTTTTCTTTTTTGAACATAGTTTACTTGATGGGACTTTACTCATTATGTTTACGTGGAAAGGTAAAGTGTAATTATTTGTAGGACTTCCTTTGCAAATTGTTTTTTGACACATATGTCCATATTATTATGCAGCACGTTTTCTAAGTTTATAAAAAATATATTCGTTTTTGAAATATATATCTGTGATTTTCAATTTTGACCAAATATCGGTGTTTATCATTTTCCATAATCGAGCAGCCCTAACTCACAGTGGACAACGGTAGAGACGGTTGTATCACCGTTTGGTTCAACTTCATTGAACTTCATTGAGAGTCATCACTGGTCCAGAGTGCAGCTGCTGCTCCGCTGTCCGGCGTCACGCTGCTCTCCATTAATTATCACGGTTATTGTGGTTTACGGGCATTTTAAGATTCGGTTTACAGCCTGCTATGCTTTCGCTCTGTGTACAGTGACGCAGCTTAAAAAAAGAAAATGAAAGTGCAGAGATTTGACTGACAAAATGCGAGTCGACTCGGGGTCTTCTCGGCTGATGACCCAAATCGTGGACTTTTCTGGGGGAAGCCCTATTAAGAGTATAAAAGTTCATACTGATATCTGTGAATCTTTCAGTTTTCACATTGGGATTTTCAGGAGCATAAGCACTCAAGGGTAATTAAACTCATGTGCATGTCCTGTCTTCATTCTGCACATTTGTGCAATATCTTCAGGACATTATAAATGAGATATACTATAAATTCATTGATTCTACCTCTGGGGTGTATTTATGCTTCACAGCATTGTCCTTGTAGCGTCTTTCAAATTATTCTGATGTGAGATGTAGATTTTTGTTTGTAGAAAAATAGGACAATCACAGTAAAGTTTGTGTGTTGCTTTAAACTCACTCGTTAAAAATAATATATGAGCGGGTATTTACTGTGAAGCAGCAGACACGAGGCACAGGCGAATGAAAGCATTTCTGTGTTGTGTACAAATTTTGAAAAAGAAAGCACAGTTACTTAGATATATGCGAGATATCAATCAGGTTCAGATCAATCATCGATGAGTCAGACAGAGTTAGTTTTTAGAGTTAGTGATAAAAGAGCTCTGATAAGTCTCTGGAGCCTGATGTGGAGTGATAATACAAGTCTTAGATATTGGGTTCTGGTTGAAAAGTGCCCTTAAGTTTTCCTGTTCCAGCCATCATAATTTTCTTTGTGTTACTCTCAGGACAGTCGTCTTGTCCCATTTATGAGTATGATGTTAGGTGTGATGAACCGAACACTGAGATTGTATCTGGCTGGATACAAATCTACAACAGTACAAGTACCCTGAAGTCCGCTCAAAGAGAGTGTTATTATTAAATGTAGTCGTTTTCCTATGACTGACTGCTTTTAAGCATCACATTTCAATTATTATATTAAATTTTGTAAAACTGAGCATCAAATAGACCTTATTCTTCTGTCAGTTGCCACATTGAACTTACATCACACTTGGTATGAGAAGCTGCACACATGACACAGGCCTGAACATTTACCCAGTGTTTTAAATTTACGTAAACTTTTTAATACAAAATTAGAGAAACAAAGAACTTAGATAATTGCTACATTTTAGCCATGATCTGAAGCGTACAGCTGGAAACTGTAAAAACTAAAGACAGAGAGGCTAAAAATGCACATCGAAATTATACATATTATTTAAAATGAGCTGTAAAAAATTGTTACTTCAACACATTAAGACTTATGATTGACCAAGCAGTTGTAGAGCTAGTGTTGCTGGTTAATTAGCTACTAACTAACAAGGTATGATTCCAGCTATAGTGGACCAAATAAGAGTATATTGCCATAACATGTGATACAATGATGATATTGGAATTCACTCGTTTGATAAATGTTGTACACAGCTCTCCTTAAGTGTGAGGTATATTCAAAATGGTGATGGAAATTTACATCTATAATGATAAATATCTCATTTTGAAATAAGAATAGTTTACATCTCAGGCCTATCCTAGCCCTGCATAGGTAACAGGGACTCCTTCGATAGTGCTTGTGTGGGTGGGAATGAAGTGGCGCTTGTGGGTTACAGTGAATCATTAAACTATTTTTATAGATGGAAATACAGTGCTTATTAAATATAGCATAGTCAGTTTGGGTTGCCCATTAATTTCAAGCATAATATGAATATTTGATTTTACATTTTGTCATTGGTTTGATTGCAATGTTAATTTTTCTGTATGTATATTTTCCTGTTAAATGGGTCACCTTAAATTCCCATTCTCTCTTAGCGGTTGTTAGTCAAACACGTGCTTGATGCTCATTGCGTATGTACACTTGAAGTTATCAGTTTGTTGCCATAGGAATTGAAAAAAATTCCTACTTTGTGGCAGTGAAAAGGTGTAAATGTTTAACTGTGCATGCCACTGTTGTGCAAACGGATTACCGTTATATTAAATGTATTATTAATGATAATATGGATAATACGGCTGGGTGCTGTTTTGAGACCGGTTCTGGTACTATAAGTTCACCACCAGCTATAAAAGAGGTTTTGTTACCCTTAGCGGTCAGCCGTATTCTGTGAAATCCTCACAAAGATTTCTTTTTTCTGTTTTGCTTTCTCTCCATCATTGGTGCTAAGCACTCATTGCTGTATTTGTCCTTCAATGCACCACACTGAGATCACCAGTCAGTTGTACAGTACGAGTGATACTGTAATGTCTTTATCGAAGCAAATGGACAAGCTTTTATTTTGGGTGTAGTCTGTTGTTGAGGTGTTTTGCACAGTAGGAAAATGTCTGCTGCATTGCACAGGTTGTGGAGACAGCATGCCAGAGCCACTAGATGGTGTCGCAAGCTGGACTTTTAAACTTGTGTAGTTACTCTTTAAAGCAAAGAATCAAGTTTTGGTCAGCTGTGTTGTAAAACCCAGTGCTTATGGACAAGTACTGTGTGTATGTGTAAAGACTAGGACGATGTAACAGTGGTGTAGTCTAAAAGCAAATACTGTTAAGGGACACATGACTCACACCTGCTGTCATCACTGTTGAGCTTTCATCTAGTTTAGCCTGTCTTACAAGATGTTAATTAAAATGCTAATTTTTCGTGTTATAGTAACTTGTTGTACAGTAAACATGGATGGATGCACCTAAACAACTATTTTTTTAATGCATTTATGGTGCATGTCTGGCATGTGAATCAAAACATAGGCATCTGTCCCTTGTAATTTAAGATGTCAGGGTTTTTTTTTTCCATTTTACTTTTTGCACACAGATTAATTGAGTGTTAAATTAAGTCCATAACTTGAAATATAAATTTATTTAATATTGTGCTTTACATTTTATTTTGTAGCAGGAATACAGAGAATGGTATACAGCTTATATATGTGCACAATCATAGACTACACCACTGCTCTGTGGGGTTTAAGATTTAAAGCATAGCATTTGCACAAGTATCTCATGTGAGGTGGAGATACAATGACTGTCATGTACACCCACCCTGTTACTGAAGCAGGTGGACGAGTGGTGGTGCTAAATATGGACAAGTTGCTAAAGAGATTGATATGTCATAGCACTGATAAAGCACTAACATGAATTTTTAAAAAGTTTTTTTTTTTTTCTCTGTCTCTTCACTGAGCTGAGCACTTAGTAGCATTTAGTTATTTCAAGTCAGATACATTTGTAAGTGTATGTGCACAATTTGGTCCTTTCCCTGTTGTTACTGTCTCTGTTTGTAACTTAACTGTTTTATCATTGTGCAAACAGTAAAGAAAAAGAGAGATACCGAAAACACATTAAAAAAAACGATCGTTTTGTAGGAGAATAATTGGTGTCTTATACCATAAGATTTGTGTCGTGGTGGACTTTCAGAGGCAATCATGTTCAGTAGCTATTGAACAAGCTTGCTGACCTTTTAACAACATAAATGCGATGTTTATGACTACCATTGAGAAAAAATAAAAACTCGATTGAGGACAGAGATTTTGATTTTAGACCCCTGTCTTCTTCATTTGAATTTGCCAGTTAAGCGGCACGTGTCCCATAAAAGCTCCCACAAGGAGCTTTAAAATTAACAAGATTTTTCCTTCCTCCTGACATGTTGTGCTAGATACAATGGATTTATGGCATGGAAGACTTGAGTCAGCCTTACTGGTGTATGGTGTAGTAATGACAACTATCTGAAACAAATAAGACCCAGTTGGATGCCTTTAGGAAGGACTTTGTAACGTTCTAACTTGTTAATTAAGTCAATTTATTTGGGTTGGTGAGATTGATTGAAGGACTTAATATTGTGAGGTGTAGGAGTGACTGAATGACGGCAATGGTATGTGTTAAAAAATAAGATCGTGTTCTAAGAAGTTCTGTGGTGAAATAAAATGGTGATGGTTTTAGGTTTAGGGGTTCCTCCTCCCTAAAGAATTAGGTTCATATTGGACGTTTCTGTAGATGATTTACTTCAATTGATGTTCAGCAACAATGCAGGAAGTAGTGTGCCATTAAGGTAGAGAAGGAGAAGGTGTGAAGTGAAAGCTGGGATTGTGGATGGGAATGTAAAATGTTTGATTTTGATACTGGAGACCAGGGTTTGCAACTTGTCTCAGACCAAAAATGTGTATTTGCTTTCTGTACATTTTTTTTGGTACATTTTACCATGACGACAATCCATCCCCAACCTAAATTAGGCAGTTTTACTTGCCAAACTTTAAATTAAACTGTAATTGCCTGGCAAGGATATTGTAAGTTTTGGTTGTTATACAGAAATGGTTAAGTTTAGGTGGATTCATGTCATGTGAAGGAACTGGTTATGTCGGTACAGAACAGGAGGGGGGTTGGTGTGGTATGTGTTTAGGTATTATGTTAGAGATAGATACAGTTTAGTAAGTATAGGATTGGTTATGTTAATGAAGGGTTTGGTGTGGTTATGATTAAAGTGCTAAACAATTGACGTTAAAAAAGAGTAGCCTTGGCTGCCATTCAGTGGTTTCTTCCATGCCATAAACACGGTGAGATCTAGCGGAAACATTTGTCAAACAGAAACCACAACATTTTGGGTGATAGGTTTGTTTCCCATCTCAGTCTGAGTTGGATGGGAAGATTGATAAACGTTTTGTAAATGTTTGAAATCGGATGACTTGATAAGACAGGTTTAGTTTCACTTTGAAATGTGCGTATGATCAAATACCTCTACTTGTCTCTGCATCGCATTAAGTGTCGTACTTGTTAAAATGATGTTCCTGTAACTTTGATTTTTTATTTTTCTGTCGTGGCTATATGGACTTGTTCCTCTGCTTTAATCTAAAGCATTTAGTTGCCCTTTGTTAGTAGCCTATTGCTGTGAAAAAATACAGATATTTTAAATGTTATTTTACTGTATTGATTATGCAATCACATTCAGCTTTTTTTAAATAGGTTGTTTTTGCTTTAGGAGTCATATCTGAGGAAAATTGATGGTTTCAAACATTTTCGTTGTGTAAAATCTGACTTTGCCCACTTCAGAACATCATTGTTCATGTATGCACTTTGAAATCCCCAAATAAATTTGAGATGATAATTTGATCAATTGTTTTGAGTATGATTGAGTATTTCAACACATTTCTTTAGAGATGGCATTTGATCAAACACAACCTGGCCTGGCTAATAAAAGAATAAACCAGTATTCATCACAAATACCACACTTCTGGAGACTGGAGACACCATATCACACGACCACATTCAGCTTTACAAGCATCTAACAACACTATGGTACACCAGAGATGTACTGTATACACCAAAGATTTAAACACTTCCTGCACAAAATAATAGTTTTAAATATCTCTATGCCAGAGATCTATAGCGGCCTGCCATCGTCAGATTAAATGAAGCATCATGAGCTCTGCATATTTATCTGGTTCCAAGGATACATTTATAGTGCTTGGTAAAACTAAATCATGTTGTTTACTCCACAGACAAACTGTGTGCACTGGTTAGAAAACTAAGGTTTGCACATACATACATACATACATACATAATGATCATGTGCCCAACAATAATAGGCAAACGAAAATCAGAGTACTGATGCTTCCTAGAAAAACAGACAACTATGGGGGGACTTGACCCGGTAGCCAATAGCACTATGAGTTACCCCGAGTCCAGCAGCTATAGCGGTCCTATTACCTGATCCTGCGAAAGTGAGCTTCTTATAGCAACAAGTCCATCTGGAAACTATAATTCACCTCGGTACCACTGTGATCAAACTGACTCCATTTGTCTCAGAGGTTGTGTTCACTGGGAGGCTGCTGAGCCCCGTTAGGTTGCAGCTAACACCAGCTTCATTAGCAGTTCAGATTATTGATTGAATTTGGTTAGTTCATGCCTATTTAAGCACCCAATGGAGACAAAATGATTGAATTTTGATATAAAAAGACAAAGAAATAGTTTTTTTTGGCATACATTGTAAATACAATATAGCCAATAATGCAATTTTAGAAATAAACTTACATTTTACCTGGATTTTAAACACAAAATATCAATACAGTTTACAAAATCACAAAACTAAATATTGTGATACGGTTTAAATATCTTCTTAAACCCTTATTGTCAACACTAGAAACTGTGAAAGAGCAATGACAGG
>NW_023339674.1:9178735-9198103 GCF_004916995.1 Morone saxatilis | reverse complement strand
AAGAGGTATAACCATGTAAACCGCAGTGATTACCTGTTACCTGAACAAACCTTAACACGACTTTCTTCTAGACCTTTTCCATGCAAGTCGAAGTCTACAACCAAGCCAGGTCAGGGTCATGATGTTCCCCTGTCAGGGCAATCAGTCCGGCCTTTAGCTGAGGGGACACAGGTGTAGGTGAGACAGCACAGGTAGAGGTTCATAATGAATCCACTGTGATCTGAAGGGTAATACTGTTGGTAGGCAGGCTTGAGTTCCCTCCATTTTAACGGCAGCTAACGGCCATCAGCCTCGTTGTGGAGACACTCGTTTCAGCCGTTGGTGGGAGCCGTTGGTCGGGGCTAACTTGAGGCATTCGATAAAATGTAACGTTAATGTTCCCGTTCATAATACAACTGCTGGTAATCGGGCTTCAGAGGTCGTCCCTAAAAATAAGTTAACATTTTGGCGACATAAGCTTGGCTACTAAGCAGATCGTGGGTGGATTTTTTTGCGACACACAACCGTTAGACATTTCGGTGTAGCGACATAAAATGCGTGCTGGGAAAATATTAAAAATAAAAACAAGCGATAGGGGGACTTCTAAGAAAACGGTTCAAGAGATTTCACGTCGACTTCAGACGTTTGTAAAGTAACGAAAACCCGACTTGTAAATCCGTTAAACCCACTTGAAGAATAAAAAAAAATCCAAGATGGCGCATCCTCTCTTCCTCGCATCTCAACGGTTTTTCTCACAAACGGTCAAACGGTCCTCTCATCAGTTGAAACTTGAAAAATGTGGAAAAACAAATGTAAGCTAAAAAATATACCTGTTATTACCCTGGCCTGTGTTGCATTCAGCACATTATCTTTATGAAGTTACAATTTCCCATTAACATTCAATAACTACAGTTCCCATAAGCCTTTGCGTTTCAAGTTTAACTTAACTTTAAGTGTCTGTACAATTCATGGTTAAAAATAAAAACGGCAGAAAAGATATCAGTTTTTTTTTTGTCCTGGTTGGATATATTAACTTTTAATTAGAAAATGAGTGCTTGTAGACACTGCTCATGTGGGACCACTAGAGGGAGGCCATTCACCATAATATAATATGCTACCCATAATACCCCCTATGGAGGCTTTATCACCATTACCAGTTCTCATATCATTTATAAATCTGTTTTTTGCTTGTGTACTTCTACTACTACTATTCCCCACGGTTAAACCTGTCTTAGTTAATCCAATTGTGAACAGCCTGATATTATTTATATCTGTTTATCTCCTGTTCACGGAGCCAGAAGCAGGAGTATCCGAGGATCCCTGAAGGCAGCAGCAGTCAATCACACCTGGCGTTAATCAGCTGATGGTGGGGTTAGTTATAGGCGGCTCTGAGGCGGAGCAGCTTCAGTCGTCTGTCCTCGCTGACTCTTTGTGGACTCACATTAAACATGAAGCTGTCAGGACTGTTTGGTGTGTTTTTACTCATGTGTGTTGACCTGAGAAGTTTCGGGATGTCTCATCCCAAACCGTCCTGCCGTTACCCTCCGTCCCAGTGGTGTCGGTCCCTGGAGATAGCAATAGAGTGCAAGGTGAGTACAATAAACTCACCACAATCTATTTACAGGGTCTGTGGAGTCATGTTATCGTGTAGCAGAAGATGCTTAAACAATAATAATTAACAGGGAATACAAACAAACCCGAATGGCCCCACAAGACAATAATAATAACAGTATTTTTGTTATTGGATAATAATGTTGAAGCAAAACAAATGCAATAAAAGCTAAGGATAGTGAGGTATTTTATGTTTAATAAACTGTTTCTGCATTATCTCTCAGTGGGTGCATTCGCTCACTGTTAAAATATGTTGATATGGTAGACATGTGAAGTGTTTTGTGCTGTATATTCTCTCGCAAAAGAGTAAAAAAGTTAACCAAAAAGAATATTTTATTGAATTTTGTATAATTTTCCTTTCTATTTTCTTCACTGTGGCCCCACCTTTTAATTTTGGAGTGATTACAGCCTTTCTGAGCTTTATTCTTATAGCAGTCCTCTCATGTCAATATCTTAAATACCAAACCGTAACTAACCAAAAGGAAACTGTAATTATTCAATATTAATAATGAGCACAATGATATTAATAGTAGTATTATTATTGATCATCGTTGTCCCAAACAGGGAAAAACTGGAGTTCAGTGGAGTTCAAAGTCTGCCTGGTCCGGGTTTAAATGAGAGTCATGCTTCAGAAATTGAACACCACTGGTTCTTCATGTGACCGGTGGAGCAGCTCTGGGTCAAATAACACAAACACTTAATTTGTTTAAAAATGACTGAATGCTGGAAAGTAAACTGTCTAAAGTTTGAATATTGAGCTACGTCTTTTATAATCATGCTTTCATTGATTATTTAGGTTCAAAGCTGCAACAAAAGACTGTAATGTTAAACTTAAATCTGTTTGTTTTAGTTTAAATTACATGAATAGACTGATTGGGAAGAAACAAAGACTAAATGGATCCCTCCTCTTATTCATGACATACTTGTAACTTTAATTATTGTGTTTTAATTTGTGACAACTTTATTTCACCAATGTTTTAACCAATAAAGAGTTGGTCTCATGAGAAAAGTGTGTGAAGAAGCTCAAGAAGAAGCCTTTACTGCTACATATTATCCAGGCCTCATATATAATAGTCTTTTATGAACTTATATTTGAAAATATTCTGATTAAAGTTCCTCTTGTTTGTCTCGTGTAGGTTCAGAAGCAGTGTATGGAGGTGAACGCTACCAGGCCGAACCAGTCTGTTCCTCCAGTATCGGTCACTCTCTACTATGAGAGTCTGTGTCCCGCCTGCAGAGTCTTCATCACCCAGCAGCTCTTCCCCACCTGGACGATGCTGCAGGACATCATGAGTGTCACTCTGGTCCCCTACGGGAACGCCAAGGTACACTGAGCCTGAGAGAAGAGTTCATGTTATTGGAGGAAATCTTTGTGACGATAACAACAACAACAACCTGTATGCTGGCCACAGTCATTTTTGTAAATTATATATTGGATGTTATGGGAGACTTTTTTTACCTAATGACTGTTAAATATGGGGATATATGTACATAAAAGAAATGTCTGTATACAGCAAATTGTCTGCAAGCCCTTTATTATGGAGATCTCAGGATAATTTGGGTGTTTGTAGAAACTATAAATGGCTGGTGGATTGTAAAATTAACTATGTATAATTTTCTTTGTCCTTTTGAGAATGTAACATCTCACCCATGTAATTTCCAAGCCTATTCGAAGAATGTGTTTAATGAAATTCTTCCTTGGTTAAAATGTTTTAGGTCTATTTACTGGATGTTTTCTTTTACTTATCTGTTCAATAAGATTGATTCATTTGAATGGCCAGGGTAATTTATAGCCTTTTTTTAATAGTAACAACATTTCACACAAATCTTTATAACATTTTAGCGGTGTCTTTGGTTGTGACAAAAATAAATGAATAAAATATCTAAATATCATTACATCGTTCTCTTGTAGGAGCTTCCATCAGAGAACTCTCCCTTCACCTGTCAGCACGGAGAGCCTGAGTGCAGAGGAAACATGATTGAGGTTTGCATGTTTCATCACCTGTACTGTCACATCTTTTAATTAATACAAAAACACGATGAACTTTAGATTTATTGATCTGTTTCTCAGGCCTGCGTCATCCATTTAACGGGACATTCAGCGTTTCAGATCATCAACTGCATGGAGTCGTCTGCTAATGTCCTCAACGCTGCACAGCCTGTGAGTATCTTCAGCTTCTTCTCTTGTCTGTGTAGTTATGACCTCCTCTTCCTGTGTGAGTCTCATTTTCTTTTGTACTGTACATATTATATTGATTTTGAGAGAGTTCATGAATGTTTGATGTGTGTGTATATATATTTGTTTGATGTTTAAGTTTGCTAACTTTGTTTCAAAGACCTGGAAAAGAAGGCAAAATAGTATGTTTTGGGAGTTTTTTGTCAGTGATTTATGAATTTTGTTGTACTGAATGATCATTCGTGAAGCTGTTTTAGCTGTTTTTTGTTTTTTTAGCAAACAGTAGAAATGTCTACAGTTTTGTAAAACAAGCCTACTCTATGGGTGGTCACAATATGTACATGGCTGGACAAATCCTACAAAAGCTAAATCCAATTAAAGCCTCAAAAAAAGGTTGCCATGTTTCTCTGCTTCACTCATAATCTTTTTAGGGATTTGAAGAAATGCAGACATCAGCATGTACTTTGAGTTTATGACCTGCTCAGATTCTCATGACCTGCTCAGATTCTCATGACCTGGAAATCTGAGTCACATTTATAGATTTTTGCTTTAGCGTGAACCCACGACCTCAGAAATCATGTTTCAAGTTATCTTATTTCTCTACAGCATTAAATATTATCAGAATCAGAAATACTTTAATAATCCCAGGGGGAAACTATTTTTGTTACAAACTCCAGATATACAAACAACATCTATTAAGAACGATAGATATCTCAATTGTACAATTAATGACTGAATAAGCAACAACCACAGTTTAAAAACACACGAATATCTTTAGGTATTATGAAAAACCACAGTCCGGATTCATTTTGAGTGTTAAACAGTTAATAAATGATACTAAACTCATACTAAGAAGCTGATTTGGGGGAAAAACACATCTTTAGGTCTGTTTAAAGCTTATTTTCTGTTTAAAAAAAAAAAAGTGTAACCAAAACATTATAAAAAAAATATAAAGGTATCAAGACAAACACCTGAGGTATACGAGTGCATCAAAGAAAGTGAACATGGATACGTGCTGCAGTGTTAAAGACTCTTGCTGTGATTTACGGACTGTTTTGTTACCTGTTGTCTCAGTGTCTCCAGCTCTACGCTCCCTCTGTCTCCTGGTCCAGTGTTGACTCCTGTCTGAATGGAGGTCTGGGAAACCAGCTGATGCACGCCAACGCTGTCATGACCAGAGCTCTGAACCCAGAACACACACACGTCCCCTGGGTCACCTTCAACGGGGTAAAACACTGATGGCACTCTGGATTACTAAAATAGAGATAATAACTACATAGCGGTTTATGTAGATTAGCTAGCTGGTTAGGTAATGTTGAATACATATGTCACTTTCTATTCTAAACCCTCTTCAAAATGTGGCTGTCTTTTAAACACAGACAAGTGACGCACACATTAAAGTACAGGAAAGGAGAAAGCTGACGGAGTCTTGCTCAGCTGTTATTGGAGCACAGAGCAAGGGACTTAAGAGGGGTCAATTGAAAGTGTTTGCACACTGTAGTTGTACTGTAAACTGTACAGATATTTCTCTGGACTCAGTTATTATTCTCTTTAAATTCAGTGAGCAGAGATGTAGGTGCCAGAGTTATGTTGATTTTTGTTCATTAGTTTTACTAAAATTATTTTTCACACTTAGTTTTAGTTTAGTTTTAAATATAATAACCTTGGAGGGGATGCAGATTAAAAGCGGCAAAGCTGAAGGAACTCAGCAATGTAGTTTGGGATTTCTGCCTGTTAAGAGCTGCTAATGAATCGCTCTACAACTAACATGTAACTGATTAAAAATCACAAACTGTTGTTTCAGGAATACACAGAAGAGAACGAAGACAAGGCGATGTCGTCCCTCTTCCATTTGGTTTGCCAACTCTACAAGGTGAAGACTTGATTGTTTTTCCTCTTTATTGTTACTGTAACTCTGCTTCGGGATATTTGAGGTGTCGTTACTGTGAAGAACTTCTCACGAGGATATTTGTCTGTTGCAGCTCAACCTGATGTTTCAGTATTAATGTGTCTCAGTCAGCAGTGTCAGCAGTATCATCATCAGTGAATGAAGTGATTCTGTGTCTCTGTATATTTGATGCAAGTGTAACTCTGTGTGTTGTGTCTTCAGGGGGTGAAGCCTCCAGCCTGCAATGGAGCGCCGGTCAGACTGAACAGAGGCTTCTGCTGAGCAACTTTGAAGTGTGTGTGCTACCTGTAGGAACTCACCAACCATAACATACATACTGTAATGTACCAAATAACACCATGAAAACTATACTAATGTTTTTGTAACTGATAACTGTGTGCATATGCAATCATACATACTTACATGCTTCTTTGATGGGACGCAATGGAATAAATCTGTCTGAAACATGAAGCTCTTGATTAAAATTATTCCATTTTTAGAGTCGATTTAATGAAAAAATAAATAACAAACAGAGCCGGTCTGATAAATTTCCATATAATTTATTGGCATTTTCCACTTAAAACACCCTGAACTCCCGAGACTCTTTTGGCTTAAAATGAGGAACAAAAATAGTTATTTCCTTTGACAAAAACATTGGAGTGGCAGATGTATACATACTTGTAAAGTATACTTGATTTTTAGGCTCCAGAACATAAAATCAAATGTCCTATGTTACAGTACTTTGTCTCGACAGACACATTTTTGAAGAATAAATATCTTTTTATAGAAGTTTGCACGACACAGAGGCTGAGAAAACGAGACCGCATTAACATTAATGGTGGCAGTATCAGCGCAACACAATAACTGAGCGAGAGCACGGGCTTTGCTGCTCGTCAACACATTTAACACTGTATGGCACTGATGTCTTCCTGTAAAGAGCCGCAGTTCTGTGTTTAACACGCCGACATTACGCCTCAGATCACTGAGCTACAAACTGTACATTGAAGACCTTTGGTACATCTGAAATCAACTGTTAAATGTCTCAAATCCGCAGTAATCCCACATGATGAGAATGCCATGTTGAACAATCGAAGAGTTGCGTTTTGTTGCTTCAAAACTGATCTTAGTGATTTAATTTTTACTTGACTTTCTGTTCATGGTGGTTCACTGCTTGTGGGCTTCAGTGTATCCATACATTTGATATTAAAAAGTTTAATATCTGGCTGTCTGAGCTCCTTTTGATCCCAATTCTAGTTACATTTTTAACTAACTTGGGGAGATGTGCTTTTTTTTTTAACCACTGTTAATGTAATTATTGGGTCAGTTTCTCAGCTCCAATAATTATGGGACTACAAGTCAATACAGCGCACCTACGAAAGAAGAGGAAGCTTAATGGACGATTATAGCATCACAGCGTTTCGTTTTTAGAAAGCGAATAAAGGTTTAAATCCCCACCAGCTACAGTCTTTGTTACACAATGCAATATAAAAGTCTTTAATGTAGAACAAAAATAATTGACTGTTCTGCTGTTTGCTGAGCTCAAGGTTTAACATTGGGCAGATGCTAAAGGAAAAAGCTGTGTCAGAAAATATTGCCCACCAGAGTTTGACTGTGCTTGTGTGCAAGTCCTGTATAAATGTTGGCCTGTTAATGGCACTAGAGGTAAAGTCAACAACACATTTTATCCTAATGACACAAAATATCTGAAGCGGCTGAGGTGTACATGGCATTTTCAGAGTGGGATTTTGATGGATTTCGACACTGGAAGCTAAATATTGTCTGCAATACAAAAAAAAAAACTTGACGCACTGTTTTACATTTAGCTTAATTTCTCAGATGATCACTTGATTGTTTTCACAGCAAATAATATTTCTTCTGTCAAAATGACCACAAATAGACTAAGAACGAGTATAAGGACAGAACCAGAATATTGCTGCCGTCATGAAAAAACACTAAAAATTCTCTGTGAATGTGAAGCCTGAAAATTCGTACTTTTCCAGTTTTCCAGAACTGTAGATCAATTGATACTCTGAGGCTCGGCATGTTAAAAACAGCACAATGGTCCTTTAACAATAGGCCCCAACCACTCCTATCACATGTAAGGCTGATCAATAAAGCTTACTAGCTGAGTTAATGAAATACTGTTAGAATAGTGTCTTCTACTACTGGCTGACCAGGAAGTGCATCATATCTTGTGTAGTGCTTGTTTGCTTCCTGGTCTTTTCTACCTCAGTGGTGGCGACAAACACTGCTCTAGACTGAACATGGACTTGGTACAGAAAGAGTCCTGAACTCCTGAAACTACACACATTCTCAAGTGTCAGCTATCTGATTAGGAAAGGGCTGATCAGACTGTTCTTAAGTTGCACAAAATCTAGTAAATTGTCTGCTTTAAATACTGTTAACATGTATCATTCGTAAAAACTAACACTATAAAGTCAATGACTTCGATACAATCATCAGGTTAAAATCTCTAGTGTAAAAATGTACAGCATCGTAGGCTGGCAGGTGTTTGTGTGTTTTCAACACTTATGGCACACAGTTATCCCAGTCGAGCACTATCTACCAAATAAGACTGATAACCTGATGGAACACAATCTGTTTAGTTTGAACTACAGGCGATTCATTGCCGTCAGCAACTTCTGAAAATGTGCTCCTTCTGATCTCCACATCACACCCTGTCGGCAGGAAAGTAACAGCATGGTGATTTATTTGGAATTATAAGATCCTCGCTGATTCGGGGAAAAACAGGACATAATAAAAGTATATTTAAAATACAAATTAAAACGGGTCCGGTAGAAGTAGAAAACAATCAGACTCACAATAAACTACAGTGCTGCTTAAAGCTTCAGTGCTACTGTCAGCTTATGAGTATAAAGTCACAAGAAACATTCAGGGAACCTTTAACCTATTTTTCTTAAAGAGGAAGGTGGATTTGTCTTTAAGCTGACATAGCTGGTTTCACCTGTATGTGGTAATAAGGGTGCGCACAAAGCTCTTTTCCAGATGTTATTGTGCCACAAACTATTGTTTCTTTCACTATTTAATAAAAACTTTGAGCTTGTGCCTCAAGGAAGGAGCAGCTTCTGCAAACTGGATCTAAGATAACCACCAAAGGGTTAGGTTAGGATCTGAAATTCTGAATCAACCAACCAGTTAGTTAGTTTCCTGCTCGGCCTTCTGGTCCTGTACTGTGTTTGTGTGATCAGTAGGCCTACAGTGGGTGAAGCCCTTTGTGTGACTGAATAGATGAGCTGAAGGGCAGAGAGGGTAAAGTGCTACTGCGGACCGGAGGCACCCTGATAAAAAAAAACAAAAAATAAAATGCTTTTCAAGCACATAAACACAGACAAAGACCAGCAAATGTACGACAACTGAACTGTTCAAAAATCTAAACTTAAAACGATGACACCATTTCAAATCATCTCAAGTAAAAAAATAAAACTAATTATACAGGTGGTGTCTTTTGTATTTTCAACAGGTGAGACTGGGGTACAGTCTTCTTCAGTGTTCAATCTCTGCGGTGCTACAAGCTGGTTTCAATATATATATTATTTGATTGCTTCAGTTGCCAAATTTTCTATTAAAGGGTTTTAATTAAATGTAGAGACACACAGGTTAAACAAAGTCTCAGTTGTCTCTGGTTTGGAGGTAAATCAAACAGGAAAGACAGTTTGGGGTCGGGGACCAGGTCAGGGGTACCCACTACTTCCGTGCTACATTAGATTTATGTTTCTCTTCATACCCTGAGGTTTACGTCCATCGATTTTCTCGCTGCTCATATACATCCTGTATTTGGTAAAATGGTTCATCTCTCACACCATTCTTAAGCAAAGAATTCATACTCACTTATTCCAAACAGACTCTGTAATTTCATATCCTAAATCAAAACTACGGTGCAAAATAATTTCCAAGACCCTGTCAAACCACAGCGATCCTTGTTCGCTGCTCATGTCTGAATGTCACAAACATTTTTTTTTTTTGGAGGAAGACATTTCCTTTGCCTTTTGTTCTTGTTAAGAGCATCATGCCTTGGCTCCACTCTTCTTCCCAGTTAAAATGCAGCAGTCTTTGACTGGGACACTCCGAACTGAAGCTACAACAAAGCAGGACGGGACACAAAGGCCAATCAGGCACCCAAAGAGAGGCTAAAACGATTCTTCTTGTCAAAATATAAAATTAAACAGAGGGGGAACGTCCCTCTGTTCTCCAGAGAGGGTGTCTCCAGTGTAAAGGGACTGTAGTGATGTTACAGACTTTATTGGTAAAGGCCTGCCCTGCCTCTGTCTCACTACACCCAGCACTCGTGTCTCTCAGGCGGGGCAGGTTGTGCTGGTTGTTACGTGCCCATACGCAGGCAGGCCACCCCGTCGCCCTCCTGGCTTAGTTCTCTGTCCCTGTCGGCGCCCTCCCGTCCCGGGGAGGACAGCGTCCTGTGGGGGCTCCGCACCGACATGGCAGCCAGATTCAGGGTCCGAGACGGGTGAGGCGATGGGGGACGGTACCTGCTGCTGCGGGGGTCTGGGGACAAGGAGGGGGAGGATGAGTCCTGGCGCCGCTCCCCACCCGACTGGGACTCCTCCTCTAGGGGGCTCTCCAGGTCAGACTCCACCTCCTCCTCATCCTCCTCTTCTTCCTCCAGAGTGAGTTCGAATTGGAACTTGTCTCCACCTCCTCCTCCTCCTCCTGAAGGGACGGCCCCTCCAGCTCCTACAGCTTCTCCTCCTGGCCCAACCTCGGCATGGTGCTCCTCGGGGCTTGAGGGCGACGGGCTACGGGGGATCATGCTCTGGTACCACTCCCTGTTGTCCTCCAGCGTGTCCAGGATGTCCTGGGCGTCAGGGTGCACCAAGTCCGCCCACGTCTCCCACAGAGGGTGGACAATGTAGTCAATAAACCCCACCTAGTCATAGAAATAATATGAATAATAAAGTCACAAAAGACAGGAGTAATATATCTAAAACTAAATAAAAAACAGATGAAGAAACCTGGAACAGTCTGTAGTGACACACTACCCAGGATATGATGTCAATGCTATGTGATAGAAAGGATAGCTTTAAAAAATTTGCATGCATTACCTGGGTCTTCTCTATGGAGGCGTTGTGTTTGTCACACATGGGACTGATCTCCATGCCCTTGTCTCGCTCTCGGTCTCCCTGGGTGAAGAACTCCACCATGATGCGGTCCGTCCACTGCCGGTAAATCTCCAGCGGTTTGGTTGGGTTGCTCAGGTCGGCACAGTGGACCATGTTCTGCAGAACCTGGAGGAGACACGCTCAGTCAGACATGCTGCTTTTTCTTTTTCAGATCTTTTTTAGGTTTTTAAAACTTTACCAAAAATTATCCAGAAAAGGTATTTTAACCCCGTCCTGATTCTGTCAATATCCAAACAATACACAGTGTAGATTATTCAGCTCTGTACAGGCGCAATGACGCAATGTGTCCAGCAGGGAGCAGCACTTTCACACTAACTCCCACAGTTTGTTGTGCATGAATGAAAAGGTTAGTATGGAAACATGTCTGGGATCTAATGCTTATTATTTACTGCTCACTTTTAGTTAAAGACTAGGATGACACATTAATGAACATAATAAACCTCCATTCACTGAAGCGGCAACATAAAATGAGAATGAACTGAATAAATGAACAGATATGAAGTCTCATTATTCTGTACATAATGGGCCGTATGTAGTTATGACTGTACACTAGTTAGCAGGTGGTACACATGTATAATTACTCTACAGTACAAGCAGTCCCTTTCTGTATTTTTAAAACCCCATGTACTTTCATTTAGTGTGTATATTCTGACATTCAGTATCAGCAGGACGTGTTCTCACCTGGATGCGGTCGGAGTAGTTGTCTAGCAGCAGGACTCCCAAACTGGTCACCTTCTTAGTCTCCACCATTGTCTTCATGTCCGCCAAGAAGTTCATGTGTTTGGACATATCTGTGGCAAGCACCTAATGACGACAGCAACGGCACAAACAAGAGATTGGACACATCTTCAGTCACTCTTTCAGGTCATACTTCCCATGTGAGCTGTAAAGTACAAGCTGCTTTATTTTCTATATTTCTAAAGACAACTATGGCCTACTGGTTCTATACTCTTTCAAAGGATAAAGGAAGTGTGTATATGATATGATATACTGTATTTCTTGGAGAATCTCTCTGAAATCATCAGAGGTGAGAGGCAGTTTTTGTTTTTTTATCCTTGTACTTCTGTACATGTATCAACCATTGCAGTCTTTAATTGGTCTGAGGTTATTTAGTATTTTAAATCACACTACACACTAGCTACAGGAGCTACATTAAGATTAAGATACATTCTCACATATCAACTGCATGATAAGCAGCCTTTCAAAGTACGTTGTGTCCAGATACATAAAGCAAACATAAACTTAAAACTAAACGTAATGAAAAAACTCCTCTGTGTGGAGAGGATATCAATAAGTCGTGTACAAAGTGCAGCAGTCTCACCATGTCAATCACCATCTTGCGGAGGGATTCTCTCTGTTTCTTGCTGAGGTTTTGGAAGATGTCACAGTTGTCTTCTTGGAGCAGTTTGAAGCCCACAGCGAGGTGATGATTCTCCAGCACAGAGGCATCGTTGTACATCAGTGCCAGCTCTGAACCTGTACGCATGACGGTTTAAATAGTTAAAACTCTATAACAGGACACAAAAGTTAATTTAGCGTTCTGAATGAGTGCTGATAGTAGTCCAGTCTAAATAAGATTGTGTGCCATACTGACAAAATGCACACATGGCACCACGATCACTTGGGGCATAACTTAACTAGTTTTGATGTAAAGTCATAACAAAGGCAAGTAGCCAATCAACAAGCTGTGTTGCAAAAGTTCTGTGACATTTTATGATTTATACCCCCTTTAAGGGCATGTATAACTGTTTAGTTGTAACTTAGAGTTAAGCTGGAACTTATCTCTGTGGTGCTACCATTTTTATTTAGTAACGCATACATCCCACCTTAATAATTTACATTTTAACTTGGCTCAGTTTGAACTTACACACAGCTGGTGCAACAGGCTGCTGATGAAGCCTTTTATGGTACTTGTGTACAGAGAGAGACATCAACCTACTTGTGTTTATTAGGAACTGGTTGGTGACTCCTGGGTGGTCGACATCATGGATGGCACTAGCGAACAGAGCAGCCATGATCTCCAGGTCAGTGAACACCGCCTGGATTCATTCAGAACAAGGATTACTATCTGCAGCCCAAAATCTATGAACCTAGTGTTCAAAGTAACCAGAAGCTACAACAGCCTCATCAGCTCACCTCTAAGGCAGGGGTGGACAGGAGGACGTGGGTGGACTGCACCACATCAGCAGCATGAATGTTGTTGTGATAAGCTACGTCTGAATGGTAGTGGTCCTCCAAGGTCATCATGAAGGTGACGAAGGTGTCATTTGGGATTTTAAAGGTTTTCAGAAGGTCTCGTTCCTGGCAGGGTGAGGAGGAAGAGTAGAGAATCAGAGTCACATCCACAATTACTTTTTTCCCTATATTTTAAAAAATTGTCATAATTGTTTACGGATGTTGAAACGACGAACTAAAACATTTTAAATTAACTTTATTGATGCTCATGTGAAAATAGGAATTCATAACTTTTAAACTTTACCTGGAAGACGGTGTACATGATCACTGTCAGAGGGCGGTTTCCGGAAAATTTTGCTATCTTGAATATATCCAGACCCCAACGATTAATGTCCTCGATCTCCTGGAGAAGTCAAACAGGAATCTATAAGACACTGCATGTTTGTGTGCCTGCATTTCGGTCTGTGTGCGACTGCGTGTGGTCCCACCTTGGCCAGCAGGCTCTCTTGTGGTGTGTTGACTCCAAAGCGAGGGATGCAGGCGGGGGCTAAACTGGGGCTCTGTGTGACCTTTTTCACACAACTGATCTGTGACATCGGCCTCTTCTTCTTCTCCTTCTCCTTAGGAGGCGGAGACAGAATCTCCACGTCATGTTGTTTCTCTGTAACAAGTACAAACAGACAGATACATACATAAATGTAATCTGTGATATTTTACTGGATCACTCCACCGTCTGCTGCACTGTCACTATGATGTCTTTTAGTCACATTTATAGTTAACTGACTGGAACGATGCTTCCTCCAGCTTTGGCTGACAAACATTTAAGTCTCTCTTAACTATCTTTAAGGGGACCTCTTTCAACCCATGAGTGGACGTCTTCTGCACCAATGGGAGGGTTTATTGTGCAAAGTAAATTAAACTATTTCATTTCAGTAGCAAAATGCATTATGTCTGATTCGTGTACTGTTGTAGTAATTATTGTTTCTTTCTAATGTGTCTACGTTACTATAACCAATACATTTACTGCTGTTACTATTGCTGCTTCTACTATAATTCTTCTACCATCAACTATTCAACTATTACTACTACCAGTACCACAACTTATTATAATTACTTACATTGTTGTACTGCTGTTACAACTACTACTATTATATTGTCAACAATTTATAAATCATAGTAACTGCTTGTAACCTCATCACAATAATTATCGACTTATCGTACGTATGTTGACTTGCCCTTGATCGTATTGCTGACCTCGATATTGCCCGTTGTGTTTACATGTGTGTTTTAGATAACATTATGCTAGTGCTAACAGCTGGGTTTTCCCAACCATTATAAGACTTGGGGCGCAGTCTCTAAGCCGAATGAACAGATAAAAACTATGTTGAGACAAACATTTTTTTTACAGGCTTTTACCCTTTTTTAAATTGAAAGGGTGTACTTGAATTAGTATTCTTATCATTATATCAGTGGCATAAAATGGTCTTAATGACAATAATATCGCGATTATTTCTGAGACAATTTATAATCCAAAAAAAGTAGTTATCGTGCTAGTGTCACTAGTGCACCAGCTAATACAAATTCTACTAATATTTTATTAGTAGTAGTAGTAGAATTATTTTGACAGATATTGTGATATGATTCACAATTAGTGTGGGAATCTATTAAAATCCTGCGAGACATGTCAAATTTTTGGAGGTCTGTAACAAACAAACATGTTTTCTTCTATCTGGAGAACAACATTTATTTAAGAGCAGCACTGCAGTACTCCATTATAATGCTGTTTTGTCACACATTTTACCTTCCTCAAAACACTGCAGCTTTTGCATACTGCACTTGGCCATATTGCAATTTTAATAATATTTTGATTAACTGTGCAGCCCTACTTACTCCTACCACTACTGAACTATTAGAACTACGACTGTACCTCTGCTGTCACTACAACTGCTACTAATAATAATACTTTACAACACCTCTAACTAGTACTAGAACATTTCTTACTGTACTGTGTGCATTACAGTACATATGTCACATGGAGTGTGCAACCACATGAAACCTGCCTTTCCAAATGCCCTTACACATTCAGGAGGTCAGTACGAATAAAACCAGCTGTAAATGAGGAACTGGACTCATTTCACACCAGCTGATCACAGCTGATCTGAAACCAGTCATACATCCTTTCAGCTGAGGTAAAAGGAGATCTGTTCAGTACACACAGATCTTTGTCTACCAAACATGAATTCACCTAAATATTAAACAAGTGCAAATGTAGATAAATGAGTCACTTTCACTATATCAACACAAAAATGTCTAAGTTGGGTAAGCTTCTTTTCAGAATAACAGTCAGTCAGTGTTCATGACCTTGTAAACAATTAGACTGCATTGCTCCTGTAGCGCTAGTGTTTGAAGTAGTATATAAATCAAATTGCCACGTAAACATTAAGCTATATGTTGTTCATGTACACAGTTTATACTATATATAGGCCATGGTTGGAGGCTGGGTTGACAAACAAGAATGTATACAGGTATAATTAAGTACACCTGCAGTATATAGCTATATTGTCAGAGCACAACAAGGTGTATATTAATGTGTATGAATGGACTATATGGCAGTAGGTGCAGAATACCAGTAGTGGAAAGCTAAGGATGATGGGTAAAACCTGTCAGCTTCTCAGGAGCTCAGCATTGTCTTGAGCTTGATGACGAAGCTTCTCGTGTTTTTCCAAATATGAGTTTGAAAAAGGCTTCATCACATCTACAGGTTGGAGGTTTTTTTTAACCCACAGTGGAGCTTGTAATCCTTCAAGCAAAAACACGGAAATCATCAAAACAAGGTTTCCACCGACAGTATCAACATAATCTCCATATGATTTGTTAACACAGAGGTGCTGTCCCAGCAGACACGATAGTGTTGAAAATGACTCATCCGTATTTGTACAAACCAAGGAAATAATGATCCAATTTTGACATGACAGACAGCCTGTTTTACTTCACGTCCACTTATCATCCTCAGTATTTTACATCCACGTTTTTTATTAGCACGACAGGAGTGAATGCTTGAACAATATCCAGATCTGAGCCCAGATACAAGCACACACCACCATAAGGATGCAGAGCGACCTGAGTGGCAGCGTCACACGAGGCGCTGTCTGGCCTCTCTCACCTCTCTCACAGTGCCTCCTCTTCCTCACACTCAAAACCATGGTGTTCATTTCCAAACGCAGCCGGGCTTATCGCCGAGGCACTCATATCAAAACGGCATCCGACTGACAGCTCCATCCTCGTTCGGCTGGACCTCCATCCCGCCGGCAGGGCTGCTGAAGACTGAGCCTCCTATTGATGCAACACGCCGTCTAATAATATTGCACCCTGTTGCTACGACAACGCCACACAATGTGTCCGGGAATGCTGTCTGTCGCCGCGCCTCCTTCTCTTTTAGGGAAGGGAAAAATCCTCACCTTCACCTTATCCATCCCTATTAACAAACAGTCATCCTCCTTTCCTTCTCTCCTTTACAATCAGTCTCTCTTCGTATTTTCAGTTTAAAAAAAAAGACAACCTTCTTTCTCTTAAATATTCCTCCCTCCTTCTCTCTTTTGTTGCCTTTCAAATACTGAATTCTTCACTCCTGGTTTCTTCATAAATCCTCCCGTTTCACTTCCTCCCTTCAAAAACAACCTCTTCCCTCCCTTTTTCTTCTCCTTTCTTCAGTATCCACTTTTTATTTTTTCTTTACTTCCTTTAAATCCCTCATTCCATCTCATCCTTTTTTAAATCTGTCTCTCCTCATTTTCGTTTACTTAAAAAATCTCTCCCTGGTTTACTTTTAAAAGCCCTTTTTCCTTTCCTGCTTTCCTCTTTCCTGCCCTTTTTAAACACGTCTCTACTAAACTGCTCCACTGCTCTCTACTTTGCTCCAATAAAACACAAGTAAACTATTCCTCATCCTTTAACAACCTCCTTTTCTTCCCCCATCTCATATAAACCGTGCTGGATGACACGTATCATTCACATGTGCTGCAACAGCAACATATGGTGTAATGCTCATGTAACAGTCAATAAAGCCAGGTGATGCAATTATGCAAATGAGTTATGCAGCACCAGAGAAACAGACCTCACTGACATGTTTAAGACAGAGAGTTAGCACCAACTCATTTATATTAATTGGAGTAGACCAAACATTAGACACCCCTCAGTATAAGGCAATATCCTTCAACAGCACCACAAACTGAAGCTTCATAAATAACCATAAAGTTGAATCAACACCTCTAAAAAACAGTTCCAACAAAAACAGAACATTATAACTTTGATAAATAAAGACTTCTTTCCAGGACTGTCGTATTAGCCTGCCTCAGTTTTAGCTAAGGGGATCTAATAAACTGGCAACTGAGTGTATGTTCCCATAAAAAACGTTTATTTTAACACTGAGGCTTTCAGCGTACAACAGCTCTCCCTTCCACAAAGTGAGGGTCCTTTCATTAATTTACGCCAGGTTTTAACACTCACCTAGGAAAGTGTTGGCAATGAACTCTGACACCTGATTCCCTGAGCGGCTTGTCTCTGATAGCTGTGTCAGCTCGCGGTTCAGCATCCTCTTAAACTGTGTAGAGACAACAAAACACCATAAACAAGAGGTCAGTCCAGATCAACTGCTGATAAACATGTTAAAATACATAGCCAGAGAAGGTGTATATGTAGCATGTTTAAACATCATAACAGCAGTAAATGTAAGTATACAGTAACTAAACATAAGACCATGATGTTTGTTTCAACAAACTAACACCACGTTTCTTAAAATCCCCATGTTCTTCCTGTCTTCTTTCCCCTCCTTGAAGAGGGTCATTATGTTGCAAGGGATTTTTTCATTTCACTCTTTTCACCATCTGTCGTCAGACCAGGAAATCAGATATTAAAACTCACTTCTACAGACAATATACGTACGCTTATGATTCACAATTAGTCATTACTTTGCTTTTACTGCGTATTTTCTGTGTTGCTTTAATTACTTTTGTTGTTAGATGTTTTCATTCCAATGAAAAGCACAAAAAGTGATATACATAAACAATTCCTCTGAGAATATGGAAGAAAGGTAAAGAGTTAGATGCAATATCAGATAGTTTAAAACTTATTTATACGCTCAATGAAATGGATGGGAATACACACATACAGATGAGTGACAACAGATCTTTTTTACAGCAGCTATTTTGACATTAAATGGTGTTATAAATGATACTAAGGTCAGGGTGTTATTGTGCAAATAGAACAGAACCTTAATTAGTATCATTAGTAACAACAGTGTTTACCCTACTATTTAATGTCAAAATGTCTGCTGTGAAAAAGGTCTATTTAAAGGAAAAACCAACACAAACCTCCTAGTCTCTGTATCTCATTGAGCTATTCAATGACCCCTCCTGTTCTGTATGAAAGCATCTGCGTGTTATGTTTCTCCACTCGTTCATTCAGGTTTTTCCTTTAATTTGTCCCCCGTCTGTAGGTTGAAACCACGGTAAGGAATGTATTTTGCTGTGCATTGTTAAAAATGCTCTGCATAACAACTGTTATCAGTAAGTGATGTATTTACATTCATGTTATGTAGTTGGTTGATTAAATTTCCACAGAAACAAGCTGACACAATTTCATAAAAACACAAGATGCTCCATTATCTTTGCTGTGGTTTGAAAGTTACAGCATGTAGGGGAACTCCAGCATTACAGCTTGCGTCTATAGAGCCTACAGTCCATGTTTGAAATGTATTAATGTTGTTATATATGTACTTGTTATGTTTTTAAAAGAGGACAAGTTGTAATATATTTCACTATGCTGTCTGTTTGCAGACACCAGTGGGACATCAGCTCTGTATATACATATTCATGGAAAAAAGTTTTTCAAAAACAAAACTGTTCAGTGTTCCCTCAAGTTTTATCACAGCAGTAGCTTCCACACTGATTACGTAACAGCTCTGGCATGTGGTGGCTGAGGAAGGAGGGAGTATATGTGTGTGAGAGAGGGATGCTGCAGTGGGTACATGGTTACTATGTGACACACACAAAAACATACATCCTGACATGACACATAAACCTGTGGCTTCATGCAAAATGTGTCTGTTCATCATCTGGTTTACTTCTCCTGTAGCTTCCCAACACAACTGCTCCCTCTATCAGACTTTTCCTCAGATTCTCTGCATACCATTACTAACATACACACACATATGCACACATGATATATGTTTACAAATGGCATGTAATAAAATCCTGCTGTTGTAAACTAAGCTCTTAAAAATGAGTTTTACATCACAAAATCATAAAAGCTGCTCCCTCTAACTTTTTTTTAGCCCCTTTTCCCTTTATTTCATGTTTCTCACACACATACATGCACAGACACAC
>NW_023339674.1:9178381-9178701 GCF_004916995.1 Morone saxatilis | reverse complement strand
CAGATCCGAGTCAGATCCGACGGGCAGGCTCACTCGGCATTTAGCCCCCTGCAAAGCCTGCACTGCTGATCAATAGATCCCAATGTAAACAAGGCAAGCCAGCAGCGCTCACCTGTCTGAGTCTCCAGCACAGACAAACACAGAGAGCCGACGCAGGCATGTCAACCCACGCATGTTGATGTTAGAGGTCGCTAAAATCCAAAACGACGAGCAGACAAGTTTGCAATCTGCTCACTCAGTTCAGCTCCACGCTCAGCAGGATGGTTTGAACATAGTCCATTTGGAAATAAAAGTTCCCATAGTCCCATGTGCTGTCCTGG
>NW_023339674.1:9170205-9178281 GCF_004916995.1 Morone saxatilis | reverse complement strand
GTGGGGTAGGGTGATGTAGGGGAGGCTGGGGATGTTGTCTACCATCGGGGGGGAGAAAGGGTGTGACTGCAGTCGCCATCCAGCTACTGTCACACACTGTCAATGAGAAACATAAAAAAGGGAGAGAGGGAGAGCGAGAGGCTGTGAGGAACCCCCCTCCCCCGCCCTGCACACAGTTCCCCCTTCTCTGTCCAATCAGATTGGTCTGGCTTCAGGGGTTGGGTGGAGGAGAGGGATCTGATTGGCTGGGGGTGGGAGATGGAGGCAGTCTGAGTGTAGCCACCAGACGGTGGAGAGAAGCAGGGAGGGGGGAAGTGAGGAGATGCTGATTAACTCTTTCAGCAGAGAGAGACGCCATTCATGAACCCGACTGCTTTTGGCCATGCTCACACTGCAGCTGCATATATCATAACACCTGAGTTTCTCCCCTCATATGTGACTCAGATTTAATGTTTTCAATAAAGTAGAAACAGGAAAAACTGCAATTTGGACTGGAGCTACAACATAAGTTCCTGAAGTAAAGTAAAAATAAGATCATTGTCATTGACAAAAACAAACATTACTAAACTCAACTCATGAAAAATAAGGAAATAAGTACATTTTTATTATAAATTACTCCCAAAAACACATGACACACTGACTTTGTCCTCTGCTGTTGAAACATTAAAGCTTATTGTGCTTGTGTGTCCAGTTGCCTTGACATTTATCCAGCTATATAAATAAAAATGTGATTTGCTCCATCTGAAGTTCCCAAACATTTTGAAGCTAAATGTTGTTTGTCAGATGACCGGGTTTCAACCAACCAACCGTAATACACTTTCAACTCTAGCCCCTCCCTCAAACAAACTTTATTTCTGATAAGGCAAGTTTGAGATCTGTAATGAGGTGTTTGAGACAATGAAACAATGAGACGTCACAGACCCAGTCACAGGTCTTAAAGAGTCTGAAGTCAAATGTCATCTTACCTTATTGGATGCCATCTCGCTCACTGAGTGTCTCGTCTGCAGCGTCTCCAGCTGATCCAGACACCAGTCCAGCTCTTCCAGCGTCTCCACCGCCAGCTTCTGGTAGGGCTCCTCTGAAAGGTCAGAGGTCACACAAAACATATGTTACAGGTGGTATTGCTCCAGCAGGATATAACTGAGAAATGTTGATTAAGTTGTCAAGTTTCACCTGTCCTGGTTCAAAACGGAGCCATGGGAAGTGTTTAACACCATGTTTGTATATTTATGCACCAAATCAACAGCATAAACTCATTAAGATCACACGTCTTTCACGTTTAGTAATGGATAATTTAAATAACTCTTAAACTTACAAATTTTTTTTTACAGTATTTTCATAAAAAGACAATAACATGTAAGTGTCCCACCAATCCAGGGATATTAACACTGACCTGTAAGACATGGCTTACACATGGGTGGCTGGTTACTGCTCGTCGGCCGCCTGGAACAAGGAACAGATGAGGTGTTAGTAGAATAAGAAGAAAACAAGAAACAAGTGATCCAGTCTGTTTTCTTGTTCTTACTTGTTTCCCACACGATCTTGCAGATGTGTCAGAGCAGCAAAGTTATTTCTTACTGTTCGTAGACTGGCAAGAACCTAAAAAAGGGGGGAAAAAAGAGTATTGGAGTTGTATGAAATGGTCTGGAGGGAGACACCTGAGACATCTCCCCCTTAATATCAGGAAAACCCCCTTCCCCCAATTATTTCTGCTTCAAACAAGTAGTCCCTTTTACTCAGTTGAGTTATTTGAGTTAATTCAATAGGAATTACAGACAAAGTTTTGCCTTAAAAAATAAAAAGCCATTCCCCTTTTTGAACCTCTAGTCTGACGGCAGTAAATCAGCCATTAACTACTCAGCAAGGTGAGTTTTTCTAATTTATTCTAAGGTGCTATTGGGCACCGGTTGATGAAGAGCCACATGATAACCGTGAGTGCACTGTTCCTGGTGTTGTTATAAGAATATACAGTAGTATGTGATCTAACACCTTAAACTTGGGACCGACCTGAAGAGTTGACGTGCAATCTTGTTCTGGTTTTTAAGGCCCCCACCAAATTGTTTCACAGTTACATATGTGACACACAAATAAACCTAAAGTGTGTCTTCTGCTGATAAGTGAGTGGGTCAAAGCTGTTATGTATGGTCACTTTTTAGGAATTGATATCTGAATGTCTCACTACTGTCTTTAAGTCTTTGCCGAATCTTTCTTGTAGAATTAAAAAGATGTTCAGTAACATTAGTTTGTGCAGTGTTTTTGATAATATGGCTGGTAAAAATGAGTTTAATATCCAACTGCAGGTGGGTAGTACATTTTAGATATTGGTTTAGAAATATAACATGTACACAGATTGTGTTAATGGGAATTGTTGCACAAACACACACACACACACATAAAGACTCAGAACAAGCTGTTCAGTACAAAGAGAAAGTGTGTGGGTGTTTTCTGTGAAAAATGAACCACCACTTATTTCTCAAACGGTGAGTAAGGGCCATGTGAATTGTCTGGGCAGACCCACACTTACAATAAGAGTAAGTATCAGTTTGAATGGAAACACTGTACATTCAACTGTAATGTGTCCCTGGAAATGAGCTCAATGTTAGAAGGCAATACACCTAAAACCCACTGCTACAGACCAAATACAGTACTGCAAAGAACAATGGGTAACATTAGATGAGACAAATCCATTGTCCATTTCTGGCATTAAAACTTTTGTGACTGATTTCATAACTTTTAAGCTCAGAGCATGTCTTATAGGAGAAATAAAGTCTGTATACAGTAAATCCTAGTGAACATGGATGAATATTACCATGTAATAATCAATATCCGCGTGTTGAGTGAGTCTTGCAAACCTATAGTACAACACACCCTGTTTGGTACCTCATGCCAGGCTTTCTAATAGTCACATATTTGCATGGTTTTGAGAGGTTTGATTGTATCTTAGATTAAAGGTTAGACCAAAGAATAGATCAACTGAATGCCGTTCATCAGAAGTAGGTAAATCTCAGTCCTGCATATGGCAGCAGCTAATTCTATAGAGCTCTACTCCAGGATAAGAGAAGCTCACACTACTTTCATGAATCCATTTAATTCACATATAATCATAAGTATTCACACAAACACAAATATTAAACTATGTTGGAACAACTAGCCCCAATGTCAAACCCCAGTTTTGACCCCTGCTGTTTCCACCTGTCACCAAAGGGCCACTGGGTTGGTTGATTTTGTATTTAGTCAAATGTAGTGAGAGTAATTTGGGTAACTTCTGGTCTTAAAGAACCAGCGATACACAATGCTACTAACCTGTGCAAATGGAGTCACTATCATGTCTTCTCCATGCCTGCAAAAACCACAGACAAACACAAACAGACAATCTAGTGAAAAAGCCACGTCAGACGCTGTGGGACAGGAGGGAAATATCATGCAATTCCAAAAACCTCAATACACAAACATACAAATAATGACAACAAATATGTTGGTTTGTTGTCATCGTCTTAATATGAGGAGTGTACAGGAGTGCTGCAGTTGGCTATGACCCACGGTTGGTCTCAGATATCACACTGGATATAAGGACAACAGAGGATATTGTTTTAGTTATACAAATACTTCTCAGAGGCCGTTTAGAGTTAAACCTCAGCCGGCAGAGCCACAGAAAAACTTCCTATTTGAACTTAGAATAAGACTCCAAAATACGAGAGGTAAGAAACAATACCTAACACTGGTTACTGCCATAGAAAATGTTTAATAATATTGCATCCAGCCAGAAAGGTTTAACTCTACCAATAACAATAAACCTGCATTAAGTGTGTTGTTGTATTCACTTTTGTTAATGTTTTTTTTATAAACTTTTAATAAAATGACACATTTCAGCTCATTGCTTTGGTTTCTTTGGCCGCATGGTTATCATTAACCTCACCAAATGAAATGACTGGCTGGCTGCTACCTGTCGAACATTAAGTGGCAAAAAAAAGACAAATTATTGTGGTGATTGGTAAAATTATACTGAAACATTTAGCAGCTACAGACCCAGATATTTGTGAGCTGGTGGATCTAAAAAGTGAATATTGATATTACCTTCATTAAGTGGTTAGAAACTAGCCTCCAATGGGCGCTAATATTGCTCTTGTGGGCAAATATTTGTTAATAAGTTAAGTATGATAATTTAATAACCCAATATCAGGCCTGTGTTTCTATCACAAGGGTTTAAAATCACTTAATGCTGATTTAATTCTGCTCTTACAGAAGATATGCCTCCAAGATTTGTATCTGTATAACTAGAACTATGTGCAGGAGAGGAGCAGTGTACATGCATTGGATCTTGGGAAAGCAAACTTTTGGAGAAGCAGAACTTTCTGGAAGCTTTAGGGTCGCAACATGCACATCATAATAGGCTTGGGCAGTATCTATGTCTTCATACCTTCCTGACATTTCACCAGGGCATAAGCCAGTGTATGACATAATTTGTGTAAAAAAACCCAAAACAACAACTTAAAAGCTGAGCTGCTCGTCGGTGGCAGATAATGTGTGGGCAGTGGTGGCAGTTTAATACAAACATTTGGCAAATAAACTGCTTTTGTAGTTTGAAGGAGATATCTGAAGATTAAGTTATATGTTTCTAGTTTTTAATTGATTAACCCTCAGTATAATAAAAAGAGGAGCACTCAGATTTTTAAATACCCTGGTGTACTGCCCAAGCCTACCTCATAATTATTCAGACTTCAGGGTAAATCCATGCTGCCACTGAAAAGTACAGTACCAGAGTCGGCCTGAACATCCCTGTCCAGCAAACATTTTGACGTTGAATAACTGTAGATGTGACATCCTGTGCCAGCACTGAAAACCCAAGACTGTCTTGTCTTTCACTGTTTTGTGAAATCAAAGCCTAAATATTTAAAAAAAACACTCTAATTAGATTTTACTGGTGTGTCTTATTATCAAATTGGCAAATGTTTGTACTCCCTTTGGGTTCACTTAAAACTTGGGTGATACCATATCACCATCTGTCAAATGCTTGCTGGGACTGTTTCAAAACTTTGCACGGTTGATAATTTTGGAGTTGAGCATCCCACGAAAGATATGTTCTTCAGGTCGTGGAAAGGGAAAGGTGACGTGTGAGTGGGGTGGGGGGTGCTGTGTTGGGTGGAAGAGGTAGTAGGTTTGATTCATGACAACATGGCATAGCATTAGGAGACAGGCAGAAGAATCACAGCAGTCTTCAGACTTTGTCTCACCGAGGTAGCCAATTGACTTCCCAATGCTTCAATCCCTCCTCCCTTCAAAACAAAGGAGCGACAGCTATTGGTGGTCGAGGCCTCATTTACACTCTGGCTTCAAAACAGACTTCTAAATGTGCAGAGAAATCTTTAGCTGTATAAACAGGCAAGAAACTGGATGAAAATCTAGTTCAGAGCTAAAACTATAGTTCTGGCTTTAGTTGTACGTCCCAGTTTAACTTGATTGCTCTGTGGTTTGCACTGACAAACAGGAGCTCTGATACCAGAGGCCAGATGTCAGAAATGTGCTTTTCAGAGTGTAAATAGGACCTTGAATGGATTTACATAAATAAATATTAACAGTAAATTCCAGCGATTCCCTATTAACTCGTAATAATAGTAGTGATACAATCCATTTTATCTAATGCTATATACAGTATATTATATATATATCAATGTTTCCTTCCCAGATGAAAGAGGCACAATTTAGAGCTTTATAATTTTTCAAATATATTCTAAAAATATACTACATATATCACATTAATTATAGGAGCTTATATTAATACTTGTGTATTAATAAATATATCACAGTGGATGCACACTACTAATGAGTGACTTGGGAAACATGGATATTAAGAGATATGTTGGTATGCAGCAGCTAGTCTGGACCCAAATAAAAACACACACATCGTCAAACATCACTGTCAAATGAACTTCCATCATCTGCTGTTATCAGAAGGTCTGTAGCTGTTTCTTCTAGAAGAACCTTTAAATTTCCCACCAAATCCTGCTGAGCAACCCCGAAATGTACAAAGCAGGTTGAGGCTAAAGGTTGGTAGATTTATTGGTGTTAAAAAGATAGAGCATCTTTAAAATACTCACAGATCGCTGGCAGTGGATGAGTTGCGGGACATGGTTTTGGGCGAAAGGTCGAAGTCTGAGTCGGAGCGGTAGAGGAAAGACTCGCGGCGCTGACTGTGGGGGAAGTTGGCCTGAAGTACCAGACCAGAACTCGGGCTAGTCTGAGAGTCCAGTGGACTGCGACCCACCGACAGGCCATTCTCCACATCAAAACTGAAGAGAGAGAGAGAGAGAGAGGAAAACATAAACACTAATGTCAAGCCATCAAGTACATAAACAAGTAAAAAACCCTAGATAAAAGCAGAGTAAAAACACCTTTTATTACTGATAGTAGTTTCTATATTATGAAGAATCAGCATTGCGTGCAAACCCTGTGACACCCAAACAATCTAATGCACATCACCTAAATAATCTGATGTGCATCTGTAAACAACACGGAGACAGACAAGAGAAAGCTAAAGATAAAGACAAGACAAGGCTAAAGATAAGATACGTATGACAGTGAGTGGAGCTGGAAGTACAGTATAAAGAAGGCTGTGTGTGTTTTTCAGTCACAGAAGCATGTTTCTCACAAAGCATTCCAAACAATTACAAATAAAGTTTTTAAAATAGAAAGGAACAGACGAATGGGGTAAAAATCATTATAACAAACACAAAAAGCAGCGTCTACGTTGGAGCTGTTGAAAAGGTTGCATTCAGATTTTCTACTCTGACGGGGAGCATCTTTTTAAACAGGTGACCTTGTGATTACTCCCTTTTTTTCGCAATCAAACACACACTCACGCACATCTTTCCCTCCGCTATCTCCGTATGACGTCAACAGTGACTTCATTCGTGGTACGTCAGTAGAGCTAGTTACCCATACAACCCCCCCCAGCCCCACCACCACTCCGCCCATTCACAGCCACCACACTGAAAGGCACCCCTATTACTGAACCAAATACTTTATGTACTAAATGTATCATTTTTAAAAATTGGATTTACGTGGTATGATCACAATGAAATGTATTTTTTGAACATGCTCCTTTTTCTGCCAGCTGGATTCGGTCCAGCTCCTGTAACCAAACAGTATCACAGCTCGACTTGGCCCTGATTTAATCCGTTTGAAATCCTTCCAATCAAGATGAGGTCAGTCTGCAGGGTCTGAATTACAGGGTTCAGTATTGGAAACATTCACTCAACAAATTCCCTTTTACCCAAAATTTCCTTTGAACTAAACTTTCTTTTTTTCATAAAAGAGCAAAGAGCTAAAATACAGAAAGATGAATAAAGGGGGACAGAGGCAAAGACTTGCTATATATAGCGATATTATTCTTCTATGCTGATCTCGCCGTGATTCACATTCCCTCAGTGGGGCTGTAGCATTAACTCATATGAGGCTGTGAGTTCTATCCACTCCTTATAACAGGGTGTCATTGTATTTTTCCACTTCCTTAATATAATCCTGGCTACATTAAGGAAGCCTGCAAGCACTAACCCAAACTGTGCCTTTGTAAAAACCAGCTGGTGCAACAGATTTGTCGCCAAGAAGGCAGAAAAACATAGCGTGCTTAGCGAGGGCTGATCCAACCACTCCTCAATTGCCCCAACCACTCGGGTCCAAAGTGGGGAAACCCGAAACCGAAGATTGAAACCAGTGACCTTTTGGTTACAACTGTTCACTTCTTCTCTGACCTAAATTCTACCACATATACAGTAATTTACTTTAAGAAATGAATGCTCCATGATTAAAAGGAGATTTTAAAAATATGGATACTTGAGCCGTAATCTTAAATAGTTTTTATCAATTAGATTAATTGTGACCTGTTATAGACCCCCCCTCCCTCTCTGGTCATAACAATAGCAAACAGAGCGCCAGCAGAGCAATGGCAGGTTGCTTCTGTGTCTATTTTTAGCTCAGCATGCCTCCAGCAATAGCAGTGCCTGATAAATGAAAGATGGCTATTATGCAATCGATGCTGAATGAAAAGTCCAATTCACAGAAGCAGAGAGAGAGAGAGAG
>NW_023339674.1:9166849-9170105 GCF_004916995.1 Morone saxatilis | reverse complement strand
AGCCAAGACAGGGTGCAGATGATTTCTCCCCTCATCATGAATACATATATGAAGGATTTTCATTTTTTTCTAAAAATTTGATTGGTTGATGCTTAAGTGCTTCTAGATTAAGTACAAATACACAATTTCTCTCAGCTCTCGCACTGTATGTTGGTGTTATTTAAATCTTTTATTCAGCCACATATCTGAGTGAGCAGGTAGGGGTTGAAGCATGTTGCTCAAGGACACTCTGACAGTGTACACGGCCACTGCCAAGATTGAACGCGGTCACCTGGGACTGAGGTACGTCCTTTAAGCAAATTGCTGGAGGAGCAGTAATTGTTGTCAGTTGTCATTTTTATGTCTGTAGTTTTTACAGCCTCACCAGTAAAATTTGACCTCATTTTCCCTTCAGATATTTTTCTCATCAATAAGACTATTTAGACCATCATGTGACTGTAAATCTGTCCACTGAAACCCAGACTTTTTAAATGAAGTTTGCTGTTAGCAGCCATTTTATGACAAGGTGACCTCCCACCTCCAGTCAGAGATATCCATTACCGGCTGGAAATGGAAAATTTACCTACTAATATATTATCAAACAATGAAACTAGGTTTTTTAAGTCGTAGCTTTCTTGCAATGAGAGGTGGATAACACTGGATGATGACATGACATCTAATCAAACATCAACTCAATGTCTTTTATTTGTCCTGCTCTTTAAGGCTACACCATTAATATGAAGATGACTGCAGGTTACTAAACACAAAATATGACGTAATAGCAGTGAGAAAAGCAGGTAAACGAATTGTGATCTTTAATGTTTTTGGTCTCAGAACATTTTACAGACTCATAATCAGCATTGAGCTTTTCAACAGCAGCTGTTCACCAGAGCTTCTGGTCAATGGCATTCATTCCCATTCAGAATTAACTGAAGCAAACAGGCTTCTCATAGGGAGACAGCGCCCACTATTGAGGAAAATAAAGTACTACAACATTTGTCCCTAATGCATGTGTGCTATTCTAATACAACAATTGTTTTTTTTAAACAAAATAAAATAATCAAAACTGTATGGTACAAAAGATAATGCATCTAATTTCCAGACATGTGTAGCTGACATAATACAGTTGTACTGGGTGTTTTTATTTCCTCCCATCACCAGTAAAATAGTATTGGACAGACAATGGATGATACGGCTCCTTGAGGGCATATTAAGTTCCTGCTGCCGCAAGTTGTAAAACAAATGTAAAAGGATATTAAGAAAACAGGTAGACTATATAAACTATACTGTACATAGAGCCCCAAAACAGTATTTAGGTCAATATTTCCAGACTGAAGCTTGAGTTTTTGTAGAATACTTGATTATTGTGTATTATGTATGTATATTGTTCAGTGTTTCAGTGTGTCATGGTGTATAAATCCTTCTGTCTGTAACATTTAGACCATCAAAAGACTACAAAGTTGCAGAGAGACTTTTACAACGACTTCCACAACTTACTGCTACACTAAATCTTCTACTACTAAATTATTCTTTCAGTTCCTACTACAACTATACCACAAGTTCTGCAACAGGGCGAGATAGATATTCTTCCTTTAAACAGACAGACAGGCAAGCAGGCTGGCGTCTTGTTCAGTTGCAGCATACATAACAAGTTGACCTTGGTCTGTCTCCTGCCTCCAGCATTGTTCTCCATTTCTCTGACGTAAATGACAGCTCCCTTTTCTCTCTTTAACTCTGTTTTACCAAACTTTTCTCACACTCACTCTCACACACAAACACCCACATCCTAACCTCTGCTTTTGTTTCCCAGGATGTTTAGTTTGAACCTCATCCCCATATCCAAGAAGAGGAATCCTTTTTCTTCAAACCAAATAAAAAAAGACTGCAGTTTTAAAAGCGGCAATCAACAAAGTTTCCATTGGATCATCACTCAGGATACATGTTGCATTTGTCTTTCTGGAAACTGGGAGATGACAGTAAATTGGGATTACAGTTTAGATCTGAAATTAAATAAATCACAAACTACTTGCATAATTGATTACTCCTTCAAGATATTTTTCAAGAAAATGTACATTCCCTATTTTGATTTTCTCAGCTTTGAGAATTTACTAACTTTTTTTATAGTAAGTTAAGTGAATATTTTTGGTCAGATAAAACACGCACATTCAAAAGTCTCCTTGGGTTTCAAAAAATTGTGATGGCCATATTTCCTTATTTTCCTGACATTTTATTGCTGATCAACTAGTTGCAGCCCCACTTTCTTCACTTTGATATCAAACTGAACTTTTACAGACTCTCTATTAATCCAAACTGTACTGAAGCTCCTCATTGAACAAAGAACTGCGTTGATGTCACAAATCTGAGTCACTTTGATGTTAGGCCATGCCCAGAGCCATCTTCGTTTAGTCGAGGCAGCCACATTTATCATCCAAGGCGACCTTACATAATCCTTACAAAGCCTTTCCTTTGGGTTCTGTGACTGCGCTGATCTTAGGACGGGAAAAAAATATGACCAGTTCCAGTCGATGACCGTGCCTGCGTGTTTGTGATGGACTCATGGGAACGAGGGGTTTAAAGAACTTTCTGTTATGTATGTGAGAGTGATACAGAAAACAACCGTCACTGCCAGATGTTATTTGATGGGTGATGACACAGGCCTGGGGTCAAAGGTCAACCCACACACATATACACAAATGCTCCCTCCTGTTTTCTTCCCTCCTAGCGTGGGAATTGGTCGAGGGGCCTAAAACATCTCACCAGGAAGGAGGCGAGAGGTGAGGAGGAGAGGAGGAAAACAGACCAGGGAACACTTTATGAATGTGCGTGTGTGTGTGTGTGTGTGTGAGACAGAGAGAGACAGAGAGAGACAGAGAGAGTGAGACAGAGAGAGAAAATGGCTAAAATGTACTAATGATTCACATGATTTAAAATGAGAAAAACAGCACAAGTATAAAGCACTTAGAGAGGAATATTTTAAAAGGGAAATGTGTGTCTGAGTATGTGTGTGTCTAGGTGTGTGTATGAGTGTTTGTGTATGTGTATGTGTGTGTGTGTGTGTGTGTGTGTGTGTGTGGGAGTGAGAGAGTTCAGGGAGCAAAGAGGGTTTGTTTTCTTTACACCTCAAGCCTATTGTACATTTGATCTGAAAGCAGCAGAAAAACAACCCGCTTCCCCCTCATCCAGTCCCCCGAAACAGTTCTTTCCTTTCACTGTCAATCTGTGTGGTTTGTACTGTGTGTGTGTGTGTGTGTGTGTGTGTGTGGTTTGTACTGTGTGT
>NW_023339674.1:9165783-9166748 GCF_004916995.1 Morone saxatilis | reverse complement strand
GTGTGTGTGTGTTTAAGTATATACTCATGACACTAGAAGAAGAGAAGAATAAGGGCAGGAGAATATAACCACCAGGAAAGATATTTATGCAGACCCAGATCTGTGCATATCACAAAAGACTCAATTCTGTACCGTAACTTAAGTCTGGTGTTCGCACCATCCACACGGTCTGTTTCAGAGTTAATCACAAACACTGTCCTCCTCATTAAAAGGAACATTATCTTTCTCTTTTCTTCAACTTTGCATAGCTAAAACCACATTAGTTTTAGTTTAATTATTCCCCAAAGAACAGGTCTGCTTTTGACACCAAATCTCGTACACGAGGTCCGACATTCCTGAAAATGTCATGACTACCATAAATCGCTATTTGTGACAGTTACTAACATCAATACAACGTTTTCTTTGACAGAAAAGTGCTCTTGGACAAGGCACCTTTGGAAAAGGCAACCGGCTGCATCTTGGTGCTCTACAGCCTGCTGATCTACTGTAGAGAGAAGAACAGTGGACATTTCATTATATGCAAAAAAAATCATGAAAAACTACTCTTCTTTTTAGAAAAGGATTTCCACTTTATTCAACCATACTGGACTGAAATGAAGAGCCAGTTGCTCTTTCCATCCACCTGACCAACCACTGTGGATCGCTGTCCAAACAGAGCAAACACTCAGTGTCCAACATCAACATCTGATCTCAGAGCAGCTCATGTCTCTCTAAATATAGCCGAGGGGAGGGGAAGGTTGTGCCGAGTCAAGCCAGCTGCTGTGTTTATTATTTTTCTGTGTGACCTTTGACCTACAAGCAGAAAGAACGACTCTTGCCTTTGAAAACAGCAGACCTCTGTTTTGATTGCTATCACAAGAGAGAAAAGGAAGAAAGAAAGTGAGAAAATAAATGGTGGGGCTAAAAGTTACAGGCTTTGATTCTTATCAGACACTGTGTGATACCTCTACATATTTATTATTACA
>NW_023339674.1:9165416-9165683 GCF_004916995.1 Morone saxatilis | reverse complement strand
TACCTCTACATATTTATTATTACAGACTGAAGATTGTTGGAAGACATTTACCACAATATATCAAGGCTTCTTATACCTTGCATTTTAATATCTCATCTTATCAAATGAACTAAGATACTTTGACATAACTACAGTCCATGAATGAGACATGGTGGTGGGAACTAATAGCCTGTATCACACCAGCAGTCAAAAGTTATTTTATCAGTCAAATGATCAGTGTTATACTGATGCAAGCTTGTGCAAAATTCAGTCTAAAAAGTTATTTTA
>NW_023339674.1:9164785-9165373 GCF_004916995.1 Morone saxatilis | reverse complement strand
CCTCAAATCATTGTTATAAAATTATCTTTTTATCCCTTATTGGTAGTTTGGAGATTGGCTAGAGCTGCAGCAGTTCATTGTTGGGTCAAAGATACTTAGCAGTTTTTCGCTATCTTGTTTGTTGGGTGTTTGAACTGTGGTGCTGCAGTTAAAGGACAGTCTGCCCATGCAACAAACATACAAAAACAACAGCGGGCCTTGAATGTAAGAGGTACCGTCCTGAAGTGGTTAAATTTTTGGAGTGCATGGTGCCTCAAAGGTTGATTCACTCCGCCGGACAGTATTGATCTTGGAGTCTATGTGCAGTGATTAGCTCTGTCCGTCCAGCCGGGGAGAAATCCATACAGTGGCTGATCAGCATTAACATCATTAGAAACTGGTTAGGAGGGTAACACACTGGGCCAGAACCACCCAGAACCACAAAACACACACACACACAGAGGCAGGCAGTGATTATAGCCCCAGCAGTAGAGATCTAGATTTGGCTCCAGAATCGATCTGAAAATCGAACAACCTTACATCACACTGGTGCGCAACTGGACAGGCTGGTTCAGGGCACGGACACACGGACGGACACACACACACACA
>NW_023339674.1:9155829-9164715 GCF_004916995.1 Morone saxatilis | reverse complement strand
CACACACACACACACTGTCTTTGCCCAGCAACAGGCCATGCTGGGTGCTCCTCTAATCATGTTCATACGCCACTAATTGGCGCCTTTCGGTATACAGTGATTGAGTCCGGCGGTAAGGCAGAAGTGTGCGACTTCCTTCTCTAATTAGCCGAGGGCAACCCGGGAGCAGCCAATCACATCGCTGATCAGCGGGACACGACAAGATGGAGAGAACAGGGGGAGAGTGTTTTCTCCCAAGTCTTTCTTTGCCTTTTTTTTGTCTTTAACGTTTTTGGGCACTTACGTAATTTAAAACTCAGAATTTCTTCTAATCATTATTAATAGAATATAATGAAAGACATTGAATAAAAAGTACAACAAACTGTAAAGTCTATTTAGTATGTACATTTTTATAGCTATGCATCGATATGATACACTGGAATTTATCACCTTACTAAGACAGGACATTACTGATCCATAATAAATACAGTTTCACTATAAAATGAATTCTAAATTTTTTTCTGCTGTCAGTTAAAATCATTCAGTTAAGTGGACTGCAACTCAGTTTAGTTGAGTTCAACACAGCGACACATATATATATTTATACATCTGGGGGAAAAAAGAGCACTGGTATCAGATCAATGTTCAGTATCAGCAAAAGTTGGATCAGTGCATTCCTGTATTGAACATAAATAAACTGACAGAATATATATAATTTAAACAGACGACAAGGATGATATTGGGTATTAATTGCAATACTTGCATAGATATTTTCTGTGTCTATATTTTATGTTTCTTTTTTGATATTAAATCCTGAATAAACTGAAATCTTTGAAAAACTCACACACATTCACATCTTGAAGTCTTCTCTTTAACAAAAATAAAGTTGTTGGAAGCCACCCTCCAACCCAGAGCCCTTCCCTACCTGGCATCCCGCTGTGTAGGCAGAGCCCTCAAGTCTACGTAGGTGATCAAGTTCACCTGTGACAATGTGAGCAGGAGCAGGCTGCATGTGGACGCCTTATTTCGTCAGTCCATCAACCAAACTATTGTCTAATCCTGCAACAAAATAATGGAACAGAGCCTCTTTGTGAAGTGTCCATCCATCCCTGAGTTGATCATCATTCCTGGAGTCACAGAGATGTCAGGATAACACTTGGTCCACTATTCTAGCAGTGATACTATACACAAGTACACACACACAGTCACACAAACACAGTCACACTTGTCTGCTGACGTCAGTTGTGGTTTCATGGCTGTCACTGCGATGCCGATCGACCAGCTCTCAGGCCTGCAATTATTCCCAACCCAATGCTCTGAGCTCTCTGCTCGCTGTAGTTCTGTTTTTCCACCAAATAAGAGACCAGAACACAAAAGATGCTATGAAACACGCTGAATAGATACAAGCCAGAAAACAGCTGGCTGAGGTTGTGGACGCAGTGGGATTTTTGTTGAGGCATGTTTGTTGTAGGAACGGAGAGAAATGACTCCAGAGACCTGGAGCAGAGGCGTTCTGTGGTTCAGCGGGTTGAGGCGTCAGCCGTGAATTGGCAACGATTTGGGATCCAGTCCAGCGAACAGCCACTGTCACGTCAATATTTTCCTGTCAGTCCTCAACCGGGGTCAGAAATTCTTTGTCACAAAAGTCCTGATTGCTGTGAAATGTCCTGTAATGTAATATATATAATAAATAATAAAACTGGAAGGATGTATGACATCATCCTAAAATCACATGCAACAGCTGTGGGGAACAACATCTGTGAAACGGGAAGGACCCTGGACAACAACAGCTGTCTGTGAACATCAGACCGAAACCAGTCACGGCATCGACTCGGAAGAGCGTTGAACATCTTTGAACAGAGACAGCAAACAATCTACCGACAACACATGACCGAAGTCACGCACTTAGTTTCATATTTTAGATGACAACTGAGCAAATTCCATCCTCTGAGGTGGTTGAAAGCTTAGGTAAAAGCAGCATTCATAATAATGACTGTGGCAGGTAAATAGCTTCACAGCCTTTGAGGTGAGTGAAAAAGTTTACTTCAGACAAATTCACCTTCTATGATCTGCTTTAAATAACACGATCTTCTAAATGGCTCAGTTCAGTTTATAATCATAAAGATTCGGATAATTTAATCTAAATTTTTCCTGCCACCGTCTCAAAATAAAGTTCTTTCTACTACAAATATTCCTGGAGTTCTGACGTCTTCCAGCTGTTTCAGACTGCACCTGAAGTTGTGCCAGAAATCCCCTCTCAGCTTCCAGCATACTCTATTAGAAGTCTGAGGGGAAACACTTAAATTAAACGATATAACCCATTTTATTGCATAAACACTTTGTTGGCAGAATATGCAGTGCTCTTGAGATGACTGAATCAGTGAATTTGTACAGCATTCAGTGTGCAGAGCAACAACTACCTTAACCAAACCCAAGAGATTCACATCACTGACATATGGGACACACGAGGCAAGACACGCCTGAGACAAAAATGGAAATAAACTGAAACAGATGGAGCTGAAGTCTGCGGAGGGAGAAATCCTTCACCACCGTTGGTACAGGTGAGTAAAGCCTAACCAGCTGCAGGGGTATAATGAGACCACTGATAGTGTCAGCTGTCTACTCATAGCTGACTCATACTCACAGTAAGCACGACTTCAGTGCCCCGCCAGAACTAACGTGTCTCTTCGTTTACATTATGTCGCAACATGCTGGCAGCTTGCAGTGGCCTCTGACCTCATGTAGAGTGAGCTGTGCGTCACGTCGTAGTGTGTTGACACGGGCTGAGGCCCTGGAGGGCTGGCCAACCTGCCGGGACACCATCAAAGGTCAGATCTCATTCCTGAACTGTTAGGAGGGACGGGCTGTATGCAGACAGCATGTAAAGTCAGATGACACCTGCATGAAGGCTACATGAGCTAAACTGATACTTGACTTAAATTAAATATCAGATATTAACCAAGCATTGCCATCCTGATACAATCAATGGTGGAGGTTTCTGTCGGACCAGAACCACAAAAAAGTATTTTCTTATTATGTAGTTTCTACTTATTTGCTCATCCTTTAAATTGATTCTTAATTTCATAGCAGCAATAGTTGTAGAGACATTTTCAAACAGTTAATAATTTCATCTGTATGAGTTCGTGAGGATGTAATTGCTCCGACGAGATTTTCCTGCATTAGTCTAAATAAATTAGCAGAATGCATCACACAGACTAAGAGCTGCTACAGCGACTGTGGGCAGTTGTCAGCTACAGCTTAAAACATTTATATGAACACTTCGATGTTTGCAGTACCAGAATACTGCTTTCTACTGCTACTCATGACTTCCTTTCAGTGAAGACAAAATATTATTATTAGCTTTTAGTATGAAGCAGCTGCAGAAAATAGCTTTGTTTTAAATATACAGCTGTAGATTTTTTTATATATATAAATATTTGTCAGTGGATCAGTTTTACACAAAGAGAGAGAGACTGGATAGTGCAGAGCTGCAGGAACTTGTTTCACTGTGGCCAAACATCAGACCTCCAACACACAAGCAGTTAACAAAGCTGTTCCCTGAGCCTTGATTTTTCTAAAGATATAGCTTCAAATTGAGAATAACACAATCAAATACAGTTTCTGATGCTTTTCCACAAAAACACAATAAATGTAATAGTCTGAATTTTGGAATCAGTATTTTTCAGTACTTCAATACTCTTTAATACACCAACAGGAAAGAAACAAGATCAATCTGAGGCACCTAATACAAAATGATCAAATGTGAACAGATTCATGACCAGCACAAAATATCTGCCATCAACTGACTCGGGGAAGTTTCAGTGAAAGCACTATGGACTGCGACATGTTAAGTGTCATTTCACGAGCAGCGACGAGCACAAGGCTGCACACACACGAGACACTTCATCATGACTGTCAGCAACATGTTAAGAGCAAAACGCCTCTGACCCTCAACGAAATTGTGTCTGCCATCACCTTCAAGAAATATTTCATCAGAGATCTAATTTATCGTATTTTATTAATCTACACTGAAGCTATTAATGGAATCAAAACCTTTATTCTAACACAGGGCCGAGCTGAGGATGAACCCACCTGAACTAAAATAAAAACATTTAATATAAATATAAATTTATGTTGGTGATTGTTTGGAAGATTCAACTTTTAACTCACCACTTTATCATTCATTATGGCTTCTAATGGAGCTGCTGTGTTGCTTCGATCTCACAGTGATGAGTAACTTTTAATATAAGCAGCATCATCGTCATTGTTATTATTATTACGAGACTGATGAGCTGTTAGCTCCCCTTCTGACTGTGTGAGTCAGAGTCTAGTTGACATTTGTGATCTCTGCTGGGAGATAAGACATGATGAGTGAGTAAGTGTCTGACATAAGTCTTCATCATCATCATCATCACTGAAGTTACAGGTAAAATGATGAAAATAATGGGCAGGATAGGACGAGACAGAAGTGGATGTATGCTTTTGTTTAATACAGAAAATTCCCTGATTACTCAAGATTACATTTTTATTATTGATTCTTTTCTTCTTTTTTTGGATGTCAAATTATAGTATAGTATTAAATTACAATTATATAAAAACATCTAATTTTCATATTGCAGAAGCTCTAACTAGCAAATGTTTGGAATTATTAAAGAATTAAACAACCAAGACAATTAATCAACTGTGAAAATAGCTGCTAGAGACATTAAACTGTAAATAAGTTATGATAGAATTTGAATATCGTCTTATTGACCACAACTAATGAAGGAGGTCAGGATGGGACAATATATGACAGGAAAAGGACTTAATGGGGTCAGGGGGGATGTAAAAAGACAGGACAGGACAGAAACTGAAAGGACAGGACAGAAAATGGCAGTAATAGTATGAGATAACTGAGCTTACAAGAGATAACTGTATCAAGGGAGGATGCTGCCATTTCACACAGTAAACTCTTTCCTCATCATAACCCTTAAAAAGCAGAAGCTAAATGTCTGTACTGACAGACACAAATCCGTTTGCCAAAACTAACTGTAAAAGCTCTAACTTTACGAGGTAAAGCGGTGACGATGAAAACAGTATGTTTCCGTCTAGGAATTAATGGAAACTACACAGGGTGCAAGGTTAAAGGGATTTGGACGATTACAGTGTGCACTCTAGTTTTCTCCGCTGCTTTTTGACTGTGTTATTACACACATGTGGTCGATCCATCAGGCCTATAAATATGTCCGACTCTGCGTTCATTAGCAATTTCCCTTTGAAGGTTTTTTATTGGTGGGTTGACATTTTAAAGTCACTTTGATCCCCCTCCCCCCCCGACAAGGCTGATGTCGTCATGACTTTCTGAAAGGCTGACTGCGAAATTAGTCACATTTCCTTCTGTGACTCTTACGGCTGCAGACACTTTCAGGTAAACTCATCTGGTGTAAATGTGTGTGTGTGCGCGTGTGTGTGCAGCAATGCATGAGAATGGTCAAACTATAAAAACAGTCATAGAAGTATGGGCTGTTATACTTTCTTACTGAAGCTATAAAATGACAACTTTCATTGTATTTTTTATATAATTTGCTAAAAAATTCTCCCTTTTTCTCCCTCACCACTGCATTTGGCACTGAGTGTTAACATAACACAATCAGATCGAGAACTGTAGAGACTGTTACTGCAACATAAAACTGCTTGCAAATCATCTTTAGATAATACAAGAAGATTGAGAATCATGTGGATTAATTTATTAATGTTTAACAGTCTTACCCTGAAAAAGGGTAGATAAAAGCAAGTTGAGGTTTCTTTGTATGTGTATGCGTATTTACCTCAGACAGAGTGTTTGAGGTGTGTGTATAACAGAATAAATGTGAACTAATGTATTTTTCTACAACTTAAGCAGTCAATGATGATATATAAAAAATTTCAAGACTTCAACACACACTCACACACACACAGATCAGATTCAGATCTTCGTGTAGAACCACATCAGTCCATCTGACTCACCATTACATCCTTAAAGCAGCACTTTACAGGTCATTTGTTTAGTCTGAGCTCAACTCCACTGTACAGGCAGAGATCATTTTCTTTAGTTCTAAGGCGTAAAAGTAGAGATTTTGTTCAGTCGCAGTTACCTGCGAGGTTGCAGATATTGACCCTTCTCACACGTGGTTGTGTGTGTATTTGCCAATAAAGCAACAGAAGCTTAATCTTCTTTCAGATCTCACGACTGTAAATCAATTAGGATGAAACTCACTCAGCAAAATTACTTTAGTTGTGTGAATGACGTCTGCCTGCTTGTGATTATCTGATAAAATATTACTACCATAAGATACAATTATAAAATCAATCTCCATAAACCCTCTACGGACAAAGGATGACTTCATGATGATTAAATGAAAATATCATCAAATACCATTAGGCACACTGAGGTCACTTTAAACTCTGACTAGCACAGACTCATTGTACTGTGAGTCTGAATGATAGGAATATCACTGGGAGATACAAAGGCGAGGTCACTATAAATTACTTACTGAGCAACACTGAAACACTATAAATTCTCTCGTAGTAAAAATACTATAGTCACAAACACAAAATGACCTACTGTTAACTAGTTAACAATATAGTAGTAATAAACTAAAAGTGTTGAGTGGTGCAGATGTTGTGGTGGCAGTGAATTCAATATCAGAAACTTAAAATATAATAAGAAAGGAAATAAAATAATGAATAAAAATAAATGAAATGTGCCTTATAATAAAATAAGTAAGCATGATATATATGTATGTATAAAAACCTCCCTATTATAGTCTATCATAGTTTCATATCATTAATGTTAGTAAAGTTATAATGATTTAAGTTGTATAAGTGCAGAAAATGTTTTTAAAGCTTTAGACAGCAGTATGTTTAGAGTTGTGCAACTACAACATCTGGATTAAATTAAATTACCGCCTGCGTTTCTGCACGATGTCGATGGGCCGGTTGACAGCGCACGGTGACCCACAGATATTCCCATTCCTCACTTTGAAGTAGCGATCCTGGACTGAGGGGGCCAGATACACACAGTTAGTTGGTAAACTCATCTTTGTGGTTGTTTTTTGTCTCCCTTCTGCTTTGTTCTCCACTAATCTTCCTCTTCCTCCTCCTCCAGGCGCTCCTCTAGTCCTCGGCTCTTGTGCGCTCTCTCCGTTGCCTTCACACCACACCAGGTTTCCATTGACGTGCAGACAGACGGAGCAAAGCCCTCCTTGGTGTGTTTCAGCATCATGCTTTCAGTCCGAAACAAGTAGAGGGTGAAGAAAGGAAGGGGGATCAAAGCAGTGTGGCTTTCAGAGTCATTTCCTCAGCAACACTTCTGTTTCATGCGGTTTGGAGAGCCGAATGTGGCGAGCTAAAGCTGTTGGTTTCAAATCCACATTGAGGAGTTTAGAGCTGAGCTCTCTCTCTTCTCTGGAGATACACTCCTCCCTCCCTCCCTTGCTCCCTCTCTCCCTCCCTGTCTCTCTATGGCTCTCTCTGTCTGTGTCCTCCAGCACATGGAGGCTTTAAAAAAGACATGAAGTATGTGGGTGTGTATGTGTATGTGTGTGTGTGTGTGTATGTGTGTCTGCAGATGTTGATACTTCCTCGTGTGGGTGGAAATACATCGGGGGAATTGAAACTCCAGGAAAACAGCAGGGAGAGGGGCAGAAAAATCATTATCTTTTTCAGAATTAGATGTTTTTACATAACATATCATTTATATTATTTGTAATAGATTATCAGTGTGTTTTCTCGCCAGACTCACTCGCGGTGCATCGAAAAAATATAACAGACGCCAAAACTATTACTGCAGGTCACGAGATGGCCTTCAACTTGCTTTCGCTTTCTTGTGCGTCCCCAGCGTAAGGAGATTGTCTCTAACTATAACTGGACTGCTTTCCACCATACAGACAGATTCAATAACAGTATACAAATAAAAAAAATATGACAGAATTCAGCATTTAATCACATCATTTAGTGTGATCATTACCTTTCCAGTTGTATGTCCATGAAGACCAAACATTCCTCTGAGTGCATCCTCACTGATGGCCTCTGGACGGTCTATTTTGTTCCCCAGGATGAGAACCGGGACGTTTGAGGTGGTTTCATCTGTTAACAAGGCCTGAAGAGAGGAAGTATATATTCACCAAAGACACCATTCCTATCATTGGCCAAAACTATAAACAACGGTGCTGCGTGTTGATATACAAGTGAAATCAACTTAATGAACTCACATCCAGTTCAACTTTAGCCTCTATTAGTCGCTCATGATCAGCACAATCCACCATGTAGACTATACCATTTATGGCTGGGAGATAGTTCTTCCAGATCCTTCGTGCTGTGAGAGCAACACAGTGTCAGCATTTAGGTAACACACAAGTGAGAGCTGCTAGTGCATCAAACAGCATTTTTCCTTATTCCCACCTTGCGTGTGACCTCCGAGGTCAAACGTTGTAAAGGTCATTCCAGCTATTGTCAACTCCTCGGACGCTGAGGACAGAGAGGAAGCACTGACTTTAAATAAGCGACGAAGCGAGACACATAATGCTGATTGCTGAACTGACTACATGTCAAATCTCTGGATGTACTTGGGTGTAGCGTCGGCACGTGCTGTCCTAGCCTGTCATCTCTGAGCATGTGCAGGAGTGTTGTCTTTCCAGCATTGTCCAGGCCAAGGAAGACTAGCTTGCCGGTCTTCTTGTACAACCCTGATAATAAAGAGAAAACAAACGGATATGAATTTGTAAACTCATACACGCTTGATGAGGATGATGATAAGCAGGAGGCCCCACAGTCAACACAAAGGGGTTTTCTTTTTTGTCATATTCAAGAATGCCATCGTTATAATAAATCTGTGATTACACATTTACGCAGTGACTGGTATCTTTTATATAGATAATATCTAAAAGA
>NW_023339674.1:9153399-9155808 GCF_004916995.1 Morone saxatilis | reverse complement strand
GACTAGAATTGGTGAAATATTTCAAAATAAAGTTAATGATAATAACACTACATAACATAGTTACCAGATGTACATTTGGAGTGTCCAAATACCCCTCAGGAGATACGTCTTGACCTATTCATTAAAATACACAACGCTTCCCGCAGTTTCCTTGCTCTCTACTGACAAAGGGATTGACTGAATGTTTACTATTTTGAAAGACCTGCTGCGCTGGTTCTGTAACATCATGTTTCTGACACTTTCACAAGAAACTTTGGGAAGTTTCCTTCCTGGCAAGACCTTACTCACGAATAAAGTCAGTTTGGTTCGTGAGCTACAACCATTATAATTTGGGTCCGTCATTTTAGGCATTTTTGTTCCAAATGGAGAAGGGTAAAGTCAAATCGCATTGTGTATATTGTTAGCACAGTTTGAGACAATACTGTTGGTGTTTATGTACAATACTCTACCTAATAGTTGCAAGACACTGCTGAAGCTCCTGTAGATCCAGTCAAATATAAAAGACATTTCTCTTGACTGCCTGTAATACAGAGAACAAAACTGAAATCATTTATCAAGGCACATTAAAGAAGAACACAACAAAGTGCACATATGCGATCTCTCAGTGATTAGCTCATCTTCAAGCTGTAAGCAAGCCCCCTCTCCCACCGTAAGCACATGTCCCGAATAACAACACAGCAGTACAAATGGCCAAATAAAAGAGTATAGTATATTTGAATGTATGGCTGCGAACGGACATGGTTGCATTACAGATTCTAGCACTGAAGCTCATTGTTGATCGTTATTCCTGACCCCTGGATTACTCTTCTGGTATGTGTAAGCTCTGTGTAATCACACAAGGTTTAAAGTTTGAAAGGAAAGGAGGGCAAACTGAGCAACAACCCGGCTTTATGGTGATTTTTAGATGCTGGTTTTGTTCTGAGAGCCGTCTCACTGACCCACACTGATCTTCCTCTGACTATTTTTATGACAGGTTGTGGCAAGGACACTTGATCTCGGCAGTCACCCCCTGCTTCCCTCTCTCGCTCACTCACTCACACACACCTGTTACTCTCTGTGGGACTTAATGTGCTTGTTGCAGTGACTAGTGAGGCCTTCAGTGACTAAGGCTTCGGGAAATTACCCACTTGTTGATTACTTTGTACAATGTTTCAGCCGGGTCATTTGTAAACAACTCCATATATAAAGTATGACATTTGAGTCCTATGTCTATGGATTAAATACTATAACGCAACAGACTGAGATTGTTGTTTAGTAGGTAGTCATGTCACAAATAGCTGCAGGTTTTTCTTGCAAACCCTTAAACCAGTATCCCAGTATAAATATACATGAATTACATCATAAAACACGACCGGCCACTAAACTCATGAATGAGCTCTTCAGAAACGATTGTTCCAGTGATTTCACCATCACTGCCACAGTTCGGCTTGTTAAAATAGTTACCTAGTAGCAACGACACCAGCCGCCACAGCGTAAACAATAAAACAAACAAAGTTAGTAAACAACAGCAGCGCGCAGCAGGTCCAGAATGACAAAACTAAAACTTTATAATGTCAGGAAAGCGCTTCAGCAAGCAGAAAACACTGAAATGGGAATGTGGGACGTGGACTTGAGTACATTTAATACATTTATTTGGGTTTTACCTTTGGCTGCTGCAACGATGAACTGTCCGTCCGTTGGTTTTTGGTCCAAGCCTGTCCCGTCGACTGACGTGAGCCTACAAGTTTGACAGTTAGCCGGAAGTACGTCACTAGAATAGCTAATAAGGGGGCGGGGCGAACGTGTTTTTTTTTTTTTTTTGTCCTGAACTTTAAAAACATAATGTGACGATTTAAGAATAAAATAAAATAATAAATAAACATGTTCAAGGAAAGACAAATCAAAATATATAAATCGGACACATTGTACCACACAAAGCACTATACTGTATATTATATTACTTTATTTATGCATTATTGTGTGTATTACTTCAGTGTTGCAGCTGGTAAAAGTGGAGCTATTTTAAAACAAATGTAGTAATAAGTTGCTTACTCTATAATAGCCTACATCTTAATTTAGTTGTTAATTTTATTTTGTATTACTAAGAACTACTACTTGACAGCAGTCAAATACATGTAGTGGGGTTAAAAAGTACAATACATTGGTACAATATTTCCAAACAAACTGGAGTATAAAGTAGCATAAAAAAATACTCACGTAAAGAACAAGTACCTCAAAATTGTACAGTACTTGAATACCAGTAAATGTACTTAGTTACTTTTCCACTCCTCCTCTTTTACAATAGGAATCTGTTACATTTGGGTCAGATGTTTAATGTAATTTTCCACAATATTAAAACATAGTGTTCTAATCATAAGTCACTGCCCAAGAAAAGTACTTTTCTCCAGTGTCTAATATGTGCACAATTTA
>NW_023339674.1:9114285-9153299 GCF_004916995.1 Morone saxatilis | reverse complement strand
GTGTGTGTGTGTGTGTGGTAATGCTCTGTATATGCACTGTATGTGGTAAATGTGTGGTGTATATACTGTATGTGTGTGCAGTGTGTGTTTTGAGACCAGCACTCTAAACAGGGAAACTCTCTGAGGCAGCATGTCTCCTGTGGCTATTTTAACCATTTACAGGCTCAGAAAACACACACACACACACCACACGCCTAACACATACACCACACAGACTTAACAGACTCCACAAAATACAACACAGCAATAATGTATTGTGCATCTGGGTTCAAACATTAACTGTAACATTAGTGATTGCAGTATTTAGATGAATTAATTGCACACAGATTGCCAATCCAAACTCATTCATGTATTTCTATCGTTTTATATGTTCTTATTGATGTTTGTAAGTCCGCCACCGGGAGTGACGGACTTACTGGACCTGATGATTTCACATCAACTGACCGACACGCTGCTGTCGACATCACAAGCAAATATTTGTCTTTTTAAACACAGGGCAGACAGTTGAGTCGGACGTGTTGGCAGGCACATGGGAAAGGAGGTGTAGCGCAGGGCGGCTTTAAATCATCAGATATAAAAAATTAACTGATTTGACCTACCGAGAGTGGTGACGCTATGACATCAGCTATTTATTTTAATTTTTTCAATTTTATAAATAGTTCTTGTCTACAGACTCACTGTAAAATTCATTTAATTCCAACACAAGGGTTTGATTAAATTGACCAGACTTACACTACACTACATGCCTTGTACGGACAGACAGTTGCAAATTCAATTGAATTTTAAATGCTGACAATTGCTACTGTAATCTGCCACTGGCTGATTTTATATACAGGCAGGGCAATATCAGATGGCCCCAGCTGTGGGTTCATATTATTTAATTTCCCCACTGGGTGAGGTTGAGTTCCAGACCTGGGACTACACTGATGGCTCAGTTATTCAGAAATATGAAACCAACGCAAGGCCATCATGCGAGATTCCCCTGCATTAGTGAAGACAAAACAAGGTCCCTGTCTAACTCAAATGGAATTAACGGACCAGTATACTATCAGAACTGCTTGCGTGATGGTCCAATGTCAGAAGAGGGGGGCTTTGTCGGAGCGTTTCTGCCAGACGATCCGACATTAACGCTCATTTCACACCGATTTGGCCAGCTGTGCAGAGATGAGAAACGAGCCAGCAATACTTGGAGGTGCTGACCCTCATCTGAACCACTTTACAGTCAGCTGTGGATGCCGTCGGTCACAGTTCAATGAAGCCAAGAGAACTACATTGTCCGCAAATAGTGGAGATGCAATCCTCGGGGTCATCCAACTGGACACTGTCCACGCATATTTTGACCATTAAAATCACAAACACTGACAAAAAGCGGCTTTGGTGGAATCAGACCCTCACTGAGAAATCATATGAGTTTCTGTGAGAAAACCTACAACTCTCTCTTTAGTCATACAGTACCAGCACTCTATATTCCTACAGCAACCCGAACAAGACTCCCAGAGGGACACGATGACAAAGCTTCTCCAAATCCACAAAACACATTCAGACTGCATGAGCCGACACCAGTTGCTCCACAACTAGGAACACCATCAGCATAAAGTAACTAAACTAAATGAACTGAATTTTTAATTCACTCCTATTCGCTCCATGCATGGGACCACTTTGTTAGCAGGAGTTACTGCCTCAACAACACATGCAAACCCTTCCATTTAAGTGATTTAAAGTCATTCAGAAGTGCTTCTTGTAAACGTTTGTGGATCCAATTTGTGTACAAACAAGTGCTGATTTAAACTTAAAACCCTGCAAAGGAGTAATAGCTACATTTGTATTTGAACCATTGTTTTTCGGAACAAGTATTAAGCTTTTCATGCAGTTATTTCCAATATCACATTGACATTTTAATGTTTTGTTTTTTGTCTAAGTTAAAGTGAACTAAAACCGCTCCCACCAAAGCTCTCCGCCCTCCTTGTGCAACGTGCTTGTGAAACATGTTGGACCTCAGATGCAGGGGTGGAGGTTTGCTGAGAATGAGGTGTTTGTGAGGCCGCTGTGTAACCAGATCCACCAGCCAAATGACTTCTACGCTCCAGCTGGCTGCTGGCTCCTATGACAACATTACCACTGGTAATGAGAATAAGCTGTGAGGGGGGAGTGTCATGTATCTGTGTGCATGAGTGTGTGAGAAAGTGTTTGTGTGTGTCTGTAACAAGTTTATAATGGTATACAGAATTAATTATTATTAGTTATTAACCTATTAAAATATCAGATATGAGTCAGTCTGCTGAAGTTCACAGAGACAGAGAAAGTGTCATTATTTCATTTAATAGACATACTTTTTAATCCAGATCCTTTTTTAAAACATAGCCTTCTAGTTTAGTTCAGAAAAGTTTATACCTTCTTCTCAAAGACCAGCATTCTTACTTTATTTTCCCTGGCTAATGAACAGTACATGTACACTTTCAGTGCAGTAAAGATGTGTTTAACTATACTGGGAGTTTCCAGTTATTAAAAATTAGTCTTTATTTTTACTAATAAAATCTGTCTGTTAAACTGTCCATCCATTAGCTAATATCCTTTTAGGTTGCATGGAGTCAATCCCAGCTCAACACTGGGTAAGTATATAATAATACAATAACAGTAAGCAACATTTTAGTATAGCCTGGGTTAAAAACAGTGAATATATCCTTTTTTCACAGCCATTAAAGTCTTCATTTAAAGACAGTAATGTCTGAGCAGCACTTTGTCTGCGCATGTATGTGTTGTATTAACTACAATGATTTTGTGACAGCGGAGCAGAGACAGACTTGCACCACCTTGTGGCACATGTGTGCGTAGAGCAGTGACTTCCAGCTGCTTGTGACTGTGGCTCATTTCAGTGTTTAACATCCCTTTAAGCAGACAGGACGATCTCATTGGAGAGCTGCTCAAGATGAAAACCTACCTACATTCATGCCAAGAGTGTACAACAGTGAGAACAGAAACAATTACACTGAATCTGACTTTTTTAATTATCAGTCGTGCTGCTTTCACATGCAGTCCTCATCCTCATACATGTCTGATTTGTGGCAATGTAACTTTAGTCTCAACCGTTTTATCAGAATTTGTGAAATTCTTAATTCATTCAAATGCAGCTTTTGTGATGGATTAAAGCCAAGCGTTACTGTAGCCTCAGTGAAGTCCTCCAGCATGTAGTGTCTGTAAGTGGCTTTAACAGTCAGTCATGATGGTTGCTGCTTAGTTCATATTAACATCCTCGAACAGGACTGAAGTCACGCTGCTTCTCATGTGCCTCCCAGAAAACACACAACCTGCAGCTGCAGTTGACCACAAAGTTATTTCAGAGGGTAGTGTCTGTTAATTTGGGCCTTTTTGGCTTTAATCTTTATTTGTCCAAGATAAGTAGAGCATGATTCAGCAAATTCACATTCACTGAGTTCAGATGAAGTTAAACCTATTATATCTATGCCATCAGAGAACATTGATATTTAGCCAATATTGGAGTGACTTAGAGTGCTGAGTGCGGACTGACTATCCAGCAGAGGTCGCTCTGTGCCCAGAAACTGTAGTATTTTCACACATGGGAGCAAAACAAACACAAACATGCAAACACACTGCCAGCTCAACCACAGAAACAATGGCAATATCATTACAACTACTGTAATAGTTGTGTTATTTTTAAACTTCCAACACTGATAAGATTTGACTGAAATAGGCAGAAGGGAGAAATAGTGTGAAGGCTGAAATGTTTATACAATGATCCCAAAAGTGAAACTCTCAACTGGTTTTCCACTGCAACACCTAATTTGGCAACATGACCTCAAAGTACTACAACAACAGCAACTCTCTGGTGGAACAATCAATATGGATTTTGGGACGGGTGGCTGTGGCAGAGTGTGTGTTTGTATGTGTAAACGTGTGTGTAAAAATGTGTGTACAAGAGAAACAAGAAACAAGAAACACATGTCACACTCACGTGTTATGTGCAGGCTGGCGGGGCTGGGGAACTATTCCAGGCTTGAGGGGTTTATTTTGGGGGTCTGTTGTGTTACACCCCCCCTTCAAATACACTCAACTGTGGCTGTACTGGGTCAGAAACAAGTCTCTTATTGGGAATGCACTGGATGATAAGCTGGGACCAGGCAGGCCTGGAGTGATCTAATAGTCTTAAAGGACCAGTGTGTAGGATTTAAGGGGGATCTATTTGCAGAAAGGGAACATTATAGTAATAATTATATATTTTAGTGAGTTTATAATCACCTTGAGGTGAGTGGGTCCACCTTATTTCTACAGTAGCCCAGAAGAGACAAACTAAACACTAGCTCCACTACTAGGGGGTCTTGAAGGCCACTGGAGGTTCTCCTCGCAATCTGCAACCTCACCGCTAGACGCCACTAAATCCTACACTCGTCCTTGTCCTAATAAGCTTTAGTCTGTAAATGATCGAGCTATTAAACACATTTCTGCCGTGTGTTAACAGAGTCATTTACTCGGGGAAGCCACTCTGACAACTTGCCAACTCGTGACGTAATAGCATTTCAAAATTCCCCCTAGTTTCCCTTTCACTTGAGTAATCTCCAAATGTTTTACAGATATGCAATGTTGCCAGATAAGATAAAATCGTATACACCACAGCATCTTTAATAAAACAAAACAAACAAAACAATAACTTGCAGCTGTGAGCAAAATTACCCTCTTTGACATCAAGAGCAAAGACATTTCTTTGTCATCAGATAATTGTTACATGATATTCCTGACACCTACAGCACTGATAAATGTTTGACATTGAAACTGCATCCTTTTTCATCATCCTCTTAGTTGGCATGTTTAAGTTTGAATGGGAACAGCAAAATGTGTTAACCAACACGAACGACCTTCTCTACAATACTGAGTGAACTGGGTATAGGAAGGACTTTTGGCAACAAGATATTGTAGGTGCTGCTAGCATATAAAAATACTGCATTGATACCTTTGAGCTAAAGGTGTGCTGAAATAATCAAATGAGTGATGAAGAATCACAATAGAGCCAGTAAAAATAACAAAACAATAAATCCACTCTCCCACCTGTTTTTGTTGGTAGAAAGATGTGCTTTACATTCAGCTTTTTAAATTCATACCTGTGTTTTGCTTTTGGCAGGCAGAATAATCTTCTGTACAATATCTGGCTTATAAGTTTATTTGTGTTTTTCAAAGGTCAAACGTCTTCACAACAATTCACAACATCTACAGCCACAGGTGCTACGAGCAACATATACACTAAAGTCTACTGCTGCACCAAGGGCTGTCATTATTCTTAGTTTCCCTCTTCTGTAAACCTCTATGGTTCTCGCTCTGGGTGATGGTGTAGGTGTGCCACGTGTTTTTTTGATGTGGTATGGGAGGCTGAGTCAACCCCTGACCCACCAGCAGAGTGGAGAGCTGGGCGGTGCCCACCAGTCAGCACCGCTTAATGCTCAATGAGACAGAGGACAGGAACAGGCATGAACACACACACACACACACACACGCACACACGCGCACACGCGCACACACGCACACACGCACACACGCACACACGCACACGCACGCACACACAACACACTGGAACGCATAAAAACACGTCACACATACATGGACACACAGAAGGTAGTGTGTGTTTGTCATCGGTGTAACATGAGTCCGCCCCTCGACGTAGATTAGCAACAACAAGCGGGGCTATCTATCCACCAACACCCTCCCTCTGCTCATAGACAGACAATAATGCATCAGGCACACTGACAACACACACATACATACACACAGTGTCAGAGAAGAATGCATTATTCACAAATTGAAGCACATGCACTTATAAAAAGTAAACTGTGCTGCATGTCTGCATCTGCTTTTAAGCTGCTGGAACACAAACATCTCCAGATGGTCTGACACTCACTTCAGTGCTCTGTGTTCAGTCTGCAACATTTGTCTCAGGGTCATCGTGCTGAAAAATGTCTCAGAGAGACTTTTAGCAAAAACAGGAAGTGTGTTAAATGAAACTTGCCACAAACAAAACTTAGCTTCCTCTCAAAAGCTGTTGGGTAAAATACCAGCAAATAGAAAAACAGTACAGCTCATCAAGTCACACTGCTGACCTCAATACTCTGTAGAAACCCTTTCTACAGGCCACAGACTGACATTAGCATGAGCTATAAGATACATCAGATCCTCTACTGTACTATGGTCCCATCATTGTGATCTGAACACATTAAACCTACATTTAATGGATATAGAAGCACATTGTATGTTTTAAACCTCAGTAGACCAACTCTGCAATCATACAACCATCTAGAATTATTGTCTTATGTTGTAAATATTTCATAAACGTGAATCTTTTTCATCGCTTTCATATGATGTGACAGTGGCATCAGTAATCACCTTTCACAGAATGCTGCAGATTACAACATTGAAACTCTTGAGGGTTTCTTGGTTTGAATAGGCTCGAGTTTCACAATCTTTACTGCAACCTGTTCTGCTGCTCTTCTGTATTCTGGTCCATTTTCTGCCACTGAAGTTGGTTTAAGTACTTCACTGGATTTCTTTGTGAACGCCAGAGCACCTTTAGACTAAAGGCACTTCTGATATTCACACAATCAGTTTTTTTTATTTCTGAATCATTTTCAGGAACCAAACTATATTTTATTCATACTTTTAAGCATCACATTTTAGGTTATAATATATTATATATTATATATATATATAATATAATTATAGTGCAAATGTTGCAGCCAAGGTTTTATCTATTTTTGTGATGTCAGGAAGTTGGATATCCAATTATCCATCTTCCTTATGTTCTCACGTCGCTCTTGCATATCGTGTTAACTAAGTAGAGTATAACCTTTTTTTTCATGAACAAATGCATTTTCTTTCTGTCACTATCAGACCATGAAATTTACTTCTGCAAAACCAGTAGCAGCTGTTCTCAGTGCACATGTATTATCAGGACTAACAGTAAAATCACTGGTACGTAAATAATTGTGATCTGTTTAAAAGTAACCTTGTCTATTGTAGACTGGACAGTGATCACTCCAGGTCTGTGAGCCAATGCGTGCAGCCGTACTCTGCAGCTTGTATGAACCCTCCCTCTAATGAATACGAGCGCCAAATAGACGCAGGATGGATGGTTTAGGAACATACCCCAAGCACGAGTGTCTCCGACCGTGTCCGAAACCAGTCGGCGCCCCTTTCCTTGCCAATCGGAGGTCTTTGTTCATTGTTCCTCGAGCTCCTGACTCATACCAGACACTCTGGGCTGTAAAGAAAATAACCTGAACATCTGAATCGAGCCTCTCGTGGAGATTCTTGAACTTTACAACTCTTTTCTCCCATGAACCACCGGGTGGGTCTGTATTGACTCCATGAGGTATTGTTCTGCGAAACAGCAAAACACAGAAAGCGTTCAGGTGAGCGACAAAAAAAAAAACTGATAGTCAGATGGAGGACAGATCTGATTAATCCTCAGTGCCTCAGGATGCAGCAAAAAACGTTGAGGAATGTTGTAGAGTTCTTCCACTGAAGTCCCAGGCAAGCCTCAACAAGGCTGACTGGAGTGTGATATTCAATTAGTCTCTCCAGAAGGAAGAAACAGAAAGGGAGCTGTTGTAACTGAGGACTAAGCTGCATTGAAGGATTTTCCAAAGTTGTCTCTCCTCTCTCACTGGTTTGTTGTTGTTGTAAATGCCCAAACTAATCCCAGACGTGACATTGACTACATTCCTTAAATGGTCTTTAGATCTTTAGGTCACAGCTCCAAATTGTCCAGGGAAAAACCGAAGATCTGGAGAGAAGTGTAAAAACGTTTGAAGTAGCTTTGTTACTCTTTTTCTGTTTCAGTCACTCACAGGAAAGAGGAAGGGTTGAGTTGTCGCTGAGAGCAATGACACTGCAGGGTAGCGTCAGCGCGGGTCGACCTCTTCCTCCAGCAGTCTGAGAGCTTGCGGTATCCCCTGAGGTTTCTGTGGGGGCTGAGGACAGCCCACCAAATCCTCTGGAGCTGTCAATGCTTTTTTTTGTTTTTTTGTTTTGTACAGGACATCCAGTGCCAAGACGAATATGCAAGAGCTTAACTTAAAAGTTTTGGCATGGAGCTATAGATGGATCCTCTTGTAAGCAACATTTTCAGGCATTCAAGGCAAAGTCAATGCAGTGAGTATCGACCCTTTCTGAGCTTTGAGAGAGGAATACTCCTACGTTCAGACGGCTAAAAAGGAACATTTTGGTGTGTCCCAACTTGTCAAAGAGAGATCTGACTCCACTGTGTGGCTGGCGGGTGTTTTTGTGTCTGGCAGAGCAGGCTTGGCTCAGCCTTCATTGACACGTGAGATCAACAGGGCCGCCTGACCCGACACCCTCCTTCGGCTGCCTTGCAGCTACAAAATTACAGGGGGATATTGTTAGAGTTGGTGCTGGGCAGGGTGGCCAAGGGGGTATGGGGGAGATTAAGGGCATGTAAGGATGCACGACAAAACCTGTTACATAAAAGTACCAAACAAACAGAATCTCACACTCTCAACAAGTATACATGGTAGATTGATATTTTAGGTTTTTTGAGACTTTTAGTGTCTCATAATGGTGTAAATCGGGCTGCAACTAACAATTATTTATGTTATTTTAATGAAAATATGTCCATTACAACTTCCCATAGCCCCAGATGAGATCGGGCTGCACAATGTAGTGAAAACATCATATTGCGATTATTGATGATAGTTGATACCGTGGTTGTGATATGATTCACAATTAGTACAAGAATTATCATCTTTGCATCACATATTTAACTTATATATATTTAAAAACTATTTAAATCATGATGTTGGGGTCTTTACCAAACAAGCATGTTTTCTTAAATCTGGAGAAAAAGATTTGTAGACCAGTGTCACCATCTTTTGTCACACATTTGACCTTTTATCAAAAAACTGGAGCTTCCTGCAATTTGGATATTGAACTTTCAGTTTCAGTTTCATTAATTGTGCAGCCCAAAACCTAAAGATATACAGTTTATAATAATATATGATGAAGAAAAGTAACAAATCCTCCAGCAAAATCAGTCATTATCAAAATACAGTCAGTTCCATTATTCGAACACTCATCTTAGCTCAAGTCTAAATGCTAAAAATGAAATTGGGGAGAAAAACAGAATACGTAAAGGACCAGTTTGCAGGATTTAGTGGCATCCAGCGGTAAAGTTACAACAAATACAGGTCAGTGATCCAAGTGTGTAGGAGAAACAACGGTGGCTGGGAAACTTGTGAAAAACTAGTTGGCCCTATCTAGAGCCAGTGTTTGTCCATTCTGGGCTACTGTAGAAACATGGTGGTTCAACATGGCGGACTCACTAGAAGACGTCTCATTCTAAAGTAACAAAAGCGCAGTTCTTATTTTTACGTGATTATATACTGATGAACACATACATATGAGTATTATATTCAATTTCTGCCAATATATCCTTCTAAATGTTACACACTGGACAATAACCAATCCTAATACACTATAAAATCATAGACTAAGACTATAAAGATCCTGCTCACAAGGGGACATGTTGGGGGGATCCACAGGGTTCCACATGTTCCTGCTACTTTTCAAACACTAAATTAAAAAACAGAAATCAGAAACCACTACTCAACGAGTCTGCCATAAGGAGAAAGGTAGAAGAAGACAGGTGTAAAGATACATTTCACAACTTCTCTACACTCATTAACTTTTCACACATGATAGTACGTTAGATGCTAAAACATGGGACGGTGACAATAGACTATTGACTAAAAGGTGAGATGACACCCCTGCCAGAACCACATAGCACACCCTAACAACAGATTCCCACCAATAATGTTTTAACCCACAGGAGACAGCAGTAAGATTTCACCAACACAGAGCTGCTGAAATTAAGTCTTTGAAATATGTGTTGGTGTTTTTGTAAATGACGATGTCTCCATGTGCCGTCCTACAGAGGGAATTTATGTTTTAATTTTAGCTCTTTCTTTTTGCTTTTAGCACAATCAATTGTTTTCTGAGTAATTAAATAATGGAGAGGCAGAGTGATTGGTAAATGACACACCAGTAGTGATACAGGCGATAATATAGATTTGTCTTTCCTCAACCTTAAAAGTGGCTCATCAAAAAAGAACAATATATATCTGCTGTTTTTTTTTATTGCCAAGGATGACAACGTCAATGTCTTTCTTTGTTTGTTACATTGCTTTCAGCAGTGAGGACAGAGCCTGTGTTTCTAGATGCTAACACTCAAAGTTTCAGCTTCAGATAGAGGGACACAAGTTGCGTGGCAACAGTCAAAGCCACCACAACCACTTCCCTAAGCAGTATGTGAACACTGCAAACTAAAAAGAGGATGTTGTAGACATACATGATTATCTTCTAAATGTGGTATAACTTGTTTGTCATGTGGTTGGTGCATTAATGTGAAGTACATCATAATAATAACAACAATAAACTGAGGTAATGTGAGGATAAATGAAGACTCAAGAGCCTGATGACTGTTCACTATCCTTGGTCTTCCAAAGCCACGTGGGGGATTAAACATTTACGCTACTCATGGATTGTTTTTCCTTAAAGTTTTATTCATTTAAATATTTCAAATAAAAAGCTGACTTGAGAGTTTTTAATTTGCTTTATTTTACTTTTGCAATACATAACTTATTTTTACTTATTTTTAAATGTAAGTGTATTAAAGGTGCACCTTTGCTGGTGGTCTAGCAGTTTAAGCAGGATCTGAAATGAACACCACCAAACAAGTACCAAATGTGGGTAGATTTTCCGGTGAGTAATGATGAAAGGCCAAACAGGCAGGTAAATAAAAGGAATTAAAACAGTCATGTAATAAAAACGACACACGCACACACATGCTAGGTGTTTTTATGTGCGTATGGGACACCAGCTGCTCCACTAAACTATCACTTGAGTCTGATGAGGAGGCTTGAGTTGATTAAAGTGCTTAAGCATCCAATATGTTATCAACACTTTCATATTTACTTTTTATTTATTCGATCCTTTAAATAGTAATTTTGAGATCAAGATCTTCTTGAGTTGTCCACTGATCAATATATATAAAATATACAGCGTGTAAGATTTAGTGGCATCTATCAGTGTAGCTGCAAACTGAAACTCCCTTCATCCTCCCCTACCAACATCCCTATCTATTGCCAGTGTTTAGTTTGTCCATTCTGAGTTACTGTAGAAACAGGGCAGCTCGACATGGCTCCATGGAGGGCGACCTGCAGTATAGGTGGATAAAAACGTCTCATTCTAAGGTAACAAAAATATAACAATTCTTATTTTCAGGTGATAATACACAAATGAAAACATATCTATGAATATTATATTTTATTTTTGCCAATGGATCCTTCTAAATGTTACAACACTGGACCTTTAACATAATACCTTATTATCTCAATGTAATGTACTAAATTCATTTATATGTGGCACCATAAGGCAATTAAGTTAATTTCCAGACACTGGGTTTAAGACACTAACCATATAATCAAAACCTCTCTGGAAAAATATGATCATCTGAAAAAGACATAAACATAACAACTTTAAAGAGCCTAAAGATGTTTGGTTTTGGTGGCTAGTAGAAAATGGATTAAAAGCAGGTGAAGTAATTGGCTTTATTTTAAACCACACATTGTAGAAAAAACATCAATATCGTTGTCGCAGGTCAATACAGATGGCTCCATCTGCAGAATGACTGCTGACCAATAAGTATGACAACAACAGGCAGGTAATGTGACAAACACTGCAGGCTGATGCCAGGCTCATGTCATCAGTTAGTGAAGCCACACATGTGCCCTTCAATCTGGACTGAGAGTTACGTGAGGGAATGGACACTGCCCCGAGGTGAGAGAGGCTGACAAGACTAAGAAGTTTAAACATTACACAGAGGGCAGCAGATGACATTACTGAAAGGTAGTGATAGATGACATATATCTACACATCGTGCTTACGCGCTGCTTCCTCCACGTAGTTAACAGGCAGACAGTCACGCATAGCGCATTAAGATTACCTCCCGAGGAACTAACCACGGCTGTGTTACTTAAAGCTTTGCTCTTATTTATTGCACTTGAGGAAGATTTCCAATTATTTGTAAAATAATTGCTTGATTTTACTCTGTGGCACACCTGGTGAAATTCGATTAACTTGAATGACTTTCCTCTGAAAACTGTCTGTCAATTAGACTAGCAGTGGGAGCTTTCCTCATCAGATTTTAATAGGTAATGTGTTAGCTGAACAGGCTTGAACATTAACTGGATGAATGAAGAGCAATGAGAGGAAGCTGCTCTGGTAGCTTTTATGTATTTAACCAATAATGCAAATGTCACACTACATCGTATTAAGCTATCAATATTCCTCTGTTTTCTCATAAAGTTCATTACGGTTCTTTCTAACCTTCCCTTAAGCAGTAGTTTTGTGTGCATATATGCGAAACAGGAGGGTTAAAATTAAAACCACAGCAAAACACCAACACTGCTGATGCAAACAGCTTGCAGCCACATGAAAGAGATCTCCTCAGCCTCATGGTGACAGCATGTTAATAATATCAAAAAACTTAGGACAACATTGTTGAGATAGCTGTGGGAAATGCTCTTATTTATCAGTATTAAAGTCCTCTTAAGATGAAACCGCTGCCTGGAACAGCACTGTGAGTGATTTGACAAAAAAACAAATAAAATGCTGTTAAAGCTCATTAAGTAATTTTCTACAAATAACTGAATTTAACAGTCTACACTTAAACTACCACGACCCTAAAAATAGTTCCCCCGTGTTTACAGACAAGACTGAGATATGAGGGCTTAGGACTGCAGGGGGATTTTCCTTCTATGCCGCAAGTTTCCTTTAAATGACCTACAGGTCATGGCTGTGTACATGGAAAATCTATTTCCTACGTCACTACCCGCCAGTACTGCTTTTTTCTCGCACTGACATGATTAGTTTCTATTTTTTATAATCTGAAAATGACTTAAAAATGACATGTAGTGATATATATATACTTGACATTGTGTCCTGAAATTACTAATAATCTCCAATCATCACAATAAATAGAGCAATATTTTTTGAACATTATGTAATTTGAAACATGAAACGCTAATTTTGGCCTTGTCACAACAAACTTTAATCGGCTCAATCTGCTCTGACGTAAAAGAGACACATGCTGCCCGTTTGCAGTCATGAGGGATGAGTGAATAAACGAAAGGTGCAGCATTAAGTGCCTTTCTTGTGTTTACTGCGGTGAGGTGTCCCTCATCCTTCTGAACTCAGCTTTGTCTCCTTCTAAACAGAAACCTCAGGTCAGAGACGAGCAGTCCATCTGCTGCTATAGGATTCTTTGTCCTCACTATTTGTCCTGTGCCAGGCCTGCTGAATACAGCGCTGAACACCTTAGGCACAAAACAAGACGCTCTCTTTCATTGCGAGAACAACGGGGTCCATTGAGATGACACTGGTCCCGACGTCAACAAAATCATGATTTCCCACAGTTACCTTCTCATCAGACAATGGGGCTTTTTTTGCCACAGCAAACCCATGACACACATTTTGATGACGTGAAAAAGCAGCCCCATTACCTATCAGCCCCTGAAACAAATACATGTACTTAAGTTTATTCAAGTTCAGCAGGGTCACATTGTCAAAAGAAAAAACTCTGAATCTCCTGAACCTTTAAAATCAATTTATCAGATCCATATACAACTACAACTTCTCTAGATAAAGTCGGGGACATCCAGACCACGAAAGGCTTCTACTTATCAACACTACCTGGGTGTGTGTGCCAAGGTGAAGCGCCTCTGCAGGGCGATGCTACGGTTCACGAGGAGCTTGCGGAAGAGCAGAGGAGAGTGGCGCGGGGAGTTTCGAGGAGAGTCACAAGGGGACATCCTTGGGGATCCACAGGGCGAGCCAGACGTTGACTGCGGTTTCAGCTGGATGGGCTGAGGGCTGCTGAGTGGGAAGGAACCAGCCTCCCCAGAGCTATCCCAGCGGGCCTCACTCATGCTGCCGTGTAAGGGTTTAACAAAACCTGATCTCTTATGCAGCCCTCTCAGTCCTGACAGGTAGTCCAGGTCGTCCATCTCAAAGCAGCAGCATTCTTCAAAGCCTGTCTCGTGATGATGCGCTTTATACTCAAGAGACAATTGTAGGGAGTCTCTAAATTCTTCAGATCCAGTTACTTCACAACTTAAGAAACTTCATTACCCTTTCTCAGCGGAGCTATCCACAAGCACTGTTGATGGACATGGACATGAGTGCAGAAGTGAGCCCTCCCCTCAGGAGTAAGCTCTGTTTACATAGCACTGAGTCCTGCCTAAATATGGCCAGGCCTGAATTATAGCGTTGTTAGCTCGTACCTCGGGTGAACTAGCTGCGTGCTGCACTCCCTTCACGCAGGGGTAAACCGGCAACGGCCAAGCACACCAGTTTACATCTGTTTCCTTCCTCAGTCATCAGTGCACAAACATTAACCAGGAATTACAGCCTTGCCTGTGTAGACACATGCCAGAGCTGTGTTGCGTTGAGAGGCTGCAGCCCAGATAGTTTTTCATTATGCGGGTCAGCGGGGCCCCACTCTGTCTAAAAACAGAGCCCACTTTAGATAAAAGATAACAGGAACCCTGGAAATGTCACTTAAACTTTTAGTCGTATCTCAAGTGAATAGCGCTTTCCCAACGGGGGCTGAGGGGTGATGGAAAAACAGAAGATCAAGCAGAGTTTCATCTTTGACCCACAGACAGCCAGTGACCCAAACCTCCTCTACCCAAAACAAAACCTTGTGAATTCAGCCAAAACACACAAACTGCAGCCCTAAATCTGCTTGTACCTAAACATTTCCTTTGATAAGTAGCATGCTGTAAATACAGCTCGCTCCTGCCTACATATACTACATTACAGTCCAGTTTTAGTCACTGCACCTCACATTTATCTTACAGTACATTCCCCACATATTTCTATCCAACATCAAACAGACTATGTATATTAAATTTCAGGGACTCAGAGATCATAAAGTTTGCCAGTGGTTGGCTGTGTGTCAAGCTTCAGCTGCATATGAGTGACAGGAGTATTTGTCCTGACGCTTATCACCGACAGGCTTAAGATGGCAGCAGACAAAAGCAAATATGACCCTTACACTGAGATATTATCACTGTAATTGGGATCTGAGAACACATGCTTTTGTAAGAGCTGGTTAAATCAACACATTTCTTTCTCACTTTTTCAGCTCCCACACAAGAAAATAGATAAAAAAATAATGAAACTGTGAATCATATGCTGAATTTCTAATCTTTTTAACTGCCCGTCAATTATTCAAACTGTTTAAAACGACTTTATGCAAGATTGTCTCTCTCTTTTCAACCTTCTTTATTATTAAGATTTTCATTGCGGTACCGCACTGCAATTATCACAGATCATCTGTCAATCAAACAGTGTGACTACAATGTCTTTATGCCAAGGTTTAATGTTGATGAAGTCTGAGTTTCTGTGGGTAGTGCTCTTTTCCTTTGTCTGTTCAATCATAGCAACATGAGAGCTGCACACACAGAGTGTTTATAGCAGCAAATGTTAAAGCTCTTGTTAAATATCTATAGGTGAAATCACTGTTATTAATAGCTGGGCTGAGTAATGCGAATAATACTTGAGACCTACAATTATTGCCTTTTAAAGTAACTAAAGAGGACCGACATCTTTATGGCAAATCAGAAAACGAGTACAACATTTATTATTCACTTTGTCATTATGGCTCTTTGTCACTCTGCATCCATTTTAATGAAGTATTAAAGTTGGGAGATAGTAGGGCTCTTGAGCCTGAGGGGCCGACTGCCAAAGTACTGATTTAACACAGGGAGGGGGTCAGGAGGGGTCACTGCCATGAGCTCACCAACAAAAACACAGCTGTCGGATGAATTGCTGCCAAATGTGACCAGCAGATGGTGCCCACGCGCAAACACACACACACACACAGTGATGCAAACAAGTGCAATAACAAGGAAATACCCACAAAACATACATTCAGAAAATGTCAAATCATCCCGTAGGGCATAAAATCAACTTATTCTTATTATTTCTGGCATTTGGTGAATCCTTTATCCAGGACACCTCACAGCATCATTACTGTGTTACCAGTGATGTTTTAAATCTCTTACCCTGGAAGTCCACACAATCTGCTAACACACAGTCTACCATTACGTCTGTGTCTGAATGAGGGGTTGACTGAGTGGGAGAAAAATAACTCAAAACATAAAAAAAATAAATAAAGAAACAAAACTGTAGACAGCGTGGGCACAGACAATCAAACTGCTGCCATTATGAGTCAATGGGGAGAAAAGACTAGGAGCTTAATCCCATGTCTTTTCTTAAGGTGACTAATGCTGGGATATGTGGAACTATTTATTCGACTGAGTCACATACCCTTCCTCCTCCCACTGCCAACACCAAACACACACAAACAGGTCTGGTTGAGCTGACACACACACATAAATTCATAAAACACACAGATAACCTTGCATTATAGATACCTTAAAAGCCTTTGGAGTCAACAGTATACACTCTGCTTTATCCATTAAGCTCCAGTAACTGTAGGTGTAACTGCATCATACAGCCTCTCACAGACTCCACCAAGGACTTTTAATAAAAAGGGATGGAAACAACCTAACTACAAAAACAATTTAATTTTAACTCACTTCTCTCTTCCTAAGCCAGCAGCAGCTTCCTAATAAATGTTTCCCTCTCAAGGCTGTGTTTTTAATAAAAATGAGATTTCCTTCTAAAGTGTGTGTATTTTCAACCGTTAAGCCTCTATAATGAATTACTCTTCAGGTGCTTTGTGGTGCAGCAGTGAAGGAGATGACAGAGACACGCTCTTTCACAGTGAGTGACAAGAGAGATGTGGTGGTTATTTGGATGTAAATGGGTCTAGAATGAGGCAACAGTTCAACACAGAAACAATGACAAACCCAGAAAGTATTTTGAGGAACAAACTTTATCTAATACAGACATAACAAAAAAACACTAAATATTAGACCTGCAACATCTTAAATGAGGCATTTGGTTGTGGCCTGCTTCTTCTGTCTGTAATGTCTACGTGCTACAGGCATCAAATGATGCAGTGTGACTTAATGCTGCGTTAAGCAAATCACCAGCATGATATTCCCAAGGAAACAGCAATGCTGTTGAGCCTCATGGCAGCGCCACGTTTACACCTCTCTACAGAAACCCTGTTTGCTGCCTTTCGAACTGCATCCAATCTGATTACAGCCGACTTCAAGCTGACTTCTTTTCATTTTTAAAAGTATGTACTACTGTGTGTGTGCAGCTCTGACTAAATACAGTACTGTGTGTGTGTGTAGGCAGTCTTATGGCTGATGATAGTTCATCAAGGTGACTGACAAGTATTGGAGTGGGAACTTGACAAACTGAAAGGGAAGGAGGGCTGAACAACTAACACTTTCACTCCATCAAGGAGAAAAAATAATTGCATCTTGTAACTTGTGCAGAAGAATAACTAGATTTCAGCATCCTGCAGTTGCTAACACAATGACATTTTTCAGCCTTTCACTGTGAAGATGTATCTACAGTATTCTGTATTAATGATTCCTCCAGGGCAGAACTGGTGGCATTTAAAAGTCTGAACATGTGAACATTCATCAATGAGTATGTTTGTAAAAGGCAGGGATGTACACAGACATTATTAGAGGCTAAGGCTCAATTTAAGTTAAGGGAACCCCCTGAAAGTGTGACTGTAAACAATGTGTACACAATATTACGTCTCAACATTAACCTTCCCACAAACAACACTCCACAGTCACAAGCTTCAAGATATCTACTGTAATGGGATGAAATCAGTAAGAAAAAAGAATACAATGACTGGAAATTTCAATCCAATGTTGGTTTTGGTATATTGATGACATTACAAAATATTACCAGACTTATACTTTAATTATCATTTTATATATATTTTTATATTATTATTAATAATAAAACATAATGATAAAGTGGAAACGTTACCATTTGTTCCTCCTCCTGTGTGTAATTATTGCACAATTGCATGCTTAAGATTTAGTCCATCTTTAAGATTATTCTGACAATAAAATGCTAATTAGTTACTTAGTATGTCTGTTAAATAACTAAAATGAAATGCAAAGGTAAAAGGGGAACCACAGATAAGATAAGGTGAACAGAGTGAAGAGAGATTCATAGAGCGGTGTGATAAGCTTGTCCAGATGGAGTCATCGAGTCCCAGCCAGTTCCTGGGGAGGAAGAGCCAGGAACATGAAGAGGCTCATTCTGGACAACTTCCTCTGGAAAAGGCCGGGAGCCGGGATCTAAGCCAGCACCCCATGTTGTAGAGACTCTCCCCAGGATTTTAACAAATTCCTGCTGATCAAATGACCACAGATCACACACACACACACACACACACACACACACACTCACACCAGACCTTTATATCTATCGGTATCTATGTTTAAATGTTGCTTCTTTGCTTCAACAGCCGGTTGCAGAGCACCAGCTATGCCTTGTTTTAGTCTCTGACAGCCTGTGTCACTAAACCGCAGCAGAATCTCAACATTAAACAATAAATCAACTATTTAAACATAAACATATTTACAGAATGTATCCCTCCTTCAATCTGAGCACTATTATTTTTTAGATGAATTATGTTTCTAGAAATTGTGCTTAATATATTAAAATTAAGAATTAGTCATTCATCAGTTTAGGACAGCTGTTGTTTAAGGTTGCTTGTTTATTCAAAATGACTCATTCATCATATTTTGCAGTCAGATGCGTGTTGACAGGCAATTATGATGCTAAAGATATTAAAATACCAACAAAAAAACCCCACACTGAATGTTTGTCGCCTCCTTTACTAATAAAGGTTGAGTGTGCTCTGAGGATCTGTGAGATAAAATATAAATATATATAAACAAGTTGACATTATACTATACTATGTTACTACAGTAAATAAGTTACATGTGAGTATAGTCCAAACTGAAAGTTACATCTATAATGTATGATGATGAGTATATGCTAGAGTTCACATAACTTCATTGACTCTGACAGTTTTCTTTTACACACACACGAACATGAACATCATTATTATTTAGCCAAATAATCACAAACTCACAAGAGGAACATCGGATATTTGAAGTAAAAAAAAAAAAAAAGTAAAAAAAAAAAAGAAAAATCTACAAGGGAGGGAGAAGAAACCAACTATTTGAATATTTACAGACTCAAACTAACTATTTACATATAAGCTGTAGGAACACAATGATCCAGAGATTCAGAGAGAAAGAGGGAAAGAGAAACGTGCTCCACAAACATGCTCCACACGCCACCACACCTACTGACTGATTACTCTGAGCAGCATGCACGGCCATTAATTACAATATCATGTATTTGAATATATTTCTCGCCTTTTCCCTGAAGGCCTATATACGTCGTAAAATTTGTCACTAATATGTAAACGTGTGTGTGATGTAGCACATAAATGTAATAATTTAATTTGTATTGATACATTTCTCTACTGTCTCCCTGGGAAAACTGAACATTACTACATTTGAGTACTGGCATATACTACATGAAGGGTTAAACCTGCTGAAACAATTAGTCCAATAATCAGTTAGTCAATCAACAGAAAACGAACAACAATTATGCAAATTGATTAATCAATCAAGTAATTCATTAAGCAAAATCATTCGCTGGGGAAATGTATTAAATACTGTCTGATGATTTGCTGCTTTTCTATGTTTTATAACAGTGTAAATATAACATATTTAGGTTTTGGACTATTAGTTGGACAAAACAAGCATTTGGAGAGTCACCTTGAAGGTCTGGACAATTGTGATTTTTCCTGTTTTTATACTGAACAATTAAGGATTTTGTGCTGCACACAACTCCCAAAACTCATTAAACCTTCCTAAGCAGCCCACTATCTGTAGTCTGTGTGAGTTACCATCCCATCTCATTGGGAATTACAGTAAAAGATCTGCAATATGCTGTTTCAGTGTGAGGAAGACATTAGCCATGATTTATAGTATACGCTGCCATTTATACTATAACTTATAATGTGTGGCATGTGTGATGGTAAACATTATCACAACTGATTCCTTGCTGCAGCTTTTTGCCGTAGGCACTGCAACACAACAACAACGTTAAAAACACTAGACGAAAACCACTACAGCAACAGTTCTAATCTTTTTGAATATCACAAAGATTACCAGGTACATATTATCAGTCACTTTTATCAGCCATGTGCAACTCATCTGAGCTATAATAATAATACTAATAATACTACTACTAATAATAATAATTATAATTAACTTTATTTATATAGCACTTTGAAAAAACAACAGTTCCAGAGTGCTTTAAGCTTTATAAGCCTTTATAACACTTACCATCTATCCACTCCTCTATCACAGTCTTCCAGATGTCCTGTATGAAATGCTTACCTTGTTCAGGTCAGGTACTTATCATCTTACATACTGGCAAAAGGTTCAACAAATGCAATTAGTTCATTAAATCATGACAAAGTATAATAAAATAAGGCTGTCCATATTTAATATGGTACAATACACTACCACTCTGTGACATACTTAAATTAACTAGTGACTATTAGAAGCAGGACACTGTCATTGTGTCTTGCTCTTCTACCGGATGTATCTGACCTTAACTTTTAGCGTAAGGCGCTGCGGCTCTGATGAACGCCCGGTCCAGACAGTCAGCTATGAAAAAGACTAAACCATCACATCTTTCACCACACAGCATCAGATTGAGATGTCTGTCAGGGTCTGCTGAATCTCCTAGGCAACTGGGAGCTCCTCAATGGCAAACAGTATGTTGTTATTCAAACAGGACATCTGCTAAGGCTCTACCTCCGCTTGGTGACCTTGCATGCGCCTGGGCTGCCACCACGAAGCTTGTGTGTAGTTAACTTCAGATTCAGAAGATAATTGTCCAGGTGTTTGCTCCCTGGTTTTGGGGTCATGGTTTTGGTACAGCACAAAAAAATAAATAAAGGTAGAAAATGACATTTCAAAACCTTGAAATTGAAGATGGAACCACAACTTGAGACGGTGGATGTTTATGTCAAGGTTTCATTACCATTAAAACCCCCTAATCATTATTCATAGATACTGACAGGGCATCTATAAGATTTTATTAGTTTTGTCACATTTAAATCATAAGAAGCCCCAAAAGGATTCCTTGAGGAACCCCGTCGTAAAAGGTTTGTAGTAAAAAGGAAGTGTTTTTACTCTATGTTGTTCAATCTGCTGCTGAAAAGCAAGATCAGAACAATTGCAACAAACAGGTGAAGACGTCCATATGGCACTTAGTTTGCTCTGCAAACATTGAGTTCTTCTTTATAAGAAATTGTTACTGCTTTGGTTTTATCAGCAAACACTCACAAAGGGCAAAAGTCAATAGACACAGTCAATAGACGAAAAAAACGAAGTGCAAGGAGGATGTGATTTGATTGCAAAAAGAAGAGAAGAGGGGAGCTAGTAGTTAGTATGTCTTTTGTAAATTACGGTCAGGAGCCTGACAGGAGCAGGAAGCTAGAATAGAGTCTCGGAGTGAAGATGGACATTTTAATCAGTGAAATAGTTTTCTTGTGGCACATTCAGGCCATTCCACACTAACAAACCAACCACTGAATGAACAGCATCCTCCTGTCCTACCATGAAATGTTATAATATACTTCTGTTCCTGTCAATATGAGTGTGATCTTTGTCAGCTTGCCTTGTTAGAGAGGCATCATAAAAGTTATAATACTCAAGTCAAATTCTGAATGTTATTGCAATAAGTAATGACACCCATGTTGACACACCGCTCCTAATGGTCTGACAGCCTCTCAGCAGTTCTGCTCCACAAAGGCAGCGCTAAGAGTGTGATTACGTTTTTTTTCTGCAAAGATATACAACTTGTAAATGTTCTGTTGCCTTCATAAGTGAATCCATTGGTTGCCTTTCTTTCCTCTTATCTATCTCTTCCCTAACTTATCTTGTTTTAAACCACACATTCACATTGCTGCTCCTCTGTGTTTTTTTGTGGCAGCGAAGATACCCATCTGTGAATCCCTGACAGAAGATTGATTTCCCACTAACAGTATCTCCTAAAGCCCAAAGCCCTCAGGCAGCACTCAGCTGACGAGCGACAAGTGGCTCCATGAAAAAAATAACACGTCACCTGGTGAGAAAAGACAGGCAGGGCTCCGAAAGAAAAAAGGACCGTATGCACTGAAAACCTCTTCATCAATAATGTTCACACTGCTTTAATTACCTCATCTCCAAAGCTTGGCACAGGGACAGATTCAGTGGCACAGCAGGTAGATTTTAATATTCTTGTGGCCATTTCTGAGATGTCATGTTGTTTACTCACTACTCAGGGATGTCAAAGTATATATATATATATATATATTTAAAGTTTAACAGTTTGTTATTAGCAGATTTATTTTGTAGGCCTTAATTGGGTGCATGCTTTATAGTAAGTAAGAAAAGCTTTATTTATATAGCACTTTTTTAACACAGAGTTATAAATTAGACATTATTCTGCCAAATTTAATACTAAAGACAGGAACTGATGGATTTGCTGTAGTTCCATCAGAATCTAGACCACTTTGGGGGGAACGGCTTTATTTAGAAACTGCATATGTTCTTCACTTCTGGGAGGTAGAATGTTTCGACACCGGATGGCGAGGGAAAGTAGCACCAGAACGTGTTACTAAAGCTGAGGAGTGTTCATTTATACCAATCTGCCTCTGTTACCATTCCCTTACACTGCTTAATTTACACTACTGCTGTTCATCAGCAGCACTGACAGGTGGTCAAACTTATCAAAGTTTATCTGGGAAAGTTTTCAAGGGATTTGCGTCATTGTGTAAAATGCATACAATTACAGTTCATCTTCTCTCACCCTTATATCGAAGTAGTCGTGAAGACAAACAACAGAAGGTAGGGTCGACCTAGATCCAGGAGAACATGGGAAACACTGTATGTGATAAAAGTTAATAAGACAATAAGATATGTATCTCAAAGTCGAGCTGCCAGAATGGAGAAAGGAAATCAAAACATTGCTGAATAAATTACTGAAGCAGCGTTCTTTGAGTAAGCTGTGCTGGTATCTTGTTTGTCTCATATGTGATGTTTTCCCATCCATCTAATTTAGACATTTATTATATTTGTAGCGCCATCACTCTCGTTAGTGAACTGTAAGCTCTCTCTGTATTTTTCACAACAAATAAACTGCAGTAAGGGTTGAGCATCTGTTCAGGAGACAGAGGAGGAAAGGAAAGAGAAACTCCAAAAAAACAGGGAACTCATGGATGAGCAAACCTTTTGACAGTCCCAAAGGAGGGAGGTTCATTGATAATGTTTCAGCCAGAAGGTCACACTTTTATTTTCCATTCTAGACGAAGACCCTGGGTGAGACTATGAGGCTGACTGTCACCAAAAGGTCAAAACATTAGGGGGCTCTCAGCCTTTTGGGAGAACAATTTTTATTCCATCGGCAATTTCTCTCCTTTGAAAGTAAAGAAATACCATGACATTTAGAGGCTTGAGCTATTTTTCTGCACTTGACATCTGTATCATTAACAGGAAAAGTTTACTACATTGATCTTATTTGTTAGTTGGAATCAAGATAGTTTATTAAGATAGTTTATTAGTACTGTTTGTATTTCATATTTAAACCATTACACAGTCACTAGAAAATTGCATTTGCAAGTTCCCAACTGATACAAAGTTTAATTATTTCCTTGAATTTTCAAGTTTTAATCTTAAGTAATAAATGAACAAAACTTTAATTTAATGAAAATATAACCAAACTGAACTACTTAACTAACCACAGTTGTTTTAACTGTCAATATATGTTGGTGATGAAGTCAAATTTTTTCATTAAACACATCTACACACAATAACAAGACAGCAGACACTCCAAATGAATTGAATTATGTACAAAACACATCTATGAGCTTCCCTTTACTGAAGAAAAAAAAAATATTCTGCAGGAATTAAACAGAGTATCTTGCACCATAATGTAGATCTTTGTTTGTCTTGAATGCTGAAACTCAAATTGCATTCCTGCTGAATAATGATTGACTTGAATGGGCTCATTTCTAACAACTGAAACCTAAAACAGACAGAGCTCTGCATTCCCACCCTGTGACGAGTGGAGATAATCGTACATCACTTTGTGAGATGTGTAACCCACCAGTGATCTGTTTATGCAGTACAGACATTTAAATTAAATTCAACATACAACCTTCAGGCCTGAACCAAGAAAAACAACATGTAAACAACAATAATAGAAATTGGAAACAAGATAAAAGACTGTTTCTTCTGGGATCTCCCCCAGGTGGAAACATAAGGGGAGGCAGGACTCAGTACACTACACTATGCTACACTACACTACGCTATACTACACTACACACAATTGTTGCTCTCAGTTTGTCTCGAGTACTAGTTTGACTTTTTCTTCCAAAAATAATTTCATTAGCGAGGGTTTTTTGGAAGCAATGCGGTTGCGACTCGATAGATGAGATGAGCTGTGTGAGGGTTTTTAAACTGATGTTTTAATACAGTTTTTCTTAAGGCCGTTTTTTTTATTCACTTCACATTTAAGTGGAGGCACTGGCACGTGAGATTAAAAATCTTAATCTTAATTAATGTGAACAGAACAAGGACATAGTTCACAGCTACTGGTGACATTTCCAGGAGCTGACAACCAGGCCACCAATGCAATTAACTATTAATTAACTGAACTATTCTGCAGCTGATGCCCTACCTGATATTTAACTTAATTTCCAAGCACTCCTTGATACAACACATTCTTAACAAGGAGCATAAACACAGCTTCTGCCACACCACCTGCCACTGTTTGCTCATCATGTGATAGATGTTCAGCCATGGATTCGACGTACCAACTGTTGGCACTCCAGTTAAGCAGTTGTCCACGCCTTTGCCACTACCTAACATGCTGCATGGCGGCATTGCCAAATGGAACGAGTCCAGTGTTTTTCAGGCTTTGTGATTTGAACAAGAGTCGGGAGTTCACTGAAAAGGGCTCTTCAGGAATAAAGATCTGTGCCTGGCGGTTGTCCTTCCTTCTTTGTGGCTCAGTGTTAAACGTGTTTTAAGCTTGATGTGGTGTGCATCTTTTCATATTGATCAATATTGATGTTTTATTATCATAATTTGACAATGCTGCCAATTTCAAATTCTTAAAATGACTCAAGCATGAAGAAACCATCATTAGTTAAACGTTACAATTAAATCTCTCTCTCTCAATGCTTTGCTGTAGGGGGAGAGCTTGTACTTAGATGTGTGAAACACAAACTGAAATAATGACTGCCTGTTTCATTTTCATGCATTTGCTTCTCCTGTGAGACAACCTGTTAGATCCATCCATGTTGAGTAAATAATGTCCAGTGTTATCATTTTTATCACGATCCATTTTATTGCCCAGTCCTATTCACCAGGTGCACCTAATGTCTGAAAGTGTTGATCTGTCATGAGGAGCATTTCAGTGGGAATTTCACACACAAGTGTGTATGTGTGTGTGGAGTGACACCTGCAAACCTAAAGGTGTAAATAAGAGAAAAGAAAAGCGAGAGACTTCCCTCAAGAGACCTCAGACTGAGAAATCTCATGACACACACACAGACATTACCTGAAAGGTTAGAGAGTGGAGCCATATGCCCCATTAGGTACTTGAGCTATGAGAGACTGTTTCAAAGCCAGTGCCTCTCATGTGCAGCTGCTTCTGAGTTTAGAGAAAGAGCACAATAATCGAAACCTGAAATCACTGTCTGCAAAACTCTTTGTTTGAATGGTGCTTGCAGCTGACAGAGAGACAGAAAAGCTGAAGACTGCAACAAAAGATGTCTAATCATCACCAACTAGAACTGAGAAGCCTTCCACAGAAAATAAACTTGTGCGTGACAGAGCTGAATGAATATTCATATTTTTCATTATTGCTCAGTATCCATCAAATGAAGAGCCCTAATAAAATTACTCGGTGCAAAAACTGATGGATAATAATCAGCTCATGGTGTGCGTAACTACCAAGAAGCCCGCAATGTAATTCAAAACTTCAAACGTTAACATTGGGTCTTGAAAACACAATAGAGAGCAAACTGGTTTATAATTACAGAGTTAAAATTCACACATGCTGTTATCGGGGCTCAGCCAGCAGACATAACGCACAGTAAGTTGATCATCACTTCAATTGTCAACATCAAGATCTGGTGGTCAACTGGAACAAGCCTATACTCTAACTGTAAATCCTGAAAACCATTTTACCCCAAAATCATATAAAATTATCTGGGTAAATGTGGACTAAAGGCCTAAATTCCTTCCTTGTAGAGTCATCTTTGGTTGACTCCAGCTTTCTCTGATTAGACGGTTGCGGTATTTTTTGTAGTACTTCTTTTCTTTCAGGTACGTTGTTTGTACTCCATACCAAGTTAACGCGGTCCCCAGTTAATACAACCTGGATCTGCTTTTTGTTCTGAAGTTTCAAAGTCTCTTTCTGTGTGTATAGGAAATTTCCCAATAGTCTCCCTACGAGGATTTAATTAGATCTGATCTACAGCATCTCAACTGAGGGACATCGCCCTGCCTTCTCTGTACAGCACTAGCTTGTGATTTAGGCTGTTTAGGTGGGTGCATGTAAAATACAAATATTGCCTTAATGCAGCTTTAATTTTGTTAGGAATAAATGAAAACACAAATTATTATTTTAATTCAATTATAACAGTCTCTGGAGGCAAAGGGTGTCAATTTGATTGCTGTTGGTGCAAAGCAAACACCAAAGACCAACTGTGAAATGAGTTTGTGAATATAACACAGAATTTTGGCTGCAGTGTAATAGGCATAGCCCTTAGTTATGTCATATTGAACATCTTATAATGAAATAATTATAATCTTTGAGTAACATTTCTAGTCATTGGTATCAAGTGGCATGTTTATTTATTTTTTGTCTCCACAACGATCTCTTTTGTTTCTGACAAATACACTGATGTATCCCAGTTAATTTGAACGATACAATGATCAACTGTCACAGTATCGTGTTTATGACAGCGACAGGGAGACAACAGTTTGCGATGCTTCCCTGCAAGATGGCCAGGCCTTCCTGCTTTAATAGGAAGATGAATCCCATTCTCTGGTTGTGTCTGAGTAATCGGCACAGAGATGCCCCTTGACTCAACACACCAACAGATCTGCATCCACGTGATGAATCAGAGTCATTATGCCTACCGCCTCCTGTTTGCTTCTGGAATGGATCTGTTGTCTTTGCTTCTCATATTACCGGTCAAACTAAAGCAATTATAGATATTAAAGATTTATTGTTTCTGTGTGAGGTGGCAAGGAGGGGTGGGGTGGGGGTGCATATTAAAGGGATGAAGGAGACTAAGCTCTTGCCAACAAGCAATCAGCAAGTTTCTCCAAAATAGCTGCATTTAAATAAATAGTTTATGTAACTTACAGTATCTGTGGAAGGGGACCCACTCCCTCTGTAGATAAGAAAACAGCTCATTCTAAGGTTATGAAAACGTAAATATTCTTATTGTCTGGTAATTGTATGACGACATCCGCCCTTTGCAAAGTGAATTTCAGCTTCTTCCTGGATGGAGGTTTATAGTCCCAAGATGTTGATCAAACATCAGAAATCATTCAGATTAATAAGTTGTAGTAATGTGGCATTGAGCTTATCTTGTTTTTACTTGATTGATTCTTGTGGTTATTTCTTTAGTGGCTTTTTATTGATCTCTCTTTGTAAGTCCTGATTTTTAGAGCTTGGAACACTTTTCTTTTTTATCTTTATCCTCTATTGTTTATCCTGTTTGTCTCTTGTCTGAGGTGTTTGTTGTTTTTATATTTTTGTCAAGATGAATGTGCCTTGTCTTTTACTGCAAACCAAATCTAACTATGGGTCCAAATAAAGTAACCATGAACCTTGTACACGAATAAAAATATACCTTACTTTATGTAAATACATTCCTGCAAATAAAAGTAAATGCAAAGTCTGTAGTTGTTCAAAATCAGGAGTAAAATATCCTGATCCATCTGATCTGAAATAATTACAACAGTATTGATTTTGTTTGTGCCATGATATTTTATCAAACTGTTTTGTTGTTTAAATGGTAAATATTCAGTGTCTATATACTGGCCAGTTTATAATGATACAGATGGTCACCAGAAGTCTTCCCAGGTCTTAGTAACTAGTAACCAAGACCTAATATGGGTCTATGAGTTGGGTAGAGTCCAAATTATATTCAGGCAAATTGAGTCGGGTAAGATGTTGCAGCAGCTCTGTGTGTCTATATGTCGAATACTATTAATCTAATACTGTGATCAGGTAATATACATTATACTCTCACCAGTGTTGGTGTTTGACGGATCGGGATCATCCTTGGGTCTAATTTTGGGTTCATGCAGGTTTTCCACAGGTCAATTTTAAATCCAGTTCACCACCTAAGGCCTCTAGTCTGCATAGATTAGAAGATCCTGTTTTAACTGTACTAATATTTACTTTCCAAGTGATTACTGTCTGCTGTAAGAGAATACGAATTATCTTCAAAGTATACAATACTGTTGCCTTTATTGATACTTGCTGTACAGTGTACAGTGTACACTGTACATGGGATTGTCAGGGATATTCTGTGTGTAGCCACAGCCGCAAAACTAACAGAGACCTGATCTGAAATTTTAAGGCGATAACTGCATGACAATAAAATCTATTTCATCCTGAAATTGTGTATCAACAAGGGTGTGATTTTCCTTCTATTCTACCACCCACAAGGAGCAGTAAAACAAATCAAACAGGACTCTCACTTCAGCCTCTGACGAGAGTGAGGTTGCTGCAAGGGCACGAGTACAAATCTCTACTCTATTCACTGAGTGTTGTTTGGTAATTCATAAAGGATTATTGAGAGCACCTCATCTGTTGTACCTTGACCGAATCAGTGGGCATTGTTTACACATGAACGAGGAGTGCTTTACTCATCTCCTGTAGTGCTCACCAAGCTAATGCTGTGTTTCTGCCAGATGGATCAGAAACCCTGTTTGCTGTTGCGATTGCTTGCTACTCAGGAATACACGGCACGTCACCCCACAACCCACACTGCTGCAGATAAAAACTCCCTGTAGGTTTTTCCAAATAATAACAATGATCTCGGTTAAGATTGGAGGCTTCCCTTTCCTCAAATCATCCTGTGTATCACACAAACAGAAAGTCATTTCCATTTATTCTTTAAGTAATGTAAAGGACTTGCTGATTTATCAACTACAATAATTAGACAAATTATACTCCCTAATCCCCTATAATCTGTAGACCTACTCTTTTGATTTGGAAGCAGTGAATGCCACGGTGCAGCACTCAGGGATTAGCTGCAGTTTTAAGACAATCAAGGGTAAAGACAGGAATTTTGGTATGAAGCGGAACAAGGGAGCGCATGCAAACCCCACAGTGATCGTCAGTGCTATGATGCTTGTGCCATTTGGATACAATTCACTTTCTCTTTTATGAGTGGGATGTCACTCGAAAGATAATAAAAGAAATTCTTCACATCACGGATAGTGTCTGTTCTCATTAATAGGTTTAATTTCCTGTTTATTTGGCATTCATAATTATTGTTACAGGCTGAATGGGAAGCATTCCACTGTGGGCCTGTAAGTAGCAATTCGCCTATAACAAAGTTTGATCCCTAACACAGATATATTATTAGATATTAGATTTATGTATGGAGCATCATGTATCATTTATCATGTCACCTGATGAAACAAAATTTCTGTCTTTCTGTAGAGATGCTTTAGTTGTCTTCCACTATACGCCTGATGAGCCACGTCTGTAAGGTCAGGACATTATCGAGCTGATCTCGAGTGGTCTGATCCTGACATTACGTTAAGTAGACTTAAGAAAATTTTTTGGGCATGAATAAATCTCCGTGATTAAGTCACTGGTATTTTGTTGGGGTGTAAAGATATTGAGACAAGTCGGAAATCGGCTTTAATGTTCTAGATACAACTACATCGGTATGCGGACCCCCGGATCCGTCTTAATGTACTATAAACCAGTTATTGGTCTGATTCTTAAGTTATGAACTGACTGAAATTAACTGAAACTCTGCTGCTAACAGCCTTTCCACTCTTGTGAAAGGTAAAAGGTCAACTCAAGGATCCGGCAAAACAAGAACAAGAAGAGTAATGCTAGCGTGGCTTGGGAGGTCGGTACAAAAACAAACCTGTCTGACAATGTAGACACAATTTACAGTGCGCATAAAATCTAAAATCTAAAGATTGGAAGACATTTGGATTCTTTAAGAAGGAAAGTTGGACAAAAGTTTAGCAATTTGTAAGTTCTGTCGGACAGCAATTAAGTACAGCGGTAGCACGACAAATCTAAACAAACTTGGTGAGACCTATGCAGGTGACGAAGTGTCTGTGGATGCTAATACAGCTAGCACAAACAAGAATAAGCTTTCATCTAAGGGGTCTAAGGTAATAACAGACTGTCTATTTGAAAAGCAATAAACACAATGACATTTAATTCTGTAATTACACATTTGTCTGTTTTTTTTCCCCATGGTGGAAATACAGGTGGTATTTTATAAATGTATTTCAAAGTAAGCAATGTCACTTTTATAGAATTGTCTTATTTTAATTTCAAGCAATGTTAAGAACTGGGTCAGACTGCATCGAACTGTTCCATATTAAAATGCATCGTCCCTGAATCGTAGCTCATGTATCTAGATACGTATTGGAGTGTCTTAGAAGGGAGAGAGGTTAGTATTTGAGGGTTAAAAAAATGAGGGTTTCACTGGACGATTGGTTGTGTTAACCTTTGGCATACATTATAATATAACAGAACACACTAAACTGGTTCCTTTACTATGCATCTTTTTCAAATACAGTTGGCTCCCTTTGCTTTTCAAAAGTTAAAATATTTTAGAGTGAAAGTCAGCCTGCAGCATCTGTGGATGAATAATGTACGAATCATGTTTCTACACACATATTGTATAGATTTCATGTAATTTAATATACATTGTTTTAATTTTCAGATGTGTTTGATGATATATATCAAAGCTACACCAGAGGCTGAAATCTGGAGTGTTATTTATTGTTCTTTATCAGGGAGAAAGGCAGTGACAAATATATTCTATAAAACAATAACAGGGCATCAAAGCACCATTAAACATCACATCCTGAGTAAAATCAACAAACAAGTTTATCAAGCAGGCAGCAACAGCAGTTTCCAAGAAATGCCTGACCTGTTTCTGCCATGGGCGACTGGTCTGCCTGGGATTTAGTAAACACTGTCAATTGTGCATAAGTCTTACTACCAGCCATAGGCAAATGAACAGAGAGCAAGCAGGCAACACACAGTTTATAGATGGATGTGCTTTTACATCAGAGTTATGTGTCTAGTTTCTAACAATTTTATTATGTATCTGAAAGTCGTTCCACATAAAATAAAATCGTAGAAGGCAAGACGTAGAGTTAATGTGTGATAAAATACAGGAAAGGAAATGAGTGCACGTTCATCATTTGTCAGATCAAAACAAAAATGTCTGACCTTCCATACTAGCCATAATCGAGGGTTCACATTAAAATAACATATGAACGTGAATGGAACAAACTCTGAAGGCATTTTAAAGGAACAGTTTTCTTTACAAAAGTTTGAAGAGAAGATCAGTACCAATTTTGAGATGCTGAATATTGGCGTTTATGGTGGCAGCCTTCATAAACCAATATATTCTGACCTTATACCACATAAAAAATATCAAAACTGCTCCCTACTACAGTATTAGCCCTTTCCAAAAAGGGAATTTTTAAAAAAATGTTTAGCTTTTCAGCCGCCTGTTATCTGTCTGACAGCAGTCTCCAGCGTCCTGACTAATTGTTACTGGCTAACAGCCTTGATGAAAAACAAACTCAGAGACGGAACAGTGTCTCCCCGGACCATTGTGATTGTCTTTGGTTGACACGTGTGGAGGAGGGGTGCAGGCTGCTTCGTGTTTCTTCTGTCAACTTTTCAATAAACCACAATCATCTTCACCTTTCACAATCACTAACTCTTTTTCAGACTCCTCGAGGGGAGTACCCTGTTGCTTGGACTCTCAGCAAAGGCACTGACTATGAAATTGGCGATCAGGGAGGGATGAAGTGACAGTAACACTGGCTGTACTAATTTCCCAGGAATTTAAGGAAAATGTACACCTAATCTGGCAAAGACCACATGAAACTAAGGAGGGCAAGGCCACATACTCATAGCTCCAATGATATTAATCCATTTTTAGGTCTGTAAAACCCACCTTACGGAATTTAGATAAAAAACAGAAGAGAAGGATATTATCAATCTCAGAAGCTCTGTATAAATGAAAACTGAATACTAAAATCCTGGGCCAAAAAGAGCTACAAAGACTAGTTTTCTTGTGTTATAATATTTTTTATTTTGAGGCGCAAATACTCATAAGAAAGAACCACTTGAATTGTAATTCACATGGAAAAAACATAATCAAAACTACTAGACCACAAACATTCTCCATAAACCATAAAATATTCCCCTGGTATGTTTCATTTATTATTTTTGTCCTTCAAAAATACTAAAAGAAAAATGATGCACGACACAATACTGGTTGCCTGAGGATTATACACACGGAAACTACAGTAAACAGGTAGAATCTATCCCCTGCAGTGGTCACAGTGACATTTAATGGTTTCTATTAAGTAATGCAACTTGATAAAAGCAACATCCACACAACAACTGACATCTGCAGGTCAGCCTATGCAGGGATATTATACTTTAAATGCTACTAAACTAGCTTCTGCTAATCTTCCCTGAGTGAACTGACAACCTGTACATGCTTTTGTGTCTTTGGTTAATATGAGATTGGTTAGATAACATTCAGGTTTTATTTCTCAATGGCTGCTCTTCCCCTCCTCTGATAACCTAGTGGGGGGAACCCTTTATGTCATTATCCCTGGAAAACAGATGGGCTCCATAGCAACGGGTGTAATTTTTCACCATCACCGTACGTTAAGAAGTGTTTTCGAAGCAGGCCGTTCCTGTTTCAAGTTGACCATTGGTTTTCTTTCTCAGTACTGAGGGCGTGCAGCCACTTGGAATGCATGAACAGACCTAACATCAAGAGATCGTGTGGTTGAAAAGGCGACCAGATCATTTCCTTTAAGAGCCGACATGCAACAGTAATGTGTTTTTGTAGTGTCCTTGAGCAAGACAGTGAATCTCTAATTGATAATTCATTATAATTCAGCCTGGAGGCAGGTTTCAGCTCCTACTCATGCCTCAAAGACTATTTTCTAGGGTGACTGTGACATTTATAAGCCTGTCAGCGTGCCCCAGGTCAGGTTACACGTATTAGCATGCAGAAATGGATGCTGATAAATTAAAGTTGAAATTAGCATTAGGAGAGCAGAATTTATATTGTGCTTTCTAAGGAAGGAAAGTCGTGTGTGAACTTTGACATTAATGTTGACAGAGTAGAAAGAGTTTTGATGTGTATACCTGAGCAGAAGTAAAACAATCTGCTGACAAAGACAGGGAGTTTAAGCCTTGAGAGGAGATATTCCAGCTCTTTCAAAACATAGTGTCAAAAGGAAACAACAGCAGACAACAGCACTGCAATGCTGCTTCAATAACATTCCTCTCTTCAAGCTTGAAATTCTTCTTTAACATTACACAGAGGTAACAAAGTAAAGGATAAAATGTCCTTTGTAGCAAGTCATAGTCACATCTTTGCTTCCGTCTACATAGACCATAAAGATATCACAATGAAGACGCAATTATATAAAGCAGAATGTTGTTTTATATAAATCTTCATCCCACCTGCGTTGAGGGTGTTTTATATTTAAAACTCATCTGAGTCATCTGGAATGATACACAAACTGAGTTATTTTCAGACAAAAAAAAAGAAGCAAAGATGTATTCTGTGAAGAATAAAAGCAACGCCAGTGGTGTTGTTTTTGGTGGCTATAAAGCTGGCTGACTCATTTCTCTTACTCCTACCTACAGCTCAACCTGTTTGCATTTCATCACTCAGTGTCGGGTAGCGAGCGCGGACGGCATTCACACTGGGAGGACTCGAGATAGTGTAGAAATATCTCACTGTGATATAGTGAAAAGAAAGACTTAACAGGGCAGCTGAGGTAACATGACAGCTAAAGTTTTTAATGCTCATTCAATGGTGAACCATCCAGTGTTGGAAACTATCTCTTTGACTAACCAGCCTTTTTGTGTCACATATCAGATTTCAGTACATTTTATTAAGATAATACAGTAAATAGTACAGAGAGACTAGGAGTGCACGAGACAGTCAGTTTTGCAGCGCTTTAAAAACACATATGGTAGCGTGTGTGTGTGTTTCCACCTAACAGAAAATGTACCCACATTTGGCGCTTGGTGGGTGTTAATTTCAGACCCTGAGACCATCCATTTGCATTCCTATTTATAATTTTTCACACACGCAGTGACACACACACACACACACACACAATCCTGCATCATCGTAATGCCAGATTCACTTAATTTTATCATGTTTACGTCACTTCTGGGTGACTGTGACCCTAAGGAATGTCTTAGTCTTGTCTATTTGTTTTTTCAGACCTTAATTCCCCATTTTAAAGGTCAGATCAGATCTTATCTTGACTTTTTATGTTCATGTTAGGAAGTGATCCACATGTAAAATCGGTGTGAAACAACCTGACGTCCTGAGACCATCTATAGATTTAAAGCAAAGCAAATGCTTCATGCATGACCTGTGTGCGGACATTCAACCAAATAAAATATTAGATTCAGTGACACATTCAGTCAGAGAAATAAATAGGTTGGTAGACCGGCATACAGGTCAGTCAATCAATTCATTCAGGCCAAATGAAATGATTAGCTCGGCAGACCTGCGACAGCCACAGATAACAGATTTTTTTCTTTCTTTTTTTCCAGAACATTTGATTTATAGATTGCTGTCAAGATGAAAAGAGAATTTCAACAAATATCCTTCTGAAATAAATTACCTATCCTACCTCACCCAGGTGTTACCTAAAGAGAGGGGTAGTGGTGGTGGAAGTACTTCAGTAAAAGTACTAATATCAAGCTGTAAAAATGCTCTGTTACAAATAAAAGACTAGCATTGAAAATCTGTTTTTAGAAAGACATTGTTAAATATTATCAGGAAAATGTACCGAGTACATAGTACAACTATTATTCTATTATATCATTAGATTATTGTTACTCATGCTTTCATATAAAAGCAGGATTTTACTGTTGTAGTTGGCTGACATGGAGCTCATTTTGAACTATTTAATATAAAACTAATGATTAATTTCTTTCTGGATTAATCTGCTGAGTATTTTCTACATGAATCGATTAATTAATTGTTTGATTTTGTAGAAATTAAAATAAAAGTGTAATTTTTTTCAGTTTATCAGCCTTAAAGTTAAATTTGAACCCTTAAGGCTCGTACCACATAAAAGCAGTGTCCGACCTGTTTCATGTAACCGCCTGCCTCTCTCTACAGAAATAAATGCACAAAACAAAACATCTCTCTAAAATGTGTAAAGCCCACCAATATGCACTGAAGATCTGCCAAACCAGTTGCAGAGGAGGACCGTAAACACACATTGCATCCAATTGCATCCAATTGCATAAACCATCTAAATGGAAATAAACAGGTCCACGCAGGAAGCTCTGATAAGTCTGACAGAATGTATGAAAATAGACAGTCAGGATATTGGGAACAAGCCAGACGATGGTGTTTCTCTTTTTTAACGGATGTAAATTAAAGGAACTGAAGCAGAAATGTCCAAAATTGTCAAATGTGAACATAACCCAGGTCCATCTTAATGTACAAGACACATGTTCATGCCAGGGTCTTAATACTAATGTGCATCATATTGTACAATGCTCCACTGGTGTCAACACTAAACCTCTTCCTCTTATAATCTTGAGCGTAAAAAAAAACACCGTTTTTTAGTGATAATGTTCTCAGTGCGCCGTCAGGAGACAGAAACAGCACTTGTATGTGAAAACCTCTGAGGTGCAACGAGCCGCGGCATTGCTTTGCTTGTTGACAGCAAGCAGTGTCTGGGGGAGAGAAGAGCTGAACAGACAGTGGGTTTTCAGGCCTGTTCAACCCTGCTGCAGCCAATCACAGAGATGTTTGATTCCCTTATATTCAAGCTTTTCACCTTCTTGTGGGAAACACACAGACACCGCCCAAACATGGAGGGACACATAAACCTAATGATGCAATGTGAGGATGGGCAGTGTTTCCTTAAAAGAGTTAAAGGTCCAGTTTGTAACATTTAGGAATGTTATATAATATTCATAGGTATGTTTTTATTAGTGTATAATCACCTGTATATAGGAATAATTGTGTTTTTGTTACCTTAGAGTGAGACGTTTTTATCTGCAGATGACTCAGGTCTCCTGCCATGGAGTCGACCATGTTGAACCGCCATGTTTCTACAGTAGCCGAGAGGAGGCAAACCAGACACCGCCTCCAGATAGGAAATAGGATAGATTTTCTCCTACATACTTCACTGCCTGTTCTCATTCCCAGGTCCTCAAATACAGACATGAGCGCTGTTCAGTTAGTTGCAACTTCGCAGCTAGATGCAATTTCTATAACTGCATGTTTTTGAGCAATAACAGGCAACTTCATAACTTACAATTCTCCAAGAAAGCAATATCAAACACCCCAATAACAGCAGCGTCTGTGTTCAACAGTAACTGCATGAAAAATAAAATTCATGTGAACCTCATCTCTCAAACACAAATCTACAGTAATGAAACATTGGGTGCAAAATGTCCTCAACAGCCACCATGTCAGTGTTTTTTAATATCTGCTGAGGGCTAATTGGAGCGTGGGCAAACTGACTGTGTTGACAGGCTCCAAGAAGTCACTGAAAATGAATCCGCTCTTCGACACCACTGCAGACACTCGTGCAGGTCCATCAGTAGAAACTCTACTGACAAGCATTTGCCAAATATATTGAACAATTACATAGTTTAGTAACGGGCACATATTGTAGTGTATAGGTTTTCACTGACACTGAATAGCGACACACGTAAGAAAGGATGAACAATGCATCTATAATTTCCTAATGGGTGTATTAGTTTTCCTGTCTCTCGTATGCTGTCACTATCAATAAACAATATGGCATTCAGTATAACTGCAGCAGCACAGGCAGATACAGTATAACCGATGTCAACATGTTGTTTTCTCTCTTGAAAGCTACCTTATCATTTATGGGGAATATTGGGAACAAGAGGGGTTGGCATGAAATACTGACTGAGAAATGTACTTGTCTGTGAAACACTAGGTTCACAACTATGCACAGGAAAACAGATCCTTCACCAGCCGAGATTATTTCATTTCTTCCTATTGTCTCCCATTTAAAATAGAGAGAAAACTCTTGCTTTTACAGAGATTAAAAGCTGGAAAGCTGGAAGATTTTTTAGCAGATGTTAATGAAGGATTTTAACAGGCTTGACTGACGATTGAGTGATTCAGTATCTAAACATAATAACATTTAGGGGAGCAGTCAGAGGCCCTGATAACTGTGTGACTCAGTTGTTACAGCCCATAATTAACAGTTCACTAACCTCCCTGATATTCATCATATAGCTATTGATGTCAGCAGGGTTACAGATTTTGGTAGCAAGCAACACAGAGGAAGCAGAGACTTCTTTTTTTTTTGCCATGTTATTAACAGCCAGCACAGATTGATGACTCAGGCTACATCTTGTATGAAAATAATAACGTCTATCTGACAGTCATCAATCATTGCTCCAGTCTGTTAGCTGGAAATTAATGTCACCTAATAGGGTTTATAGAGTTGGGCTGACATGTTAAAAACATCATATTGAGATTATTATTGTGATATGATCCACAGTTAGTATGGGAATTATCATTTTTGCATCACAAATTGAATTTTCACACACACAAAAAAGTCATAATTTTGTGAAATTTTGGAGGGTCTGCACTAAAATCTGGAGAACAAGATTCATAGACCAGGGCAGCTCTGCAGCTCTACAGTACTTCATTATAATGCATTATATGCTTTATTTTAATGTTTTATCACACATTTACCTTTATGTGCAGCTCTTGCAGTTTGCTTATTCCCTCTGCGATTTGCATATTACACTTGGTCATATTGCAATTTCCATAATATTGTGCAGCCCTAATATGCGGAAACAGTGATATTGGAGATGTTTGGTGGTTATTTGCACAGTTTTGTGTGTGGGAGTTGGTGCACAACACTACAAATCTCCTAATCATGTGTTGCAATCAGGCAGATTTCTGAAAAATATCTTGCCAGTCACAGTTTTTGGTTTTTGTCACTATCCTGATAAAATGTCTCATTAATGAATGCACCTTCCTTCATTGTGAACACATGAGTGGGAGCAGCCACGGTGACCTACATTTATAACCTAATAACAACCCGTCAGTCATCAATCATTGCTCCAGGCTTAACGTTGACTATCTGAATCTCTAAAGTTAAACTCGAGTGAACAATGAAGCCGATTTTAACCTGCGGTGAGTTTCAGACACTTGAGATGGGAAATAAGTTACCGTTTCACCGGGGAGGGCCAGGACATGCGGGGTTTTTTCAGCCCGGGACGCAGCTTCTCCAGGGTCCGGTTGCGGCACAGGTAGCGCTCGGTGTCCGAGTTGAAGCGCTGTTTGATCCGTATGTGAGTCCTCGGCTGTCGCCACAGATGTTTGGGCGGTTTGGCGAGTCCCGCTCCCTCTCTGCTCAGCGTGGTACACTCCATCTTACACTTAAATTAATGCTTTCACTTATTGTTTTTCTAAAAAAAACAAAACACCGAGGAGTTTTTTTTTTTTACTGTTTGAAGACAAATAAACCTTTAACGGACAGAGAGCGGCGCGCGTGGCATGGTTGGTGCGCTGCTGTCCACGAGCCCGGAGTGCTGAAAGACTCTCCTCTTCTCTGTTAATACCGACCCTCCCTCTCTCCCTCTCTCTC
>NW_023339674.1:9110617-9114097 GCF_004916995.1 Morone saxatilis | reverse complement strand
CTCTCTCTCTCTGTATGTATGTCTGCCAGCTACCAGTCAGTATAGGTTTGCCTACAGTCTTTTTTAGACATTAGACATAAAATAAATGGACAATAAATTTGACAATACGATATTTCAAGTCACTAATCAAGGGAATTACTATGGGCTATATCATTTGTCTACAATATTATTGTTGTTTTTTGTTGGTTTATACACATGTATAACTGTACATATTAGTTTACGTCTGTTTTGTTGAACTTGTTCTGTTTATTTAAGCTGTCTGTGTTTGTACATTGAGAGCAACGTGAAACCAGAGTCAAATTCCTTGTATGTGTGCACATACATGGTCAATAAACGTGATTCTGATTCTGAAATGTTATATATTTGCTGCTTTTAGTTTCTTAAATGTACACATTTTTAATGCTTCTCTGTGGTTTAGGCCAGAGGTTCGCAACCTGGGGGTCCGGACCCCCACTAGTGGTCGCCACAGCAGAAGCCTATTAAATACGTATGATTGTTAAAAAACAATAATAACATTATACAGACAGAGCATTGTATGAAAGGTTCCTAAAAATATCAGAAAAAAAATAATCTTTGGTAGTCACAGGAAATAATCTCCAAATAATCCACTCAAAATTCATCCAAATCTCTCATTTTACACAAACGCCCTGCAGTTATTGTGTTCACTATTTGGTTTCATTGTGCAGTTGGTCTGTATTTGTTGAATATAGTCAGGGGTCATCAATTTACCTAATGATAGAAAAGGTTTGGGAACCGCTGGTTAAAGCTTCAGCATTGGAAATGTGGGCTTTGGACCAGATGGAAAAGAGAAGTTGAAGCCATCACACATACTCTTTTTGAACATTTCAGGGAGTTCAGAGTGAATATCGGAATAACAGACTGTCCTCCCTTCGACTTCCTGGACAAACAATCATCCGACTGACTTCACACCTGGTGGATGTGTTGCTGAGGAACCGAGGAAGCTCTGTTTCGAGTGCAAGCTCTTGAGATCTACTGGATGTACTTACTAGTAGTGCGCTACAACCATCCATTCTCCATTTTCACATCAGCTATGTAACTTTCAGAAGGAACACTTTTATTCCCAAATATTTAGCTGAAAGCAATGACAGCAACCAGTTAATTATCTCACATTCACAATTAAGTTGAAACTATTTTCCCTTGAGATGTCTATCTTATGTTTGTGTGAGCTTTTTCGTCCTGCAACTGTGTCATGGCAGGGATGTTGTTCAGGCATTAGGACCTGATAATGGAGATCATTTCAACATTTCTGATATGTATTGAAAGGCAGACTTGTGCACATAGCGTGATTAAGAGTAAAATCGTTAGCTGCAGCCCTAATTATAATTTATGCACATAAACAGTGTAAATCAGATTTTATGTTGGCAGCTTTTTTTTAAATTGGCAAACTGGCATCTAAATATAGGACAAAAATGTAGTTATGTTTGGTATTCATTCATTTTTTAATTTCAAGATTATGGTAACATTTGGTCATCATTAGGCATTAACGTCCAGTACTGCTTATTTTAATCTGCTACTGTAAGGTTTATTTAACGCCTACAGTTCTTTCATTAATGCCTTCGCCATATGCACTACATTCAAATAAATTCAGCCTTATTAGCATGAAAGAAAAGGCGAGTTCACCAGATCTCAGCCTGCAGGAAAACTATGGGCTATATCATTGAAATACATCATTATGTTATAGAGCTCACACCTCTATCATTAATGTCTGCACACACACACACACACACCTACACACACACAATGTTTTTCTAAATGTTTAAACATGAATAAACTCAGAAAGAAGAGATACTGTCTATGCTAAATATACACACACCCGTGACCTTTCAGTGACAGGATTCTTCCTGTTACTGCAATTACCAGACATTTTGTAAAGGGAAGAGGACTTTCATTATGACCTGAAATCACAAAACACATTCTCTTTGCGTGTGTGTGCGTGCGTGCGTGCCGTGCGTGGCGTCTTTGTGCGTGGTGTGTGTGTGTATGGCTGTTCTTCATCTGACACAGAAAGCTCCAGTTACTCACGACAGAAACGACGCTTTCTTCCGTGTGTTCCACCTGGACTCAACCTAAACACTGATCACACAAGTAAACGCAGGTTCTCATGAGGCTAATTGATGCTTGAGACTTCCACTGACCCTTTAGAGAGAAGATAAGAAAACAGAGAAAAAACGAAAGGAGAGCGCGCCAAAAAAAGGAAAAATATGATATATGTGTAATATAAGGCTTCTGTAGTCAGAATATAAAAAAATTGAATTACTGGATATTAATTGGGCTTTTCACTAAAGTTTTTCACTTTATTTTCCTAGTCTCTCACTGGATTAAAATTTACCTGGTAAATTCCTCAGCTTCGTGCATGGATACACATCATTATGCTTGGTTGATCCATCTAAACAACAGATGCTCCAGAAAACCAAATACGATCACCTCCAATGAATCCCATGGATGCCTATTATTCAACAAAATTAATTAATCGTCCCAATCTGTTCATCATGAATTCAGAATATGTTGCATGAAACTATAAAAGCAATGTCAACAGAGACTTTTTTAACAAGTGTGCCCTGGATGGCTATGGTAGATAAAAATGATGAGTGCCCTTCAGGGTGCTACCTCTGACCACACAGATGTATGTCTTTGTGAGATAATGGTTCAATAATTACTATTCCTCTGGCGTTTTATTCTTATTAAGTGAGTCTGCACCCTGTTGTGCCCCACCGCAGTTAGCTGTGCTCTTTTTATTTAAATTCGCCTCTCCCTCAAACAGGCGCCGCTGCTTGTGCTAGTATGGGTTTCTCAATTCAGGAGGAGAAAGCTTTAGTCTCCATACTCAACACTCAACGAGAAACACAGCGATGCAGAAAGGAAGAAAGGAATGAAAGAAAGTGTGGTATTGTGGTCACTGACCGGTGCTCATCATGATCTGGCAGCTGCTCGGCTGCTAAAGCACTTCCAGGCGGTCCAGTGGCAGAAGCGTGCCACATGCGATGAACCCCGCCGTGTCTAACGGCCGCTCCTGGCACGAGTGCTCTCCTCCACAGAGGAGGCAGCGCAGCGGCCGGGAGAAACGCCGCCGCACCGCCTGGGTTGACCACAGGCAGAGACTCCCGACGACCCTGCACCCCGAGAGAGAGAGAGAGAAAATGAATAAGTGTAGACATGACATAGCTTTAATGAAACACTGGAAACAAGCTGATAAAGAATATTCACTGACAGTTTATTAGCTCTACCTCACTAAAACTAAAGCAGTCTAATTCAACTGTCCTACAATAAATCCAATGTTAATAAAGGTTGAAATGTTGAAACGTTTTAGACCACCATAGATCACAATAGATGTGTGTTTCGTACAGTATGGATGCACAGTGTACACACCAAGCATGTGGTGTATAATTTCAATTAAGTGAACAATAACACAAGTGACTCAAAACGCCATTAATAAAACATTAGAGTTGAGACTTTAATGTC
>NW_023339674.1:9108364-9110598 GCF_004916995.1 Morone saxatilis | reverse complement strand
CACAGAAAATATGAAGTATCCTCTAATCAGTTACAATTACCATATGTTTACAAAACATCACTGTTCATGCATGAATATATTATGTATATATATAATTTAATAGTCCAAATGAGAATCATAAAAGTCCTGCCATAACACACAAAATGAAATTATTCCACTGGCTCAATTAGAAACAGTTCAACAAATAACTTAGTGAATCAATAATGAATTTATACATATTATTCCAGGGACATGTGGCATCTGCCCGACTTGCCCTGCGGGTATTACACTTTTCACATCTGACACTAAGAAAGTAGTTTGTTTGTCTTCTTTCCTGCCCATTACATTTTCTTTTTGGATGTTCTCCCTGCTAATCCGTTTAATACCCATGGAGGCCCTGTAATGGAGTGAAAGATGTCGGGCGGGTAAACAGCAGCTTTGTCTGCTTGTGTGTGTGTGTGTGTCTGAAAAGTACCAAATCACGATCTAGTCTGAGAGTCTAATAAGACTGAGATGGCCAAGAAAACACATAAACCAAAAAACCCACACTCATTTTGGTCCAGCCTCCGGCAGCTCAGAGTTTCTATGTAATTTGCGCTTCAGCAGAGTTCACAGAGTCGTCACCTAGAGGTTCAGACTGAGGTGATGGGTATTAATCTGCCATCCTAGAAGCTGTTACAGGAAGTCTCATTTCTGCCTGGTGACCGACAGGCCTGCCATCCATCTCAGGCAACAATGCACGCCATCGTCTTCTCGTCATCTTTGTCTGCTATTGGATATCGATTAGACTTTTTCCTGTGGATCTAAAGATTTTGAAAGATCTAGTTCTCCACCTTTTTCACCATTCTCCCAGTCAACACAAAGAATTTCTAAGCTGTATACTGGATATAAAGCTCCACAAACTTGATATTGAGGATTTGGTATTGATTGACTAGTCCTCCCAGCCCCGGTACACTGCACAGTAAACGACACCTGACGAAGCTGAAATTCGGTCCAACTAAAAATGAATCCTGCAGCTCAAAAATTGGGTCAGAAACTGGCTCAGATCGTACAGTGTGTGCCCAACTTTCTGCTCAAAAAGATGTAGTTTGTACAATGTCTTCTCCGACCTCATTGGAGATCAAAAGTATTTATACCTGATATGAACGGCAACACTTGAAGGTAGGGTAAAAAAAAAACATGTAGAGGGTGCAGATGTAATGTCAGCTCATAGCTTCAACAGTTCTTCCTGAGATATTCACAGAGTTGAATTTAGATAGAGGATAATTTCAAACCCTTTTTACTTTCTGTGTAGGTGTAAATGTTGGTTTGTTGTTTCCCAAGCCATTTGACCATCCAAACAAGCAGTTCTGATGAAACATATTGGCAGTTTAAATGTTCTTGGCCCTGGTGCTGCAATCAGCTTTCTGGAGTTACTTCTACTGTTACTTAGGTGCATTCTGGTTTTGTGTCGACACATAAACATAGCAACCTGAATGACATAAAATGGTTAACACAGCACAGGAAGACTGAGCCAAAAAGACTGAATATGTATGTCAAAACAAAGCCAATAGTACCAGAACTCACAATGACCTGATATTTTCCCTGTTGACATTTTGCAGGTGTGACATTTTCACCTGACAACAGCCTGATATCACTTTATTTACAGCAGCACTGAACTAGCTTGCTTCAACCTGTTTTTTTAGCTGAGTGGCACATTTTCCTCCAGCCGGAGAGGAAGCAGCTGGCTGTGTTATCACCTGAGGAGTGAGTATGAGATGGAGGTAGTACAGCTTGTATGTGATCAGATGGGACAGCGGGGGCTCTGCCTCTAAAACCCAATGAGCTGGCGAGACTCGTACTCGCCATCAATGCTTGTGAGTCACACGGTGTGACGAGACGCAGCGGGAATCAAACCCGAACCTTAACTGCACCGGTGCTCAGGTCACAGAGTAATAATGGCTCCTCACAGCTCAGTTCAGTACCGATGAATATGCAGAGGAACAATAATCAATACAACAACAAAGTCATTACTTAAACTATATACTGTCCTGTTGCAGCATTTGATGAAGTAAAAAGAGTAACAATACTCTCTGTACCTTTTACTGATTTCTCCCTATACTATTATTGAGCTCTGGTGTAACTATAACTGTAAAATAGCCCTTTCATTTTGTTTACCACTGATGTTTTAGGTCAATAAAGCATTTTCTACCAGACTTTTGGGAATAATGGATAACATGTATGTAAGTAACTACATAATCAAGATACAAAAAAGG
>NW_023339674.1:9103834-9108264 GCF_004916995.1 Morone saxatilis | reverse complement strand
CTGTTCTCCCTGCTAATCCCGTTTAATACCCATGGAGGCCCCGTGCTGAATGCCGAGTGACAAGATGCTCGGCGGGCTAAACAGCAGCCTTCTGTGCTCCGCTTGTGTGTGTTGCTGTTGGTGCTCTTGACAACACGTTAGCCAAATCACGATCTGAGTCTGAGCAGCTCTAACTAACGAACCTGCAGCATGCGCCAAGAAGCAACAATAAACCCCCCCAACAAAAAAACGAACCCACACTGCATTTGTCCAGCCTCCGGCAGGCTCAGACTCCTTCTATGCTTACATTGCCCGCTTCCAGCAGAGTCCCAGAGTCGTCACCTAGGAGGTTCAGCCACTACGACCGGCGTGATGGTATTAACTCTGCCATCCTAGAAGCTGTTACAGGAAGTTCCTTCATCTCTCTGCCTCGGTACGCCGCACCAGCGCCTGCCATCGCGATCTCAGGCAGAACAGAGTGCACCACTCGTCTCCTCTGCGTCATCTTGGTGTCGGCTGCGTATTGCATATCGATTAGACTTTTCCTGGGCTGCATCTAAAGATTGTTGAAGACCGACATCTTACGCTGTCTCCACCCTTTTCACCATTCGTCCCCAGGTCAAGCACACAAGGCAAGTTTCGAGCGGCGTCCGCATCTACTTGCGATATAGAAGCTCCACAAAAACGTGATACATTGCGAGGATCGGGTGTGGGGCGTTGTCGGTATTGTGATTCTGACTAGTCTTTCCTCCCAGGCCCCTGCGGGTGACCCCACCTGCACAGTAAACGATTCTTCTGTTTATTTCGGTTTTTATTATGGGTTTTTGGGCGAACCAAGAACATGGAATTCCTGCAGGCTCTCATAAAAGGTTGGTCAGAGAACTGGCCGTCAGGTATGCGTACGCAGTGTGGCTTTCTATTTATTTTCTGTGTCTCCTATATTATATTATGGGATGTGTAGGTTGGTGTACAATGTCTTCTCCGGAACCTCACTTTTGGAGATCAAAAGGGTATTTAACCTGATGAACGCCCGGCGCCGTGGGCGGCGGCCGCGGATGATGAACTGCAGACACTTTGCAAGGTAGGGTAAAAAAAAAAACTGCTCCGGCATGTAGGAGTGGCAAGTACATTTGTCAGCCTGCGAGGTTGCAGTCTTCCCTCCTCCTGGAAGATATATCGATGGATGAGATAGGCAGTGCATAATCTTAAACCCTTGTTTCCGTGTGTAGGTGCTAATTGTTTTGGGTTTTTTTTAAAGCCAGTGTTTTTGCCAGTTCTGATGACGAAGGTGGTTGGGCAGTTAAAGGGTGTTCTTTTGGTGCTGCAGATTCAGCTTGTTGCTGGCGACGCGGGTTTTCTCGGTTGGTTTATCTTCTGCATGTTACTTAGGTGCATTTCTGGTTTGACACATAAACATAGCAACCTGATTTCGTTTTTTTTTTTCGACGCATGACAGTATTATGGGTATATTATTTTTTTCTCTTTTTCGCGCGTATGTCAAAACAATTGCCAACCACGTACCGTGACTCACAATTGATCCTGGGATATTGTCCCCTGGGTTTGATCGATGCCAGGGTTCTGCTGTTGTGGTCAGGCGGGCTGGACATATCAGGTCTCTGGAACTCACTTAGTTTACCGGTGTATATTATTTCTTTAACCTGTTTTTTTGCTGTTCCAGTGCTGTGCTGTGTTATCCAGCCTGTGTGAGTATGATGGGGAAGTGTGATGGCAGTACAGCGTGTGGTATGTGATCAGATGGGGACAGCGGGGCTCTGCCTCTAAAACCCAATGAGGCTGCGCGAGACTCGGTGACTCGCCATCAATGCCTTGTGAGTCACACGGGCCGCTGGTGTGCGACGAGACGCAGCGGGAATCATATAATACTTTCCGTGCCAACCTGCTAACGTCTGCCACCGGTTGCTCAGGGTTCACAGGAGTTAGCATAATGGCTTCCTCACAGCCTCAGTTCGCGGCGGGAGCTACGATGAAGTACTGCAGAGAACAATAATCAATACAACAACAAAGTCCCATTACTTAGGACCTAGGGGATACTGTCCTGGTTGCAGGGCATTTGATGAAGTAAAAAGGAGTTAAACGGGAATATCTCTCTGTACCGTTTTAGCTGACTTTCGCGCTGCGCCGTCCATAGCCATGTATTGGAGCTCTGGTGGAGACTATAACGGTTAAAAAGGCCCTTGGGCATTTTGTGTACCAGCTGATTGTTTGTAGGGTCAATTAAAGCGATTTTCTCCAACTTTTTGGAGATAAGGGAAAGCGATGTATGTAAGCTAACTAATAATCAAGATGACAAAAAACGTTAACTGTGAGTCAATTAGTTATAAAAGAGCGTAATCGAGATTACAGCTTGAGGATTTTAGTAAAAGATGGGGATTATTAGCAGGAGTTACAATTTCTTAAACACGTCAGTTGTTCTTGAAATACATTGAGACAAAGTTTTTTATGCATTTTCTTCTCTAATTGAAACTAAATGTGTCGGAATTACTATGCGATGGGATGAGGTGTCCTATCTGTGATGTGATAAAAATATATTTTATAGTTTATTTGAGTCTTTGAGTGCCATTTTTGATCAGGATAATATCTTGAATCTAAATAGCTTTCACCAGGATAATCATTCCATTTCATCATACTGTAACTATCTCAGGTTTGCTATGGAAAACTGAACTTGTCACAATGTAAAATACATTATTTGCTAACAGATTTTAAAGATAAAGCATGATTGTGCTGAAGTACAGCCTCACAGTGCCTGCTAGCCATTGGCTGTGGACTCTTAGTCTTGTTATTGTACAACTGAACTAATAAATTCAGTCTGAATTCTTGGTCTGTGCTGGAATTTCAATGTTTGTATTGTTGTAGCTGCTGCAATAATATCAATACAACATCCAACAAGTTTAACAAGAAATTCAACCAGTGAGACAAAGAATTGTTGTTATAGTTTACTCAACATTTCCAGCTGCTGCTTTAGAGAAAAGCCTTCAAACATCAAACCACTGAAAGGATTTTACTGTCAAACAGATGCCAAAAGCTTTAACTCTACCACCAAGCATAGCAACTTACTGCTAATTCTTCACTCAACATATTTTGGTCTACATTTAGATTTGGACATTTTTCAGTGGTTTACAGTTGGCAGGTCTATTTCAAGTAGGTGGGGAGGAAAGTTAAATTGCAAGGAAAGAATATTAAAAGAAGATATAGCCACAAGCAAACTGGTTACACACAGTAAGAGTTGCAGGTGACAAGTTCTCATTGCAGCCTGTACGAACTTCAAACCTCCAACGCGTGAACCTCGATGTGACCCACACAGTGCTGGGTGTGGTCAGTGAGTGTGTTCTTTCTATCTGCAACCACACCTGACACTGATGTCATGATGTACTGACACATTCTGCTGCACGGTTAGACAGGGTCATCAAAAAGTGCATTCAGTTAAACTTTAAGGTATTAAGATCAAGATTATCACCTCTGCACTGCTGTATATCCATATGGACACACCCTTACCATTACATCACAGTTCCTGCACTATGCACACATATTCTGGCAGATTATACATTTGAATCTAGCTCACTAAGAGCCTAAGGTATAATTTATGTCTACACTGGGACAGTTTTTTTTCCGTACAATGCTCTATGCGGTTGGCAAAATAATCTGACAGAATGCACACAATCTGTTACAGCCAGCAGTTTTAGTTCAGTTGTAGCTTCTCTAGCAAGTCAAATTTTATTTCCATTACGTCAGTTTTCTCTCTCTCTCTCTCTGCTCCCTCCTCCCTCTCTCCCTCCCTCCGTGGTCTCATTTTTTGCAAATCAGTTGATTAACCGGTTACATAAATGCAGTAATTGAGTGAGGTGGAGGACATTTGTGTGGCCTGTGCTAGATGAGCAGAGGGCCTAAGTGAAAGGAAATGTGGTAATTGCCCTCAACTGCAGTTAATCAACTCTCTTCTGTCACTAAACAAGATCCTTGACGCCTTCCAGCAATCCTCGTAATTTTCTTGCACACTAACACAGCGAATGGCTGTCATAATTCAGCCTTTTGTCCTCAGAATAAACAACCTGATGGGTGCCAGGAGAGTGAAGTGCCTAATATTTAGTATGTTGATGATTTGAATGCTGTGTGTTACCAACAGGGCTAATATCTGAAGCCTGTCCACTCCACAGTTTGTTTTTGTCCGCTAGAATCAGACGTCCTGGTCAAAATGTATGCCATAAGAGGAGGAGGCAGCTGATACTCAGGGTGTGCTGAGAGCTAACAGTGGCAGCTCATACATCTTGCTGCTCTGACACAGTCCAACATGTATCCACAGTTTAACACCACAGGTATCCCACAATAAACTGTGCTCCCATCTGTTCACATCTCATATATACACTCCGATCCCCAGGTTTACATATGCTTACAGAGAAAGACATTGCACTCATATATATACATATACATATATT
>NW_023339674.1:9103050-9103774 GCF_004916995.1 Morone saxatilis | reverse complement strand
AACCTTCTAAGAACCAGTTTGCTTTTGGAGTTAAAGAACCAGGTCATCACTGTATACTCCACCAACTACAGCTATTGTTACCATGATTATGCTAGCTGGCGTTCAAACTAATAACCCAAGCAAACACAGCTACTATTTCCTCAGTGTTAGTAGCCTCGAATGTAACATCCGTTTCATTGAATAGGATGGCTGCCGCGTTACCACAGTGATGCTGTGACGCTAAAAGAGGGGTAGTTGTTAGCTGTAGACGCTAGGCAGCTGCAAAGTGCTTGTGATCCTGATGACAGGATTTTACGATATACCCCTCAATTTGGAACCGGATGTATTTAATTATTAGGCTATAAAACTCCTAAAGAGTTTTAATTTGCCGGATATTTAACTTTAACAGCTCTTCGTTAAACAAACTAAAGCAAGATGTGGAAGGTTAAGTTACTGTTTGACATCCAGAAACACAGGGTTTTAGTTATAATCTGATCTCAGTGGGAGTCTCTGAAATGACTACCGTCACACTTTATTGCTACTTACTACTCGAACAACCTGAAACTCCCCTGCGACACTGCAACAAAGTTTAATTTAACTCAAATAGTCCCTCGGTCTACTGAGCCTGAAGGCACTGGCAGCAGAGAAAAGCAGCCCAGTGAGCCTAGTTCAACTGTTTTTAAAGGTTTTTAGCCCAGTCCCACTTGTAAGCAGTTCTTGTTTCTAGACCAGCAAAGTGTTGGTG
>NW_023339674.1:9099731-9102950 GCF_004916995.1 Morone saxatilis | reverse complement strand
ACACACACACACACAGACACGCTCTAACAGTGTGACAATGTGATCAGAGATGAGAGCATTTTATTAGGACACGGTGATCCTTCATGAACTCATGAGAGCAATCAAAGGTGCCGCTGTTTTCCTAATTGGGAAAATGAATATTAATTAATCATAATGGTGAGAGGAGCTGAGCTGGATAAACCTTCCCACTGTGCCAGTGATGTGTGATATTGATATGTGTGAGTGTTTCACAGCCAGAACAAGCCTGTTCCTCTGATGCAAAGCTGAAAATTCACCTGTATGCATAATGACACCCGGGGGTGCAATGAGTATGATTATCGTCGCTCCATAAATAGAGTCAGTCTTCAATCAACCCTCTCCTTCTCAATCTCCCTCTACATCTCTCTCTGTAGGTGTGTGCGTGTGTCATGATTAACTCTGCAGGCTGACAGAAACAGAATGTTTTCATTAAAGCTGGAAGTGCACTCAGAAAGTTTACTTATAGAGCAACCAGGCGTAAAGCTGTGGGGGTTTATGGGACATCTGACAGCTCGGTTTCCTAAACTTATCTCTGATAATAAATAAAAGGTTGAGACAGAGAAACACTGCAGCACTGTTCATCTGACTGGAAAACTCAGTAATTAAGAGTAAAGCAAAGTTACTTTCTTTGTCATTGTTGTGCGTGGTCATAGCAAATTCTTCTGCATTACAAGTATTTATTATCTTTCTGTAAACACTTCTGTGTGGATGGGGATGAAGTTGTGTTTTTAAATATTAATAATCAGATGCAGCTTTAGTTTTTGTAATGGTTACTGGCAGGAGTCTGATTGAAGCAGCTTATTTATGTATTTGTCATTGTGGTGTTGCTGGTGTTCTTTAGGTCAGCCATTAGCCAAGCGCAGGTGTGTCGTGGGATTTTGTGACAACCATAGGTGATTATTGTAATATCCAACTATACAAAAAGTTAATATATCAGTCATTTGTACACACTCATTGCCCAATACGTAGGCCTACCCTTAAAAAAAACCTTCCGTCAAAGAGAAACCCAGTTTTCAAAGATCCTGACTGATGCCCATGTGCACTCTAGAACTCCGCCACTCTGCCTTTGAGTAGCTAGTAGGTCTACTCGATGTCTCTGTTGGTTTGTTTTCATTCTCAGTTCATCTCTATTTCTTAGCTTGGTCTGTAAAGAGCGATTACATCTTGCTCATCCAGGGATGCTGCCCTCTCAAGCCAGATCTACCCCTCTTCTCGCTCTCTTTCTATGTTGCTCTCTCTCAAATCGTAAATGACATTCGAAAAAAATAAAAAAAGGTGTTTACAGAGTGATAAGAGTAATAACACGCGTTATATTTTGCACAGATATGGATACAGGTATGCCTTGGGCACAACAAGTTTGGAATCCACTGCCTTAGGTTATATAATGAAAAATTAACTACTTAACTACAACTAAAAGTTGTGAAAGAACATTCCTAGTACACATTGAATTACTCCTAACTCCTAACAGCCTCCATTCAGTAATGCAGTTACATGCTCATTACCTGCTCATGGGTGTATGGGGACTGTTGGTAACTTGCCAGGAGTTTAATGCACCAAAGTAACTTTTGGACCTTCTAGAGTTACTGAAGATAAAGATTAAATTTATAATCACCATGAATGCCCTTGAAAATGCATTTGCATTACATTTACAGCATTTATCAAAACCATCTTTAAAGCAAGCTCATTCTCCTGTGTTAGAAAATAATTAAAAGCCATTTTAAAATGTTTCTACTTTTCAACTGATTTCACTTTGACTATTTTCAGTCACTTCTTGTGAATGTGTGTGTGTGAGTGTGTGTGTGTGTGTGTGTGTGTGTGTGTGTGCATGATGTCCTCTGTGTCTTTATTAACTGTGAAACAAAGCCCTGAAGTTAAGATAAAAGGTTTATGGCCGTGAGGTAATCCCAGTTCAAACCCAGTCATCATCAGACACAGAGACACGATGTGACGCACAGCTGCCTGAGTCAGACCGAGGTTTGGATCTTATGTAGGACTTATTTCTTAAGTAAACTACAGACTTGATAAGATGGGTTGGAAGGGTGTGTGTGTGTGTGTGTGTGTGTGTGTGTGTGTGTGTGTGTAAGAGGGGAAGCCGTGAATCTTATTTACCTCAAGCCGAGACATTGACGCTGGTTAGTTGATGCAGCAGCAGAGAGACAGCAGCTGAAACAAAGAAAAAACAAGAACGAGAACCAATATTAATAATAATAATAATAATAATAATAATAATAATAATAAATTTTATTTATAGAGCGTTTTTTGAGGGACTCAAAGACACTTCACATAGGTTAAAATACATAGGTTAAAAAGAAATCATCACCTATAACTCTACAGTTAATCATTATGAATTACACTAAAAGAATATGTTCTGCTTTAAGGGAAAATAAAAGAAAGAGGCTGATGCTGTCTCGTGTGACAGGATGAACAGAAACTTTCTGTTGAATGAATCATTTCTCGCATTCAAAAGTAATGTTTCCTTAAAACCAGAATCACTTCAAACTTTTGCTTTGACTTTGCTCTCATAAATCACATTTAAAAAAAAAACCCCAATAACAAGAAGTAAGAATAAAGGTCTCTAATACATGTAAGAAAGTGGCCTATAAAAGCTAAACATTAATGAGGACTCTCATCTATAAATTATTCATGTGACTCATCAACACCACCTGTCATTACCATGTGCTCAGTGATGGTGGATGGATCCATGAGTATGCCACGAAAGCTAAAAAGCCTCTCTACCCAGCCAGAAAAGTTCATGATAAAGCACTTTTATTACTTTGATGAACTGATTTGTTTATTTTCAAGTCACGCACACAGAGTGCTCAGCCCACACGAGCTCATAAGATGAAACATTTAATAAACAGAAATTATTACACAAACACGGCAGCAGGAACAAAATGTGCCGTCTCTGACATAGACATTCTTAAGTGTTTCATATCAGGGGCAACAAGTCATAAAATGGTAAATGGACTGCACTTATACTGTGCTTTTAACCTGGGATCAGTACAAAGTGGTTCACTTTGTATTCAGGCCCGCTGGTACCATTAAGGACAATGAGGAACTTTATATTACACTTTGGTGAATATTTTAGACTTATTTCAGTATTTTTTAGCTTGTGAAAAGCTTGGAAAGAAATTCTATGTATACAATATTATAACCGTTGTGTTTTCGTTACTTCAGATGGAGTCCACCATGTTCAACCGC
>NW_023339674.1:9094793-9099697 GCF_004916995.1 Morone saxatilis | reverse complement strand
AACACTGGCTCTAGAGAGGGCCTTTTAACGTTTTGCTGCCACTTTGGTTTCTTCTACACACCCGTTTTCATTCCCAGGTCATCAAATACAGACACGAGGGGTGAAGGGTGTGAAACTACCCCACTAGATGCCACAAAATCCTACTTATTGGTGTTTCAAGAAGCTTATTCAGGTATCTGTACTTTACTTGAGTATTTATTCTTCTGACAACTTTTTACTTTTACTCCCTTAATTTTTACATAGATATCTGTACTTTCTACTCCTTACATTGTAAAAACAGGCTTGTTACTTTAGTTTTGGGGGGAATTATTGATTCATATATTATTTTTTACCAACATCAAGACTGGTGTATATCACGCATGACAGATAACATGGCAGTCAGCAGTGCACAGAAACAGCCGCTATAAATGTTCAGAGAAACCAAGTAGTTTTTACTTTTATACCTTTTGAGTACATTTCAGATCCTGTACCTGTACACTTTTTCTTGAGTAAAGAAGTTGAGTCAGTACTTCTACTTTTAACGGAGAATCTGTGCTTCTACTTAAGTATAGAATGTGTGAAATTTTGGCTCATCGATGTTAGGTCAACTTCTGGGCAAGGGGGGACCTCGCTGAGATCATACTCATGTTCAAACACACACTTTCACAATAATGGCAGCTGGTTGTTCATCAAAGGGCTTTGTGGATACAGTGTCTTGCTCAAGGAAGAAACAACCCTAATGACATTACTGTGACTTCATAGACAGAAGTGGGTAAAACTGGTGGAGTGCTCCTTTAATGCTCTTCCATCAGAGCTTTTCTAAATCACACAGCAAACAAATCCCCACCTCCTCTTCCTCCTCCCATTTGTATTTGCTGTGTTGATATATTAAAACTTCACTGGATATTTGTGCTGTGTCACAGCTCTCATAAGATTATTCTACTCTGCCGTCCAAATTTGACTTTATGTCTGTCAGTTACAACCTACAGTAGCTTAAGGGGACACAATATGAGGAACTGAACCAAAGATTTGTGAGCAAAGACTCAGTTTTATCAGTTCTACTTCCTGCTGTTAAGACGATGAAAGTCATGGATTATTAAACTTTCCCTTCAGGCCGTAATAATCCATTAAATTTACCATTCAATTTTATTTTTCTACAAACACAGGCCCAATAAAACACAACATGGAAACTATCACAACAAATATTTTATTCATGCTTAGCATTCCAAACTGTCAACTGTATCAAGTTACCAGACATCTTCACATTTACACTCCTGCTCTCTGTGCTGCCTTCCAGTGTCTTCGTGTTTCGATTAAAGGTTACGATTGATTTTAATGTGACGACCAATCAATATAAATGCATGCATACATAGTTTAACCCTATGATACGGGGCAGACCTTTGCTTTCCATCCTCATTCCTCAACATCAAGGCTACAACTAATGATTATTTTCATTTAATAATAAATTAATTACATACTAATTTAGTAGGCCTCCCTCTAGTGACTGGTGGATGTGTTGGGGTCACCTTTGGGATGGGCTAGCGCTGTGGCATTGGGGCGGGGAAGCAAAATAAAAGTCCAATGTCTTTCTCTTTTTGTAATGTTACTTTGCACAAATTATTTATTGATTAATCTGCTGATTATTATAATTTCCCACATTCCAAAACCTAAAGACATTGAGTTTACCATAATTTATAACAAAGAAAACCACAAAATCTTCACATTTAAGAATCTGAAATAGCTTGAATTTGATCAAAATAGTTGCCCAACCCTTTCTCTGTTTCTCTGGAGTGAGTCGAGTCTGAGAGGGTGAAGTAGAAGTAAAACATAAGATGAAAGAAAGGATCCATAAAGCTAAATTTTTCTTTCAAGTTGTTGGTTCATTAAGAACACCTACATAGCTAAAACTAATGCAGTCGACATCCGTGCTTTGAAATATTGGAGACCTACAGAGTTATAATATCTTCAGATGAGTCTTTTCCCTCAATCTCCTGCCACTTTCAGTCCCTGCCTACTTTCCGGTGCCCTTCATCTTGGCTGCTGCATACATCTCTTTGCTGCTCATCACTTCCCTGCTGCTGCTTTAACCAAACATGCATGTCTCCATGGAATAGCAGCCTGTGCTGCTCACCAAACCCAACAGTAAACAGGACCTGCTGTTCACATGCTGGAGGCAGATTCCAGCCTGCATATCAAGGCTTTTCATATTTGAAATGGGATTACCCATTAAATGTAAAAAAAGGATGTGGCGTTTACATGCGCAATTTTACAAATGAAAGTGATGGGAAAGTACAGAAAACAAACTGCGTCAAGGCCACAAGAGCCTATTAATCATAACTCTCAACATGAAACTCCTTCATGTCTAAAGCAGTATCAGATTTTTGTGTTTGCACAAAAGAGAGCAAGATAATTACTTTATCTGTGATTTCATGTATTTTTAACAAGGGGAAACACACAGTCTGCCTCTGGGCTTCATTGGCGCTACCAGCACATTTTTACCTCTGCCAAGGTTCACTAATGTTGGCTTTTCTGCTTGTGTCACAATTTATAAATTCTTGTTAACAGAGTTCAGTTTAGGCCGCCGGCAGAAGAACCAAGAAAGAAAGGAATATGTTCCAGCTGCAGATGCAGGTATTTTCCAAGTATTTCCTATTACCACCATTTTTTAAAAAATATTTGCTATTTATGTTTGAGCTACTGCAGTTAACTGAAAGACTGTATCTCATTATTGTTCAGCCCTACTTTTTACCAGAAAATGCAATGATGGCTGAATTCCATTTAGCTGCTTCTGTTTCGGGGTCCTGGTATTAAGTTATGTTGGCTCACTGTCATGGTTTGCTGGGACAGATTGTTATTAGCTTTACCTATTACAGACTTGTGTGTGAGTGTTTTTCATCATTTTGTGTACTCTCCTAGAAAATCTCACGATCAAATTGGTTTATGTTTATGCAAATTTGAGTTTCTCTCACAATTTTACTGCAGAAAAACTCGTAAAAACATCACAACATGTATCAAAGTTTTTTTAAAAGCTGCAGTGAAATCAGGAATTTTAGGCAGGAACAATCCCAAAACTAGCCTGCAAAATCCTGGAGGGACTGACAAAACATGCTGCAAATGAATCAAAAAATTGACCTAGAATACAAAAAGTGTTTTAGCTTCTGAACAAAATATAATTTTAAGCTCTGAGATTGGATGCTTCTTGCCACAATTCACCTTGAAGTTATCTTCTCCCTCAAAGTTTTTGGCTTTGTACTGTCAACTTTTCATCAAAGGACCAGATATTCTCTGGCGTAGTTCTTACCCTTTGGGACAGGAGCTTTAGAAATGGAAAATGAACGGGACTGTTACTTCTGGACCCAGAGGCAAATGGTCCCTCCCAATTTGCATCTCCATGACAAAGTCAAAATGTCTGCTGTGAATACTTTAAAATCAGATTTAAAAGGATGTTCAGCCTTGACAGAAGTATGAACTCTCTGAGAGCTTTCTAACTGTAGTATATAAATCCTTCTTCATGTCTACGTCTTTTGAAACTCACTGTATTCTTTATTTCTTTTGCCTCTAAGAAAAAAATGACTTTCTAGTGGGCCTGGAAACCTTCTGCCCCCCCTACGATACGCTCCACTACATTCTGCCAGACCTTTTTTGATCACAACTCTTCCCAGTTTCAAGATGCCTTTTTGACAGTAGCAGCCGCAGCAACAGTACTTTGACATTTTGGTCAGTTTCTTTAAAGGGAATATTTCACTTCTCAGAGTAATGGCTGTCTGCCTTTTCTCTGTCGTGAGCTGACATTTAGTTCCAAAGATTAAGAGTTTCTTGTTCCACCAAATCACTTGCAATGACAGCTTATAATATCAGCTGTGAGAAAGGTCTATTTAAAGGACTAATTGGTAAGCTCTCAGATAATAATGAGTCTCCTAATCAGTGCTCCATTAAAGGCAGGTACATTGGGAAGGTCGACCACCAGTCTTCTTGATAAAACATGCAAACAGTGCTCAGTTGAAAGATAAATATAACATCTCCTGCGGCAAAAACAAAAGAATCTCACTGTGTTTACGGAGAGTTGAACCTCCCCTGGCACAGCAGAGTCTGTAATTATTAACTATCTCAGCCGCAGTGTCCTTGTCTTGGCTCTACAGTCAACCATCATAAAGTGAACACCCAAGGTGTCTTGTGATGCCGTAGTGTCGTGATGACGCACAGCAGATAGTCTTGTTAAAATTTAAGCTGATAAGGCCAAAGAGAAACAAAACAACATGTCCTGTGAGGGAGAATGTGATTCATACCCAAACCGCACCAGTACTGGAATATAACTACGTATATTTGCTCAATTACTGCACTTAAAGAAGCATTTCACCCGTGGAAACATTAATCTTTATTGAAAGTGGGTTATATATGTAGTCGAAATGTAACATAAATTTTGAATTTGGTGCCTATTTGACCGAGAAAAGAGTGTTTGTAGTCTCACCCCTCCACCATTTCGCATTACAGGCCTTCTGATCGTTTAGAAACCAGTCAGCTATTTTGACATGGTCGTGCACCCATTCCCTATTTCCTCCCTGAGACGGGACGAAATCGCATCTCAGTGCTGCACCACCCTTCCTGCCCTCCTCCACAGTGTGTACAACAATCGTCAATTTTGCATCACAACATTGGGGGGGAAACAGGACCGCAGCTCTCCATCCTCATCTTCTCGTCACGGCACGGGCGGTGAGACCTACCCACACACTCTTTTCTCGGCTCAAATAGCCAAACACAAATATAATCAGCTGTACAACTTCTACGAGATAGCATCATTCAACCTTCCACACCACTTTCACATAACAGACTTAACTCGTCACCTTCCACCGGGCTTGACACATGCTTCTTTACAGTGCCACGTACACTTGCGCCCCACCCTACCTACGTAGTATCTCACTTCCAAC
>NW_023339674.1:9090675-9094768 GCF_004916995.1 Morone saxatilis | reverse complement strand
TGGGTGAAGTGTCCCTTTAAGGTCACATTTTTATCTTTAATATTTAAAGCAACTTTATACTTCTACTTCACTACATTTCAGAGGAAAATGCTGTGCTTTTTTTAATCCTAGACATTTGTAAGGCGAGCTGTATTTAGTTGGGTTTATTTTTTAGGTGATTATACCTGAATGAAAACAAACCTATGAATATTATATTCCATTTCTGCCATTAGTTCCTCCAAAATGTTGCACACTGGACCTTTAAATGAGAACTCTTGTATTCATTGTGAGTTTGCTGGGCAACCAGCAGAACAAATAGTTAGATCCACTCCCCACAAAACCACAACTTATTGTTTTTATGTGTGTTAATTAGTGAGCGTCAGAGGTACAGGCAGGTGGATTTTGTTACACTTGGACAGAGCCAGGCTTGCTGTTTCCCCCCCATTTCCAGTCTTTGTGCTAAGCTAAGTTAACTGTCTCCTGGCTCCATATTTGGCATACAGACACGAGAGTGGTATCAAACCTTCTCATCAAATGAGTGTAAATAATATGTCAAACTACTGCTTTAAAAAAAAAAGGTCCAGTGTGTAACATTTAGGAGGATCTATTGGTGAGTGGTGTTCAGTTAGTTGCAATGTTAAACGTCACCACTAGATGCCACTAAATCCTTTAACACAATGGTTCTTTAAAGATTTCATCTGTTTTTCTTCTCCTGTAAACATTTAATTTATTTTGCACAAACTCAAGCATTTCATTTCACATGATGTCTGAGCTCTACTGTGCATAAATATCTTCAGATTTGACTCCCTTGTTAGACAGGAAGCAGCTCAGCTAAAACCACATGTTGGTTTCCAGCTCAAATAGAGGACACACTGCCTTTAGACAGTAATCACCAAGTCATAATTGATCAGGTTTCTGCTCTATTTCTATGTTTTCTTTTCGGTTTGGCTCCTTGCTGCAGACTCCTGTCTTCATCTCTGCTCTTCCCTCTGTTCTTACGTTTCAAACCAGTGACTGTGCAGCACCACAGCTATAACAAATGACAAAATTCCTGCAACTGGACAACGTAAAGCCTCGAACAACATTCAAAAATAGCACCGAGAAAGAAAGAAAATCCTGCTGCTGAGACAAACATAAAAACAGGCCTTAACTTTAGCCTCCTGTCAATAAAAGCCAGTAGCTTTGTTGTTTTCTTTCTAAACTGCCTCCTCCTCCTTTTTTTTTTTTGAGGAAGTGACAAGACAAATGCTGCTCTTCTGTCAAATTAGCAGTGAGTCACACAGACAGAGAAAAGCAGATTTAGGTGCTGGCTCCGCAAATGTTTGAGATCAAACAGCTTCAGATGGTGATGGATGATAAGAGCAGGCGGTGGCGGCTCAGTGCGGGAGCAGCACGCCATCTAATGGACAAAGCAGGGACTGCCGTGCCTCGTTTTCTGCTGCATTTCTTGTTGAACTGATGATTCAGAAGGATTCCCAAAGTTTCCCACGTCAGAGAAAACAGGTCTGACAGAACAATTTTAACCCTGAAGAGGCTGGTAGGACCTCTGTGTACTGTAAGCGTAAAGGCACTTAAACAAGAGAACTGGACCATACCAGACATATACAGCAATTTAAGGAAAATGTGCACTGCTTAGGTTAAAATAATGATAAAATATAACTTAAAAGAACCACACCAGAGGAGGAATGGGGGAAAAATGAGACAAATTCTATAAGCTTGTGCTCTTCCTCTGGATAAAGGAAGAGGGAGATATAATGAAAGAAAGACAACTATGTGAAACTGTATGTGTGTGTGTGTGTGTGTGTGAGAGTGAGTGGGGGTTATAGAGGCAGAATGAAGGAAGCAGATATGGAGGAAGGAAGGAGATAAAGACAGGAGGAGGGAACGCATAAATATTTTGGGGAAATACATTCCATGTTGGTTTGCTCACAAAGATGAATTATTCCAACAGTTCAACAGTGGCAGCGCTGCTTACATTACAACACAATACAACACAACAGTGAGTGGAAACTACTCATACTGCTGAGTGTGTGCCGCACCGATCATATCATAAACAGCATAGAGGATATTGTACAAATATTATAGTAAGGTGAAGTCCATGTGGGAGTAGCACAGTGAGACAAACTTCCATAGAAATGTTTCATGTTTTTACAGGAATATAATGGAAATATTAAAAGAAAACATGCAGCAGAGCAACAAAAGCACACCATTAAATCCAATGAGATTACAATAAGGGTTCTATATATTGATTTGATCAGTCTAAAGCTGTATTTCCCTTTATGTATTCTCTAAGGAAAGTACAAGACTGATTGATTTTTGTGATTTCAGTTCTCACATTTACCTTTTCCCCTTTTCAAGACATCAGCTGATCTCCGAGCGCGTCTGCAGAAGTGGTATCACAGTTTTGCAAGTATAGAAACTAATTGAGAAAAAAGAGAGCTCATTCTCACTCACCAGCGACCGGTCCGTCTTCTCTCGTGGGTTTCTCTCTTTTTCTTGGCAGAAGAAGGAAAAAAAAAAAAATGCGTCTCAACCTGTCGGAGGCGTCGCTCAGGTAATGCTGCTGCACTTATCGCCGTTGTCCATTTTTATTGCTGCACTCTGGTAACTTCAGTTAGACTTCAAACTCTGCAGCATGCAGCGATGCATGCCCACGGCCGTCCCTGTGACGTCGAACGGCCTCGTCACGTGACAGGAAGTGTAGCCCTGGGACGTAAACAACTTTACCACGAGCTCTGCTGAAGCAGCTTTCTGCTCTATTACAGCGTCACACACACACACACACGCACGCACGCACCTATTTGTGTTATTATTTGCTTATCTATAATTTATTTAGCATTATTTACTACAGGCTTATCACATAACTTATAACTGTTTATTTCCTTGCATATTGTTCAATATCACTCACTAATCTATCTATCTATCTATCTGAAACTATCTAAATTTAATACCGATGCTTCTGCGTAAACTAACCAGACCATCCGAAGGTGACACCATTGGCTATTTCTATGTGGTTATTCTTAATGTCTGCCAGCTGATTTCCCTTGAAATCAATGAAAGGAGGCGGTGGAAACACTACCGGTTGTGTCCACAGGGGCCCGCCAAAATCACCAAGGGCCAGTTTAATCTGGATCAAAATTATCCGGATTTGGAAATCCCATTTTTTGCTATTCAGGATCAGGTAATCCGTCTTACTTTTATGCCAGTTTTTCAAGATTACCAAATCCGGATTACCAGTGCTCTAAATGGGACAACATATCACAATGTGGGCTACCAGCTATGTAAAGAACAACAGGTAGAAGAGCCAACATGGGGTCACTGTAAGTGTTTCTTATTTTGAGACAAAACACAAAATAACATAAACATCCACTTCCATTCATAATTTCTTCAACACTGCTCATTGCAACAAAAAAAGGATGTCAATTTGGAGCGTTTAAATGGAGTTCTGAAGAGACGCCTTTTGCATGCCTTAACTACTTGCGAGTGGAAACCGACAGGGAGCATGCGAACATAATACTGCGTGTATTCGTCCTTGCCACAACCAATGCGGCTTACCAGGCGCGAATGTCCCTTGCTCTGGATATGATGTTGTATGATAGCACCTGAGCCTCGTTTGAAGAACCAGACCAAACTCTGCGTGTCTGTCAGAAAAAGATGAGGACTGGAACCTGGACGTGTAAGTAAAGGGATGCAATTGTTTTTGACAGGTTATCTCTGATGATTGTTTTCTTTGAAATTAATAGTACGATAAATGAATGACAGAAAAAATGTAAATATATATATTTTTGTTTGTTATTGAAAATCGTTTGGGGGATTATTTCATGGGGACACGATCATTCTTTAATATATTATTTTATTTTTTACTCTTGCTAGTTCTCCGGGACACAATCCCATTGACAGGACGTGTTCATAGTTTTTTGGTAGTTAATGTCGGTGGACGGTTTGGGTGGTCGTGATGTTTCATTTTGTCGGTATGCATGGAAGTCGGTCTATGCCAAATCCAAGAATCTATTGACAATAAGGTGAAGACGTGGAGATAAAATTAAAGACCGTGTGGTATTTACCTAAATATACGCAAGATGGTGATCTGGATTTGGACCAATTTTAAAGTTTT
>NW_023339674.1:9080930-9090575 GCF_004916995.1 Morone saxatilis | reverse complement strand
AAAAATTTAATATATTATTTTTGTTTGTTATTGAAATCTGTTTGGGGGATTATTTCATGGGGACAAGATCATTTTTATTTTTATTTTATTTTTACTTTAATATACTGAAAGGCTTAATTGGACTGTAACGGTTTAAACAAGTCAATTGCAAAATATAAATAATATATACACTAAATGATACAAATGTATTATTTGTCAATTTAAAGTTTTACTACATTTTCTTCCCTGGAATCCCTGGAAATCCTACCCCCTGTTGGGATCAGGATAATCCTGTTTTTTTTAAATCAAAGTAATCCAAATCCTACTGAGGTTTTGAACAACACAAACTGAAGGTTTGATCCAGATTAAAACTAGGATTGGATTCCGTGATTTGATCTGATTTCAGAATCCTTCTTTCGCTTTTGAACAACCCATTTTCAAGATTTGGTCCAATCCGATCAGCTTGCCTTTGAACAACTGGCCCCAAAAGTGAAAGTTCCTTGTTGCTGCTTTAAGTACAGAAGTATGGGCTATTAATGCAGGCCATCATTCTGCAGTATGGCCCCTTCATAATAACCCTATAATAATAATAATTATATTGTATATAATATGGATTATGATTGCTGATGCATTAATGTGTAAGTAACATTTTACTGTTTATTAGTTGTTTAATCTTAGTTTTACTGAATATTTAGCATCTTATATTACAACTTTTACATATAGCATCATAAAATAGGTGCATAAAGGAGAGAGCTCAACTCGTTATCTGGCTTCCTAATTTGTTCATAATACAAGGGATTAAAGCAGTTCACTTTGCTGCCAGGAGCATTGCTTTTTATTTATATATTTTATTTATCTTATATAACAAGGCCAAGTAGTAATTTCATACACATTAAAAGCTGGTTAAAAAAAGTGAGAAAACAATAAAAAAGTAATCGTCTTCAAGTTTCCATTTCCATCTTTATTTCACAGATGATCTCTCCTTCTATTGCATTTAAAAGTGAGAAAAAACTAATGTTTTCCTGCAGGTCTAATGTGAAAACTTTGTCTGTATGCCAACATCAAACTTCTGCTTTTGTGTCTCACTCAAACAGATGGGCAGACTTACTCCGAGGGTGAGGGTTCCTCCACTTCCCCACACTCACAGATGTTACTCAGATGACTTCCACTTTGCTTTAACTGGAAGAGTGTCTCAGTAGTGATGTTATACCCACAAATATCAAGAAAGACCACACAGTCATATTACTGACACTGACGTTTTCTTTGGCTAAACCTCACCATCAAACCCGGCAGGCAACCTGTTCTGAGTCATACAGTGTAGGTGACAACACAACAGAGGGATGCGGGTCAATCTGAGTCCAGCAACCACCGATATGGAAAACCAAAATAAAACAAAATTTAAAGTTTTTAAGAATATTCATTTTATTTTATTGAAAACATCACAATTTTGCACTTTACATCAATCTCTCAGTCAGTGTATAATGCACACATCCACATTGTCAAAAACATAGATTTACTGCAGCCCCCCCGAGTGTAAACGTGTTGCACAAAATTACTTTGTTGAAATAGTGTGAAAGTATATCTGAACATTTTATTCTTGATTTGAAGACAGTTGTTTGTGTCTCAGACCTCAATAGAGAGAGTTATATGTTGGAGGTTCAGAGAATTAAAATGAATGAGTGAGAGCACTTTTTTGTCTTTGGGCTTTGATCAAAATCTGGTGAAATACAATGGTTTTATTGTTTTATTAAAGGCAAAAATAATCTAATTGGCCATAATTTCAGTTCAACACAGGAGCCAACAAAGCAAAACTGTTTGAATCTGCCAGATCAGCCAAATTACTTCACTTACTTACTAATTACTCTAATTTATTTTTTGCATACTTTTTTAAAAATCTCTTTCCTTGGTTAGTTGGCAGTCTTATTCTTTCTTGGCCATCAGTCATTACATTCTGTTTTTATATTGTTCCTGCTGAAATTGAACTCGACCAATGTGTTTATTTCTGCATCTGATAACTGTTTGTAGGACTCCAACGATAGTCTGCACTGCAGGTCTCAGGCCATACTGGGAAGACATTATTTATACATTATATATGGCAATAAATAACATTAAAAATATTATATTCCACCCAAAAGGTGTTTGTACATGCAGATAACACTGGAATACATCTTCCTGTGCACTGCTGAAGACACAAATCCCCAAATCATAATGGAAACAAGGTATTCTTGTAACGTCACTTGTTACATTAGGAGTGCATTTGTGAATTTGAAGTGCTTACGAGGACATACATCACCAATTCGGGGAAACATTTATATTTGTGCATTTTAGGCTGATTCTCTTTTCAGAATAAGGAGGAAGAGTTAGTGCAACAGTGAATAAATCAGCCACATAAGCAGGTCAATGGTCAAAGCTGAGGCATAAATACTTCAGTATATTTGAGAAAAGTGCTACGTAAAGAAATAAGATCCTGAGAGAATAACATAAAACTTTTTCTTGTCACTTCTGGTGTGGACGACATCAGAGTCACACAGCAGTCCGGACTCGTCCTGGACCAGTCTGATGAGGTCTCGACTGTCATTTTGAGTAATGGGCGAATGGAGACTCCTCGCTCATTTTGCCCTGCAGAGGTGAAAGCAGACAGCAAAGGGGTTAAAAGGAACTAAACATACTCACAATGACTTGTCACCAGTATGGTTCGATGACCTGCTTTACCAACTGTAGACATGTATTTATAGTTAAACATATGTTCTCTCTGTTTCTTCTACCTCATTAAAAAATCAAGAGTCTATGAATATACAAGTTTAGTTCATTTCTAAAGTTTTCCTTTTGGGATACAAGATGTATCCTACTTAAAGTCCATTTTCAGTGTTTGTGCACTGGTGGCTTCAGGTTTCAAATTGGCAAATTAGACCAGGATTGACAAACTATTTGTGATGTCACAAATCATGCTCGTAGGCCCCGCCCCTTAAAAACTAGATTTTCCATGAGCTCGGATAAACTTTCCACTTCCAGCAAACTAATGTGAAAACATCCTTCTAGTGTGAAACTCTGCACAGACGTCACAATGAACCTCAATTACCAACTGTAGGAACAAGAAGAACATATCTTTGGCTGAGGGAAACTTTAAGCAATAAGGCTCAAGGAGTCTAGCTGTGTGCTGCTTTACATTAATGATGTATATTTATTAACAGGAGGTCAACATCCTTTCCTGTTTCCTGGTTGCAGGTTTTCTGCTTTGCAACTTCTCTCCAGTTTCATTGCACACATTTAAAGTTCAGTTCAAAAAGACGGAAGAAGATATTTAAATAATACAGAGATATTTTAACGAAGGACACTCGTGTTATTGCAATTTCCTTTCAACATATCACAATGTCAAAATATCCCTTTGAACCCTGAAAACATGCAGAAATAGAAAGACCTTGCAAAGCCGAAACAGGAAATGACCATGTAAGAGTGTCAAAACAAAAGCTAATAATAATACTCATTACAAACTTTTATTTTCTCAAGAATTCTGAATGAAATTCTGTCCAAACACAAATTACTGTTCCTACCTGCATTTTGGTAAATGTATTTTCAGTTTTGTTATGAAGCTGTTTGTTGTCCACTGTATGTCCATTCAAATGTTAATTTAATGAATGTTAAGATGTAGTGTGAAGATGTTCTGCTTATAAGCTTAACATGCAGAAAAAAATAAAGGTTATCAGTAAATAACACTTTCAAAACACAGTTTAAACTCCTGTCACCAATAAACCTGCATGTTAACCTGCATGTTTATCTCCTCACATGCAAAATCAGCTTTTTTTGAGTTGGACCCATATGTTGCTATTCAGGTATTATATGTGCTGCTTGCACATGTTCACATGCAGTACACTCTGTCCTAATCCAACACACCGTCCTCTCTTTACTGCAGTTACACACATGTGGCAATAAAGATTTATAGATAGCTGGGGACAGATATATTCTGTAGAGCGCTTTGTTTTCGTGTCTGGAGACAAATCTCCTGTTCTCATGGTGGAAGCTTGCTTACATTTTCACCTGAAATGACATCTAAAGAGTGCAGGAAGTTGAGAATATCTGAATATCTGCTGACACACCGATGACGACTAATGATAAGCTTTAATTTCTGAAGAAAGCGCTTAGTCATTATGTGCTCACCACTGTCCTATTTCTGACTCTTTCACATAATGAGAATTCAGTCAGGCTTCCTGTTTGTGTTAAAGACAGAGCAGCAAACTGTGTGCTGAAGGGAAGAGGAAGAAAATGACACATGGCAGTCGTACACACTTTACACGCTGCCAGAGTTGAGTTCAATTCCCTGCACTGTTACCTGAGTCACACCTTGTTCAGGTTTTAAACATATTCTACATAATCACTAATAAGTGTTGCCCCCTGCTGGTAAAAAATCACATGAAACCTGCACTCACAAGGCTGATCTGTAGGTCACATTTCACCATCTTATAGTTAATGCTAATTAGCACTAAACACCAAGTACAGCTGAGGCTTAGTTTAGCAGGTATTTAGTCATAAACCCATTGGAGAAATTAAAGTTTTAACCTGATAATGGCACAATATCCAATCACCATCCAATACTTATTGAGATATTTCAGTCTGAACCAACTAAGCTATGGTGAACATAACCTCCTGTTTCCTGGTCTTCTGCTTTGTAACTTGAAATCTGAAATTCAATTTGAAAGGACGGAAGAAGAGATTTAAATAATAAGGAGATAGATATTTTAAATATATTTTCAAATGGTAATGGCAGCGTGACGATGTTCTCAGTAGGTTTTCAGTAGATAACACTTAAATAAACAGTTCTCTTTTTTAAAAATTTCACTTAAATAGTTACAAAGTGGAAAATCTGTTCAAAAAATCAGTTTAAAATCAGTGCAAATGTCAGATTCCTGTTTTCTAAATCAGTGGTTTCCAACACAGGGTTTGGGACCCCCACTATGGGTCGCCAAAGCTTCATGAGGGGTCACGAGGCCTTCTTGATTTTAAGGGGTGTAGGAAAACTTAAAAAATATACACAGTATGCCTATATCTATCTCTCCTAATCCATCTATTTTAATCACTTCTGTTAAGAAAGGTCAAGTAAATTGTGTAATGACAATGGTCAGGCGTCAGATAAATATGATAAAAATAAATAATACAGACTGAGAATGTTATGAAATATTCCCTTAGCAGGAAATAATCTGATCAAAATCATCCAAATTACTTGTTTTAGACAAACTTCTTGCAATTACTGAGTTCACTGTTTGGGTTTATTGTACTGTTTTGAATATAATATGAAATATCCATGAAATATGTCACTTAGCCAGGGGGTTGTCAGTTTACTAAATCATAGAAAAAGAGTCCCTTAAAGAAAAAGGTTGGGAACCACTGCTCTAACTCACCATTGGCACATCGTCAAGCCTCTCGAAGTTGGACCTCGGTGATCGGATACATTTCACGGTGACAACCACCAACACGAGGGCCAAGACGATACAGAAGATGCAAAGGATGGCCACGAGGCCGGGATTTGCCGCCAAGTCACCTTTCCCCCAGTCATGTGAAAGACCTGAGGGTGAGACAAACAAAAAGGTCACTTCCTAACCACTACATTGCTGCTTCTGTCCAAAGAGAGGGTGGTTGTAAAGGAAAGAATCACAACACTAAATGAGAGAAGAAGGAACTCAGAGGCCAAGATGTCTTACAGTCAACCTATTCTACCGCCAGCAGTTGGTTTCAGTTGAACATTCTATTGCTACGGCAACCACTGCTCTCAAAGTTCCGTGGCAGTTTAACTGTCACTGTTAACGTCCGCCGTTTTTGTCCGATCTGTACGCATTTTTATATGTTTCCCTTATAACCTCGCCGGGGAATTATCTGTAGGTACTCTTAAGTTACAGCTGTTTAGTGAATGATTAAGTAGAGTTGAGCTGAAGTAATTTTACTGCTGACAAAACTTGCTGCTCTACTAGCTGCCTGAAGCTAATGTGTTGCTAATACAACAATCAAGTTAATTTGCTGTTGGGTTAACTTTTGTGTATTTCACTCTTTTTACTTGCCCTGTTGTGGACTTTATGTGTAGCCTATGCCTACTAGATTGATTACCATGTTGTATTTTCTGAGCTCGTCTCACGCACGGCTGCAGCAACCCTTTGCTACAGAGTAGAGAGGTCTCGCCTTCACTACAGTGTCTATATTTGCAGGAGGATATCGAGGACCAAAATATAATTTTCTTCTACTATCTGTTTCAGATTAAAAGTTCTTTAGGGCTTCTATGGACCAAATCAATTCATTTGTTAACAAGGCTTTTGATTGTATTGCATAATACGTTGTTTTGTCGTTTAATGAGTGACAATGTAGCCTCAGTAATATGACAGTTTATAATTGGGTCTAACTATTGTTTGTATCTCATCTTTTAACCGCTGTCTTCAAACCTAACCAGAGGCAGAAATAGAAATGACAGCTTGTTTCTGTTTCTACTTTTCCTGCTGTATAAAACACAGCACCTTAACTGACCTATTTCACTGCACAAATACAACCACACATGGACCATTCATATGTGACATTGCACAATTTAAGTGCATGGTTTAGATTCTTTCTTAATTAATGTTCTCTGATTCAGAATAAAGAAACCCTCCAACCCTCAGCTCTGACTGCAGTCTGACCTGGACTGGTTGTGTTAACAGTGGTGGTGGTGGTTGCTGTAACGTTTGGTGATTCGGATGCTGGTAGGAAAGTCGGCCCATGGGAAACTGTCTCATTGGACGTCTGATTGGTCGCTGCAGGAGGGCTGGGATGTGTTTCCTCCGTCCTGTTGGGTGATAGTAGGGAAGTAGTGGGCGAAGGGACTGCAGTGGTAATCTGGTGTGTTGTCGGTTGCATCTCTTGGGTGTTGTTGATGGGTTTCACAGGGTTTGGAGTGACATCATTTTTTGTTGTCACAGCTAAACTGGTGGGCGGTGCAGCACTTGTGGTTATCTCTGGTACCTGTATAGTTGAAGAGGAAGGTTTGGCGTCTGCAAAGAAGATGAAAAACCAATGACACCCAGCATTTCCACCTGATCAAGACAATGCTAGTGGAGAATGTTTGTTGGCTTTCCCAAGGTAAAACACAGAGGCGTAGCTTGAATTATGTGTCGTAGTCTATAGACCCACCTGCACTTTAGCTGTTCATCCTATACTCTTTAAGCATTTTAATATTACTTTAAATGAAGATAAATGACAGTTACTGCAAAGATTAGTCTATTTTGTATTGTCTTTCTTAATGTGTGCAGCCACGCAATACACACTTTTTTTCCTGATCCTGCTTTCATCTACTGCACGTAAGTGAGTGTAAAAATACTCTAAACCAATAAAACAATGAGTAATTGGTTAAATACACAAAGGAGGTTGACCTTGTTTGCGCTACTTTGAGCTCCAACTTTACAAAACAAAGTATGTCAGTATTATCAACAAAATGTATGTAAAGTATCAAAAATAAAAGTATTTATTCTGCAGTAAAATGGCCCCTGTCAGAGTTTTATTATCATATATATGGTGTTTTACATGTTTATATTGCTGTAACTATCACAGACACAGTAGGTATTTATTAACGGAGACAAATGTATGTTTTTGTTAAGCATTTCTGCTTGGTGAGAATAGAAGCAGTTAAGTAGTAGCTAAACTGAGCCTTTCCGTGGAGTATGTTTGCTTTTATGATTCAATTGTTGAGTAAATGCAGCTTCTATAGTTAGAGTTAAAGCTTAATGCACCAAACTAAACAATACAAAATAGCGTGTAAGTAGAAGCCCTCAGTGTTTGTAGCCCCACCAAGGTAAATAATCACCGCCTCCACTGCTCTGAATGGCCAACTCCATGAAAGGCGATCCACGGCGTCTGTAGATAAAAACAGCTGATTCTAAGGTAACCTATGAATATTATATTCGATTTCTGTCAGTAGATCCTCAGATCATCATCAGTGTGATACGATTAAAAGCTCCACAACAGCTTCTAAATGGACCTTGAGGTGATGTTGTTTTAATGAAGCTGTTTTTTGTGTCATTAAGGCAGAGATCAGTTTGTTCAGATGAGGTGTCTGGCTCTTTACAGCAGAATTAAAAGTCTGTCAGGAAATGATTTGTGTTTTCTGGTGATGCAGACAAACAGCTGGCGGTCAGCTGGCATTGTGTATGTATGTGTGTACATAAGTGTTTGCACAAGCATCAGACGCCACAGTCCGTTTAGCTCAGAATCACTTTGACTGATTAAATATTTGCTCCAGGTTCCACCCAGACATGACCTTCACATTTATTTTACCTTCCTCTTTTTTACCAATAGCAGCTCACTCTTCACTTTAACATACAGAATGCAGAAATACACACTTTGACTTGTATATTACAGCAACAGACATGAATATATTGCTTGAATTTAAAGGTTTCTGTTTTATTACAAGGCTGCATGTTGTCCAGCGTTTAGTCCTCAGATTTTGACATATAATGCTGTTGTAGGTGTTAAAATTCTACTAAATACATAATTTCCCTGCGTGCTGAGAAAAAAACCTGCCACAAACTACCTCCGATAAGGTTACTGAACCTCCCTCTCTCTGCAGGAAGTTTCCTATTTGCATAACTTTGCATCTTCACAAGACTTCAACATAACATTCAGGCAAATTATCTCACAACTCTGGCAACAGTTTTAATGTAAAATTGTGAAATGTTGACTTACCTGCCCAAACTGCAAACAGGGACACCAGTACAGTGAGGTGCTTTACTGCAGGCATGTTGAGAGGAAAAGGCTGCCGATCATTTCGACAGCATGCAAACACACACACACGCACACACAGACTACATCCTTGACAGCAGGATGTGTCGAGTGCCTCAGGAGGAGTGCTCTAAAACTGTGGGTTGGTGCGTATCAAATCCTTCAGGCTGATTAGTCAGTGTTTAAACACGGCTCTGTATTTGCTTGTCGCTCCATCTCTGCTGCTGTTATTCCGGCTTCAACACATTAAAGTGACATTTATGTTTAAGTTAAGTTTTCTTGCTTTCTACTGCTGAGTGAAAACGTTTACTTTGCAGGTTTTAAATACTCACTTGAACTTGCAATGAAGCTATTTACTGCTGCACACAATTTAATGTTTTTACTTTTTGTGGAGCAGAAATATCTTGCACTTTTTTATTGTTTTATTAATTTGTTTTGTATTTTATTGCTTGTTTCATTTAACTCTTTCACTCCTGTCTATGTGTGTTTTATATCTTTATGCTTTGCATGTCTTAGCAGCATTATGAATTTGACACCTAAAATTAGAGATCATTGACCATTTTCCTTCCTGGTATCGATTCCAATACCTGGGCTTTGTGTATCAGCTAATACCAAGTATTGATCCGATTAAAAAAATACAAATACTTTTTCACAAGCATAAACTACTAAGCCTGTATGGTTGTTATTGCAATTTCCCAGCTTGGGATCAATAAAGTATATCTATATATCTACCAATTATCATTGTTATATGGCCTAGTTCTGGTCAGAGTAGGGTTGCTTCACTATCCTGATACCCAATACTGCATTTTAGCAGCTACAATTACAGCTTTAACTGAGTCTACCTCCTGGAAGGATTAAGGTATAACAACTCTATATTTAAAGATTATGAAATGTACATAATAAATGCTATTTTCATACAGATGTAGAGTACACAATAAT
>NW_023339674.1:9079149-9080874 GCF_004916995.1 Morone saxatilis | reverse complement strand
ATCACATACACAATTTCTGTTAAATGTAATTATATTATTTTGGCAAATGCCATTTAATTTTTTTGTAAACACCTCTGAAGTAATATATATATAATATATATATATATACAGATTTCTGCTTTCATGTTATGCTGTTATTTCTATCATCACATAAACTGATTTATCACTTGACCTGCCAAAACCAAAAGTATCATAAATTAATTGCTGCAGACGTAGTACAGTACAGTACATCAAGTCAAATTTAGTCACTAGTATAAAACCACAACTACTAATAAATCAATAAATAAATGTCATATCTTCAATCTATCAGTAAATCAGCTTTTAGACGTACAGTTGAGAATTCAATGTCATATGATAAAAATTTAAAAAGATCTTCTATTTCATAATAATCACAATTATGCAATTATTTTTATAGATACCTCGAAGGAACAAACTGAGATTTGGCATGAAAACAGAGAGCAGCACTGGAGAAGCAGAAACTATGGAGGCTGCGAAACACTCAAACAGATGAACAGCCCTATCTAGAGCCAGTGATTGGTTTTCCCCTTCTGGACTACTGAAGAAACATGGTAGCCTCCATGAAAGGTGACAGCTTATTCTACACAAACTGTTGTAACAGTCAAATTAAAAAACTAAAATATTCATCTTCAAAGCTGAGCATGAATTCTGTCTCTAAGCTTTCTCCTCCAGAGGTTTGGGCGGTGGGAGTGCTTCCTGCTGTATATCCATAGGACTGCAGTGAACAGCACTGCACCCCATCACAATGGGTGGCTGTCATCCTATCAACCCAACAGAAAACAATACACACATCAATATAACTTCACGTCTTTAACTACTGAGCAAGTAGGGTAGAAAAACTCTGACAGACACAATATACTTATATACAGTGCCTTGCAAAAGTTTATTCGGCCCCCTTGAACTTTTCACCTTTGCACTCTCTCAGGCTTCAAACATAAATGATATAAAATTTTTATTTTTTGGTGAAGAAATCACCAACAAGTGGAGACACAATTGTTCGAAGGTGGACGAAATCTATTGGATATTTTAACTTTTTTTACAAATAAAAAACTGAAAAAGTGTGCGTGCTGCCAAAATTTATTCGGCCCTTTACTTTCAGTGCAGCCAAACTCACTCCAGAATTCAGCGGAGGATCTCTGAATGATCCAATGTTGTCCTAAATGACTGATGGTGATAAATAGAAATCCACCTGTGTGTAATCAAGTCTCTGTATAAATGCACCTGCTCTGTGATAGTCTCAGGGTTCTGTTGAAAGCGCAGAGAGCATCATAAGGACCAAGGAAACACACAAGGCAGGTCCGTAATACTGTTGTTGGAGAAGTTTAAAGCCGGATTTGGATACAAAAAGATTTTCCCAAGCTTTAACATTCCCAATGAGCCACTGTGCAAAGCGATCATTTTGAAAATGGAAGGAGTATCAGACCACTGCAAATCTACCAAGACCTGCCGTCCCTCTAAACTTTCAGCTCAGACAAGGAGAAGACTGATCAGAGGTATGCAGCCCAAGAGCCCATGATCACTCTGGATGGAACTGCAGAGAACTACAAGCTGACGGTGGGAGAGTCTGTTCCATAGACAACAATCAGCGTACACTGCACAAATCTGCCTCTTATGGAAGGGGAGTGGCAATAAGGAAAGCCATTTCTCAAAGATATCCATAAAAAAAGTCTCCCAGATAGCTAGACTCAGACTTGCCAACAAATGCCA
>NW_023339674.1:9068876-9079049 GCF_004916995.1 Morone saxatilis | reverse complement strand
CGCTGCCTGCAAAAAGTATTCGGCCCCCTGAACTTTTTCAACCTTTTGACACATTTCAGCTTCAAACAAAAGATATAAAATTTTTATTTTTTGTGAAGAACTCACCAACAAGTGGGACACAATTGTGAAGTGGGAAACGAAATCTATTGAGATATTTTAAACTTTTTAGCAAATAAAAAAACTTGAAAAGTTGTGCGTGGCAAATTATTCGGGCCCCTTTACTTTCAGTGCAGCAAACTCACTCCAGGAAGTTCAGCGAGGATCTCTGAATGATCCTAATGTTGTACCTAACATGACTGATGGGTGAGTAAATAGAACCACCTGGTGTTTGGTAATCAAGGTCTCTGTATAAATGCTACCTGCTCTGTGATTAGTCTCAGGTTCTGTTGAAAGCGCAGAGAGCATCATGAAGACAAGGAACACACAAGCAGGTCCGTAATACTGTTGTGGAGAGTTTAAAGCCGGATTTGGATACAAAAAAGATTTCCCAAAGCTTTAAACATCCAAGGAGCACTGTGCAAGCGATCATTTTGAGAATGGAAGGAGTATCAGACCACTGCAAATCTACCAAGACCTGGCCGTCCCTCTAAAAAATTCAGCTCAGACAAGGAAAAGAACTGATCAGAGATGGCTAAGCCAAGAGGCCCATGATCACTCTGGGATGAACCTGCAGAAGAACTACAGCTGAGGTGGGAGAGTCGTCCATAGGGACAACCAATCAGTCGTACACTGCACAATCTGGCCTTATGGAAGAGTGGCAAAGGAAGAAAGCCACTTTCTCAAAGATATCCATAAAAAGTCTCGTCTAAAGTTCCACAAGCCACCTGGGAGGACACACAAACATTGTGGAAGCAAGCGTGCTCTGGTCAGATGAAACAAATCGAACTTTTGCCCACAATGCAAAACGATATGGTTTGCGTAAAAAGCAACACAGCTCATCACCCTCAACACACCATCCCCACTGTCAAACATGGGTGGTGGCAGCATCATGGGTTTGAGGCCTGCTTTTCTCAGCAGGGACAGGGAAGATGGTTAAAAATTGAGGGGAAGATGGATGGCAGCCAAATACAGGACATTCTGGGGAGAAAACCTGTTGAGTCTGCAAAAGACCTGGAAACTCGGGACGGAGATTGTATCTTCCAACAAGACAATGATCCCAAACATACAGCATAATCTACAAAGTAATGGGTTCACAAATAACGTATCCCAGGTGTTAGAATGGGCCAAGTCAAAGTCCAGACCTGAATCCAATCAGGAATCTGTGGGAAAGAGCTGAAAACTGCTGTCACAAACGCTCTCCATCCAACCTCACTGAGCTCGAAAGCTGTTTGCAAAGGGAAGAATGGGCCAAGAATTTCAGTCTCTCGATGTGCAAAACTGATAGAGACATACCCCAAGCGACTTGCAGCCTGTAATCGCAGGCAAAAGGTGCTCTCAAAGTATTTTAACGCAAGGGGCCGACATAATTTGCACGCCCCACTTTTATTTTTTATTAGTTTTAAAAAGTTTCAAAAAATCCAATAGATTTCGTTCCACTTCACAAATTGTGTCCCACTTGTTGGTATTTCTTCACAAAAATAAAAATTTTATATCTTTATGTTTGGGGAAGGCTGACTGAAATCGTGGCAAAAAAGGGTTGAAACAGGTCAAGGCCGAATACTTTCGCAAGGCACTGTATATATGCATATATAATTAAATATGTTAATATTATCATGCAACAAGTAAAACTATCAAGAAGCAAAATGTCTGTTTAATCTCCTGTATGGCAGACTTATTTACTCTGTGTTTGAGGTAGGACAGGAAGACATCCCATCCTAAACTGATAATGTTGATGTACATGAGGCGGTATTTGGGCGAGACATAGTAGAAGTTGAACATCTGAACGGGGGGCCAAACACAACAGTCCGCCTGCAGGTAAGAACAACATAGATTAACATAAACAAACCTGCAAAGATTACCCAGCAAACACTGTTAAAACATTTGAGAAGAGTGAAGTGTGCGAGCAGGCTGGGAGATCAACACATGGCACAACCCTGGTAACCTGATTGGCTCTAACTGGGAGGGTTGTATTTGCTCTATCAGTCAGTCGACCAAGATTTGTTTTTACAAATCTGATTGAAAGGAGAACCGCCAGTGAGCTTCTTAAATTACATAATTTTCTAATACATTGTAAGAAAACAGTCTCAGCTGCAAAGGGTCAGCAGTAACACAAAGAAAAACAGCAGGGAGCTGTTTGATGCAGGAGAGTGTGTAAATATAATCTGCTCAATAAGTACACAAATGCAGGCGCTTGAAGCCTTGAAGAACCAAACAAAAGTGAACATACAGCAATGCCAGCTGCTCTGTGAGGCTGTACTTAAATGGCCAGTGTGTTTGAGCTGAATGCTAACGTCGGCATGCTAACATACAATTCAAGAGAGCTTGTGGGTCCAAGATAGGATTGTTCAGCCATCCAAGAACTCATTATTAAAGGGGTGGATGTGGTCTTCGGATTTCGATGGACAACTGAAGATCACCATCTTAGTTTAGCATATTACATGCTAACTGAAGCTGATGGGAATGGCATCACTTTTACAGGTATTTGTTCATAAACCAATGACAAAAATAAAAACTTGACTTGACGATGGTGCTAGATGTTAAGTTTCTGCAGTTCATCTTGAGTATGGCGCAGGGTAAGTGACAAAGTTTAGACAAATCAGAAGGCCTCAGAGGCTATATCCTTCCTGAAGTCAGCTACTGATCTAGCCAATGATAAGCCAGAGACTATTTATTCAACCAAGGTGGTAACTCATGCCTCTAACATAGCAACGCACTGCATCGGCTAAAGGCTTTACTGGTCACTAGTTTCTGAGGCTGGCAACAAGTACACAGACACTAGCCACGGATCTGTCCAGTCTCTTTCTTTCATTCTTTCTTTTGCTGACAGCGTTTGGCACAATAACTTTGATATGTCTGCTTTATTTCAAAAGGAAATCTTATTTGTTTCACATGTTTTTTCCCACTGGAATAACCTTAACATTACTTCAGACCTGAACTGGTAGAAATTCTGGTGCCTATCTTCTAAAGATCTGATTATAAATGACGGTGACAGAAGTGAGTTGTAAAAGGATTCATTGTTTTTATCCCTTGAATGGTTAGATTATTCTGGGGATTTTCCAGAGTGATGGGTTAATGTATGAAAAGGGATTCACTGTCTGTTGGTAGGTTTTGTTTTGTTCTTCTTTAAATAAATATTTTATATGAACACGAAAGCACAGAAATCATCTCTGGTTTAAAACAATGGTGAGTAACGAGTGTATAACAATGTGAGCACATGTGCACTGAACTGCTGTTCTACTGCAGGTCAGACCCTGACAGGTGTACTTGCCTTATAATATTCCCAGAACTTCCCTTTGAAGTCCCTCCATCCTTCAGATAAAGTGTGTCCCTCCATGAGACCCATACCTGCAATAAACAGTTGTCAGATGTGCGTCAGTGCCAAGCTTCATCAACTAACTTCAGATAAGTTCAGAGGCCGGAGGAGTGATGAACTCTTATAAAGCATGACTTACAAAAAACAACAACCTGTCATGTAAAATGCAAACTCTTTACAGACGACCTTTGAACTCCATCTGACTCACCTCTGCTATTGACGCAGGCCGTTTTTTTTTCTTCACCTACGCCTTCAAGTATGACCTTTGTTTTGAGTGTGTCATAGAGAAACTGCTTATGTGCTAACATCCTGACAAATGAGTGTATGTGTACACTAAGGGAGGATGGAGACAGGCTGCTTAGATTAAATAAAATTTTTCCCACCTAAAAAATACCACATCCCGATTATCGGTGAGGCGATCAGCTGGTCCGCCAGAACCTTCTTGACCAACGTGTTCATAGCTCTTCCAACGTACGCGCTGTCCAGCCGGCCGTACCAGTGGTGCAGCAGTGGACCAGTGGAGCAGCCAATCACAAACGTGTAGCCTTAAGGGGTGGAAAAAAGGGGAAAAGAATGAATGGCAATGAGACACATGGTGCACATCTTGTATTTATAAACGTTTATATTTTCACAACTCTGTTAAATCTTTTTTTTTTGGTATAACATTATACTTTAAAAGATTGTGCTTGTGAGACTTAAAACACCAGGTTGAAAATCAGTGTTTTACTCCCCTCTCTGGTTAAATGTTTCACCTCTGAAAACACCCAGAATTACTGATGGGTAAAGCTGAGTGTGTGCTCTGTTGCACCTGTAACCACACCCAACAGTGTTGTCCTGGAGTACACCTGCCCATCACTGCACTAAGGTGAAGTTAAACCACTGGAGATTTTCAGGTAAAATTACTTAAATGTTTTTATTAATTATTCTTTCCTGAGAATTAAAGAACCAGTGTGGAGGATTTAGTGGCATCCCGCAGATTAAAACCATCCCATCCCAAGTGCAAAGGAGACACTAGGGTGGCCACGAAAGTTGCAAAAAATGTAAAAATGTGTGATTTGTCAGTTTTAAGCTACTTGCAACATGGTGGGTAACATGGTGGCCTCTGTAGAAGAAGAAGCGCTCCCTCTGTAGATAAAAAGATGTGTGCTAGGCCCACTAATGTTTACTCTAATGACCCACAACTACTACAACTACGACAAATATCACTCCAGTCATATTATCAACAACACAACACTGGTGGGTCTCATCAGCGTACAGAGGCGAGGTGGAGCAGCTGGTATAAAAACAACCCGCTCTGATGACAATCAGGTGACAACTGTTGACTGAATTCAACACACATTGATGGCTCCTGTGTTGAGATAGTCAGAAGTTTCTCACATTTCTGCTGACCTCAGCTGGTCACACAACTGCACCTCCCTGACCAAGAAGGCACAATAGTGTCTCCACAGACTCTATCAAATGAGGAGAGCCAGATTCCTCCCTGCTCGAGGGTGTCTTGACCTGATCACTGTCTGGTATTAGAACTGCAACAATTTACACCACAAGTCTACAGAGGATAGTGAAGACAGATGAGTCCATCATTCATGACATTTGCACTGAACACTGCACAAACAGCTTGCCTGACTTTTTGCACCCACAGTACATATCCTGTATACATAAATATCCTCAGGGACACACTGCTGCTCCTATACTCTAATTTCTATTTACACTTCCTGTTCATTTATATTTATACTCTCTATTCTCTCTACCTTCTTGTACAGTAGTTCTGACTGTTGCTACATGTCTGTACCTGTTTTGTGTCTTGTTTTATGTATAGTCTTAATATTTGCTTCACTCCCACTGAATGTCGTATCAGGAGAAACACAATTTTGTTCTCTATGTATTGTATATACTGCACTGTATACAGATGGATGGCAAAGTCTCTCTTATCTGACACACAGCATATCCTTTTTATTGTACAGCTTTTTGGCAAAATACAAGGGTCTGACCATATGCTGAATGTTGACTGAATCTTGTCTGAATTTATTCACAACAAGCCGTAACAAATTCTGAGTTTGGGAAATGAGGGCTGGGAAATAAAACAAAAGTAATATGTATTGGAAATAAACACTTCATCAATACAAATAGGAAAATTGTAGGGATGTAATGAAACACTCAACTCACAATTCAATCCAATTCAAAATACTTTGAGTTCACCATATGATTTTCTCCTATTTCTTTAACGAAATGAGATTTAATACGAATTATGACTAAAAAGGATTCCTTTAATCACAAAAATTTACAAAATACAAATATATTTTCTCCTATATTTTCTCTATTAAATTAAAGAATCCTTTTTGATTTATGTGGTAGGATATAAACGGTGCATGTTTACTTTTCTTTTGAAAAGTGAAAATAAAACCTGTCAACCATGGAAAACAGCCAAACAGGATGGTGCATCCTTAATTTCAAGGATGCAAGGGTGCTATGAGTGAATCACCACAGCTGCTTCCACCCTTTGGATTACGCATCCTGCCCTCAGTCACGTCATACAACTGGTAAAGCCTAAGAAATGATCCTTAAAGATAAAGTGATTGAATGAAAGAAACCATAGGTAGTGGAGAGGATGGAGAGGTACTCAGCAACAATTTTGCATAACAAAACATTAACATCAAACCTTGTTACCTATGTGCCTTCATGTATAAAGTGGTTAAATTCAACCAGTGGTGTAGTGAAGTGTATACGCAGGTATACAGAATAAACCTATTTAGTCTAAAGTCTCAGTTGTGCATCATTCAGTGGTGTTCTGTGAGCTGAATGTTGTATTTCCTAGGATGGTGAAGGCTTCACAATAATTATGTAGTTGTCTTACACCTGTCTGTGACTTAAATTAAACATATATCGCGATAGATTTTTCAGCTATATCGCCCTGACACAGCTGTTGCTAAACCACATTCAAATAAAAGTTTTCCAAAGCAATTTATGATGATGCCTCTATATTTAATTTCATTCAGCCTGAGGTCAGTCATTAAAGGTGGGTGGTGATATTCCCATATTGCAATCCTCCCAGCTGCACTTGTCTCTCTCACCTATCCTCTTCCAGTCTCGGACTTTGTCTGGCTCCTGGTGGATCTCCCAGCTCTGCTGCACAAAGTCTCCCATCGCCAGCAAGGATCCTCCAGTCAGCGTGTTGGTGACCAGCAGGAACTGGTCATCGAATAACGACCGCCAGGTAAACCGAGCCTGGACCAGAAACTGTTTACGCACCTTCTGAAGCATGATGTCGGGACCACAGAGAGAGCTGTCATCTGCAGGAGAAATAAAGCTATCTGTCTCTCTTTGACAAAAGACTGAATATGAAAAAACTATCTTATTTATTTAGGGCCTCCAGGGTGAGCTACAAAATGTTTAACAAATAAAGCTTTAAGCCTTTAGCCAACATGTAGTCCACAAGAAAGGCAGACTCTTTATCAGTTATCCAGTGAGAGCTGGAGACATAGAAGGCCCCACCTCCAACACAACAAAATAAAACAAACAACAAAACACATCTCCAGTCACAAATAGGAATAGACTAAAAAGCCTGAGTACCTTTAAAAATCCAGAAGGCCTCTTTTCCATAAGTTAATATTTCCCCCCTGGGTTTTAAATTGACCTGATCATTACCGATGAAATAAAATGCATTAATAATGATTACTGGGTGTTATATTTCTCCTCTTATGATGGAGGTTCTGTGTTCTGTGATATTGTCTTTTAGTGTGGTGGTTCCCAACCAAGCCAAAGCTCGACGGGGGGTCGTGCGGCCTTCTTGAATTTAAGGGGTCTAAGAAAACTTTGAAAATGTATACAGACAGTCTATATCTCAGCATTTGTTTCTGTGAAGAAAACTGAATGAAATTGTTATTTATTCACAAAGTCTTTACTCTGTGAACTCTGTGATAAACAGCCTCAGTCCTGCATTGGACAATTCCAAACAACCAAAGAGCAAATAGACCAATGAGAAAACAGAGAATTGTATAAAAAGTTCCAAAAAGCATCAGGGAAACTCATCTCTGATCAATATTCACAGGAAATAATCTGCTCAAAATCCATCCAAATCACTTGTTTTATATAAACTCAATAAAATATGTCACTTAGTCGGGGGTCACTAGTTTACTCAATGATAGAAAAGGAAAGGAAAATGGTTGGAAACCATTGCTTTAGTGAATATCACGTTGCACGTGCATATTCCAGGTAATGGAGCTGTTTTTATTTATTATCTCACCTGTGACTGGATGAATACATTTTTGTGTTTCTGGTAAATTTGCAGATAACACAGAAATTATTGTTCCTATTTTTAAAGCTCATGATGAACTCTTGACCCGATGCTTATGCAGCTAACTGTTAGCCTATAGCTAGCAGTCCAGCTGACTATGTAGCTGGACCATTTACTGTACCTTTTTCTATTTGGCATAACACAAGCGCTACATTGACTTTTTTTGTAAAATGATACATAAAATTTTACAATGATAACTCAGCTTAATACCTAATGTAGCAAACCAATGAGTCGGTGTTAGGTTTCCCTTTAACCTAGCTACCTTAAAGCTGCAACTAAGTAACTTTTATAAATAACTTTTTGTCATTATTTGTTAAGTTTTCACTGTTCTGACAATAGTACATGAATTCCTCTGGCTTGTTATAATGCTATAACAGTATTTGCAAGTATCTACCGGGCCTTAACAAAAACAACCAATCAGAGCCAAGAAAGATATAAAGATGTTTTGGGTTGGAAGCTTGTAGATAGATTGTTACCAAACTGTAACAACTTTAAAACTGGAAGTTGACCTTATTTTACAGTTCAACCAACTTTTTAATTAGTTAATACACAAATTCTGACCCCTCAGCTTCTTTCAAGTTTCTGCAGAATATCTATTTTCTACTTTATAACAGAGGACACAATTAATGTATTTATACTAAACTTGAAAACTGTTTTTCATCAATCAAATTTAAGAGGATACAACGTACAAGAAAACCATCACATACTTTAAAAACAGTCAAGAAATGTAATCATATTGTTTATTTTGCAAATTTCATGTCATTTCATTTTCTTATTGCCATGTCTTTTTAAAATTAAACTGCTACTAAAATTCAACAATAAAAATACAATAAATACAGTTCATCAGGACTCTGTACGTATTTTTAATTACATACATTAGTACAAAATTAAAAAATATATAAAGCTCAACCGATTTCTTGCTTTATGCAGTGTTTCTATCATCACTAACCTGACCTGCCAAAACAAAGTATTTAATAACAAATTAGCTGCTGTTGTAATAAAGTACAGAACACCAAGTCAAATGTATAGTTACTAGTGTAAAACTACTACTGCATGGTTTGAAAATAAATACATTTAACATCTTCAGTGTATCAGGAATTAAGTACAATCAAGGATTCAGTTTGATATGATAAAAATATAAAAGCTCTTATATTTAATAATAATCACAATCATGCAGTTATTTTTTATAGGTACCTTAAAGGAATAAACTGAAGATGAAATCTGACATGAACAGAGAGCAGCGCTGGTCTACATATTAAGGCAAAGTTTATGCGGGTTAATATAATAAACATTTAAAAACTAGCAGCTGTCTAATGAAGCTGTTTCACATCAATATTGATTCTTTCATGTCAAAACAGAAGCAAAACAACACAGAAAAAAAGGTGCAACAAGATAATACAGATGATACTTCAGATGTTCTGGAAATGATTTGTCTGTCAAGTAGCTTGTTGAATGTTGTGTTAATGGCAGGAGTTACGCTCCAGCCTTGGTTGTGATTAAAAGAAAACCCACTACCATCAGAGGTATTGGCCCGACAGGCAGTGAAACAGCTTCTCATCCCTGAATCCTCCTGTTGGAGTGCACATCTTTCTGACATAAATAAAAAAACAAACTGGACAGAGACACATTAAAACTCTACAGACAAGAAGGGAAAAGTGTTCCAGCACTTCAAATTAAACATCCACAACTCCTCTGAACGCACACACAGAGATGTGGTCGGTTTAAACTTTGAGAGAGGAGCGGTTTGTCAGAGAAAAACGACCACCCGAATAACTGTCGTGACAGTCTCACAACATTTTGCCAAGGCGGGAAAAGAGCAAAATTTTGCGATGAACGACTTTACAGTTGAGTACGAGCTCCGTCTCTTAAGCTTTCTCCTCCAGAGGTTTGGGTGGTGGGAGAGCTTCCTGCTGTACATCCACAACACTGCTGTCTGACACCACTGCAGCAGGGTGGCTGTCATCCTGCAAACACAACATACACACATCAATGTAATCACTTTACTTTTAACTACTAGTAGAAAACTCAATGAAGAGTATTTAGAGTTTTGATATACGGTATTCTATGCGTGTTACTGAAGTATCTACTTCTTTTATAATTTAACATACTGTACATAACAGAATGATAGATACACATAAATAAAAAAATATCTAAAAAAATTATCTATAAAAAATCGTATGTTTAATCTCCTTTGTGTCTGACTTACTCTGTGTTTGAGGTAGGACAAGTAGGTGTCCCACCCTAAGGTGATAAAGTTGATGTAGACAACGCGGAATTTGGGTGAGAGAAAGTAGAAGTTGATCATCTGAGCGGCCGGCCAAACACACCAATCCGCCTGCAGGCAAGAACAACACAGATTAGCATAAACAAACCTGGTAAAGATTACCCAGCAAACATTGGTACTGTAACTATGAGAAGAGGAAGGAAGTCTGCTCGGCCGCTGAGCAGGCTGGGAGATCAACACATGGCA
>NW_023339674.1:9068495-9068779 GCF_004916995.1 Morone saxatilis | reverse complement strand
GAGAGAGATTGATTTGCTAATTTCCTTAACCACTATGAAGTCTCTGAAACCTACTCAGAGGGAAACAGTCGCTGATGTAGACGTGTGGCCTTTTAGATTATTCTTTTGGCATTTTTCAGAGTGATGAATTTGTGTATGAACTGTCTCTTTGTTTTGTTCTTCTTTGAATTCTCAGGGCAGCAAATAACTGCACTGATGTGACCCTAAAACACAAAGGATTATGGGTAGAACGTAGCAGATTTAATCCTTTAGGTTTGGAAAGCTGAACCGAACGAAAATAAGTC
>NW_023339674.1:9068197-9068476 GCF_004916995.1 Morone saxatilis | reverse complement strand
CTGAACTGATGCTCACATTCAGCTTTTTATGCTTGTGTTTTATATGAACACCAAAGAACAGAAATCAGAGACATGTTCGGTTTCAGTTGCTGTTCAGTTAACTTCTCGTTAAGAACAAAGAACATGTGATGTAATAAGTGAGTGACAATGTGAGCACATGTGCACCGACGGCTCTGCTGCTCCAGTTCAGCACGTCAGATCCTGACAATGCGTACTTGCCTTATAGAATTCCCAGAACTTGTCTTTAAACTCCTCCCATCCTTCAGATAAAGTGTGTCC
>NW_023339674.1:9065921-9068097 GCF_004916995.1 Morone saxatilis | reverse complement strand
CCATCCTTCAGATAAAGTGTGTCCCTCCATGAGACCCATACCTGCAATAAACAGAGTTGTCAGACGTGCATCAGTGCCAAGCTTCATTGATACTAACTCCAGATAAGTTCAGAGGCCGGAGGAGTGATGAACTCTTATAAAGCGTGACTTATAAACAAAAACTTCAAATACAACAGCGACCTTTAAACTCCGTCCACCTCTGATATTGACACACACCTTCTGTCTTACCCAACGCCTTCAAGTGTGACCTTTGACTCTTGTTTTACGTGAGTGTGTCATAGAGAAACAGCTTATGTGCTAACGCCCTCACAAATGTATGTATGTGTGCACTGCAGAGGACGGAGACAGGCTGCTTAGATGCCATAAAATCCTTCTTACCTAAAAAATACCACAGCCCGATTGTCGGTGAGGCGATCAGCTGGTCCACCAGAACCTTCTTTCCCACCGTGTTCATAGCTCTACCGACGTACACTCTGTCCAGCCAGCCGTACCAGTGGTGCAGCAGTGGACCCATTGAGCAGCCCACCGCAAACATACAGCCTATAGGGAGAAAGAAATAAGGAAAAAAGGAATGAATGGCGCTGAGGTTCATTCAAAATGTAACACACATTATCCAAAATACCATATTCTTTATTAAGAGGTGGAGATTTGAGCGTACTGTACTTTATTAGGATGAAAAATAGTTTAGAATTTGCTGTTTTGTATTGAATAATGGAGATTCAATCTGTTAACAGAGTAATGTGCACTAAGAAAGATATTTATAATAATAAACATTAATATTTTTCTTGTAAACCTTCTTTATCTAACACACTCTGGTCTATACTTTTCTGTGTGTGCAGTTGGTCATTGTTAGAAAACAAACCCTGACAGGGTGAATCAGGACACTGACGTAAAGTAGATCCTGTTTATTGCACACTGAGTGAGGCCAGTCATCAGTCATGGGGAGAAACAAGGCACCAGCACCTCCAGTATTGACAGTATTATTCTCACATTGCAATAATTACATCACCCTGGCTCCACTTTTCCCTCTCTCACCTGTCCTCCTCCAGTCTCGGACTCTGTCTTGCTGCTTGTGGATCTCCCGGCTCTGCTGCAGGAAGTCTCCCAATCCCAGCATGACTCCTCCACTCAACGTGTTGGTGAGGATCAGGTACCGGCCCTGGAAAAACGGCCGCCAGGAGAACCGTATCCGGACCAGAAACTCTTTACCCGCCCGGGGAAGCATGATGTTTGGACTGCAGAGAAAGAGCTGTCATCTGCAGGAGAAAAACACCTCTCTGTCTCTCTCTGTGGAAAAGATGTTTTTCTAAAGCCTATAAAAGAAAAAACAAGGATTTTCGTTATTTCACCAGCGTGTTTCGGCATAAAGGCTTGAGGGCGATCTCCCATAAGTGTAAAACACACAAGCTATATGTCTAGTCTACAAGACAGCTGAGTCTTTATCAGTTAATTCAATGAGAGAGCTGCACCTACAAAATAAAAGCACACAATATAAAACAAACATCACACTGTCACAAAACACCTTCACTAAAAATAAGAGAATATAAAACCCGTGTGACTATTTAAAGCTGGTATTACTACAAAACTTTTAGAAAATCATGTAAAATAAAATAAAAACGACCATAAAACTTTCCTGTGGTAAAATTCATTTTGTATTTGGCTGTATACTTCTAAAGAGTTTAAACCCAGAAAACCTCTCTTCATTTCCATAGTAAGTTAATATCACCCACTCTGGGCTCCAAATTGATCTGATCAATACAAAAAAGAATATATATATTGTTTGGCCTCCAGCTAAGTTTTGTTGTAACATTATGAACAGCCGTCTGCAGCTGGCCTCATTAACAAGGCCCGGATCCCCCACTGACACTGACTCTTATACCCACCCTATATATGCATTACATTAATGCACTCCCGTCTTCTGTACAGTCTTCTTATCTTTATTTATTTATATTTTTAAAAAGTACTTCATTCTTGTGTGATTTTTGTGTGATTTGTATATTTTAAGCACCATTGCACCAGGACAAATTCCTCGTATGTGTAAAAAAAAAAAAAAAAGTGTAATAATGTTTCAGCCTTTGTTTTGCATTGAATAAAAACACTATATAATAATATATATATATATATATATATTATATTTTGTGTATATTAATATACATATATATATATCATATATATA